>NC_091283.1:400246576-400562290 GCF_032444005.1 Ranitomeya imitator
CACACTTGACTGCAAAATACCTTCTGAAACATTTAGCAAACTCTGGAGTTGTGGTACATTATACTATTGCTCAGAGACACCTACACAAATATGGCCTTCATGAAAAAGTCATCAGAAGAAAGCCTCTCCTGCATCCTCACCATAAAATTCAGCATCGGAAGTATGCAGAAGAACATGTAACCTAACCTGATGCATTTTGAAAACAAGTCCTGTGGACCGATGAGGTTAAAATAGAACTCTTAAGCCACAATGATCAAAGGTACAGTATGTGTGCAGAAAAAAGGGCACAGCATTTCTGGAAAAGAACATCTTGCAAACCATTTAGCATGGGAGTGAATCAATCATGCTTTGGGGTTGTGTTGTAACCAATGGCACTGGTAGAGGTAAGATAGATCCAATGAAATTTCAACAAATTCTTGATGCAAACATAAACCATCTCTAAAAAAAGCTGAAGTTGAAAAAGGGATGGCTTTTACAAATGGATAATGATCCTAAACACAAGTGGAAATCTACAATAGACTACCTAAAAATAGATAGATGGCCTTTTCTTAACAATCCTTTCAAGGCTGCAGTTATCCCGGTTGCTTGTGCACCTTTTTCCTTCCATTCAGCTTTCCATTGGTATGCATGCATACAGAACTCTGTGATCATCCAGCTTCTTTAGCAATGACCTTTTGTGGCTTATGCTCCTTGTGAAGTGTGTCTATGACTGCCTTCTGGACATCTGTCAAGTCAGCAGTCTTCCCCATGATTGTGGAGCCTAATGAAACAGACTAAGGGACCTTTTTTAAATGCTTAGGAAGCCTTTGCAGGTGTTTTTGTTAATTATTCTAATTTATTGAGATAATGACTTTTGGGTTTTCATTGACTTTAAGCCATAATCATCAACATTAACAGAAATAAACACTTGAATTAGATCGCTCTGTGTGTAATGACTCTATATAATTCAGGAGTTTCAGTTTTTGTATTGAAGAACTGAAATAAATTAACTTTTTGATGATATTCTAATTTTGTGAGCAGCACCTGTAGATAGATAGATAGATAGATAGATAGATATGGGATAGATAATAGTGGAGCGCCCGCCAGGGCCATGGGGATACTTGGTACTGGGCCGGTTCTTAAAGGGGATGTGTCACAGCAGCAGTGACCCGGTCCGTGGCCCTGGGCGTCCAAGTAAAATGGAAATAAGTTTATGGGATAAATGTTCGTGACGTCACCTGTGGTACTTGGCAAATGTGAAATGTTAGCCAACACTGCTTGAAGAGACCGCTTGGGCTGATGGTGACGTAGCAGAGTTGGTACAGCTCTGCACAGGCAGAGCTTTAGTCCCAGGGCACTTAGATTGTAATATGGTGGTGTTGGCAGTTGTGGTAGTTGTAGTGCAGGGTGGATGGTGCAGTCAATAAGTGCGAGGACACAGCAAGGTGCAGTTTCCAAAGCTTTACTCACAGTTCTTAGTTGCACCAGCCGGAGTGCTGTGTCCTCCGAGTAAGTGGTCCAGCCAGCTCTCAAGCAATTTGGGTTCACTTTCCAGAACCCTCTTTCATGTGTCCTTTCCATGTCGTCTCTTTGCGCTGGCTTCGCCTCTCCTGCCCTGCGCCTGCCACACAGTGTCCCAAGCCAGCAGTCGTGGATCGGGCGGTGTACACTAAATCCCCCTGGAGTCTATATGGCTGCCTTTTCAGCGAATGTGTGCAGATGTGGTTGTGCTTCTTGCAAAAGCCACAGCCTCCATTTAGCTAGCTGAGTCCTTAGTTTCTCCACTAGAATGGAGCGGTCCCCTGACTGCAACCTGGTCCCTCCACCTGACTATGGTCAGTGTGAATGCGAGCCCCACGGGTGGACTTCTCACTACCCGTGCCTCTAGGACCCCTTCCTTATCTTCTTTCTTTAGCTTCACTTTCCTTCAGCTCCCTCTCTCTGGGAACTCCTTTCTGTCTGTTTCAGTCTTTCTGTCTGACAGTAGCTGCAGACTCTCAGGTCTGCTCAGCTCCACTCCTCTCACTAACTTCCTAGATCTTTCCTGACTCTTGCTTACTAAGCTCCTCCCCTACTCTACTTAGCCCACCCACTCCTCCAACACCCTTTCTTATCCAGCCTGGGATGAGACCTTCCTCCCTAATGGTATGTGCACACGTTGCGGATTTCCTGCGGATCCAGAGTGGATTTGGCCCTGCGGATCCGCAGCAGTTTTCCATGCATTGTACAGTACCATGTAAACTTATGGAAAACCAAATCTGCTGTGCCCATGCTGCGGAAAATTCCACACAGAAACGCAGCAGTTTATTTTCTGCAGCATGTCAATTCTTTGTGCGGATTCTGCAGCATTTTACACCTATTCCTTTATAGAAATCCGCAGGTGTAAAAACGCAGGTGAAATCCGCACAAAATCTGCATAAAATCCACTGAAAATCCTCAGGGAATCCGCAGGTAAAACGCAGGGTGTTTTACCTGCAGATTCTGAAGAATCCGCGTGGAAAAATCCGCAATGGAATCCGCAACCTGTGCACATACCCTTAGGGTACGTCCAGGTGCCCTGACTGGATTGCCTAGTGTTGGATGCAGGTGTAGAGTTCTGTGCAGTGACCCCACCTGAGAGTGGAATACCACACCACTGAGTGAGGTGCAGTACTCTGTGGCAACTGGACCCCATGGGATGGATAGATAGATAATAGATAGAAAGATAGATAGATAGATAGATAGATAGATATGGGATGGATAGATATTAGATAGATAGATAGATAGATAGATAGATAGATAGATAGATAGATAGATAGATATTAGATAGATAGAATTTTTCCCTCAATTTTTACATTTTACTTTGTATACCCCATCTCTGTTCTGTGTAATTATCTCGGAGGGTCGCTGTATATTAACTACATTTATCATTAGCCGTGGACAGGTCTCATCACCTGCCTTGTGGGTCGTCCTGCCTGAAGGCAAAGACAGAACAGCACCGCGCTGCGTTAGGCCTTGAAGCGGGGAAATCTTTTATATTCTGTGACAAAGTCACACAAGACCCTCTAAATCCCACCAGCTGCTCCCCTTCCCACCTTCCCCGCCCGGTGATTGATGTGCTCCTAACACAGAATCTCTGTGTTTCCATAGTAAGAACATCTTGGCTGTTTTTTCCCTAAAAGACAGCAGCGTTCAGGGCGCGTAAAATCTCTCCACCCTTGGGACCAATTAGATAGGACTTGGGTGAGATCCAGGATCTGACAGACTCTCGATCCGTCCGCGAACTCTCACGTTTACACGGTTTCTTTAATTTGTTATTTTTCTCCAAACAAGCAGAGTAACACAGGATATGGCGAGGACGACCACGGGCTGCGCTGGGGGCGGCCGGAGTCACAGCTGTCTGCAAACTCCACAATATGGAGATATTTCCATGTGCGACAGAAAAAAACAAATATCGAGATGCTTGTATCAAAAGCTTTGTATTAGTAAAAGCTGATTTACACAAAGACTAAAAATAAATGCAAAAAAATATATATTTAAAAAAAATCTTAAAAATTTAGATTTACTAACCGTATTTATTTTTTTCATTATTATTTCTAGTTTTAACAAGGTTTAAGAGTAAGAAGGTTGTGCTCATTCCCAACACTTTGCTGCAAGGTAATTTATGAAACTATTAAAAACGTAAAGTAGAAAAAGAGAAGATAATATAAGAAATATAAGAAACGTTGGGAAAACTATTATAAGAATATGAACAAATAAAAAGAAATCTAGATGAACACATGATAGCTAGATAGATAGATAATCAGAAAAAAACAAGCAGCACTCCAAAAATTAAAGTTAATTTTCTCTGATTTTCTATTTTTTAGGTTTGGAAATCACCTTAACAGGTTTTATCGCACCCAGCTTTTTTTTGGTAGTGCTGCCAAATTTTCTTTCATTATTTTAGATAGATAATAAATAGATAAATAATTATAGATAATGGAAAGATAGATGATAGATAGATAGATATGAGATAGATGAATAGGTAAATAATTATAGATAATAGATAGATATTACATAGATAGATATGAGATAGATAGACAGATAATAGATAGATAAATAAATAATTATAGACAATAGATAGATGATAGATAGATAGATATGAGATAGATGAATAGGTAAATAATTATAGATAATAGATAGATATTACATAGATAGATAGATATGAGATAGATGAATAGGTAAATAATTATAGATAATAGATAGATATTACATAGATAGATAGATATGAGATAGATGAATAGGTAAATAATTATAGATAATAGATAGATATTACATAGATAGATATGAGATAGATAGACAGATAATAGATAGATAAATAAATAATTATAGACAATAGATAGATGATAGATAGATATGAGATGGATGATTGATAGATAGATAGATAGATAGATGATAGATAGATATGAGATGGATGATTGATAGATAGATAGATAGATAGATGGATAGATAGATAGATGGATAGATAGATAGATAATACAGTAGATAGATAAGAGATAGATAGGTAGATAAATAGATAGATAGAGAAATGTTCCTGAAGGGACCGAAACGTCGCCTTCTGGGCTGATTAAATAGCTCCTTTTCACTACAAACGGTGTGCTGCCTCCAATTTTTCTTGATTTTTAGATAGATAGATGTAATAAATAAATATAATAATAATAAATATATTTAAAAATCTAATTTTCCCCTAACAATGGTCACACAATCTTAGCCCCACATTTCCTTTCCAGACATATCTTTTCGTTTTGACTAATTATCCAACTTTGAAATAAATCGTAAAATTACATAAAAAATTAGTACAAAAAACTCAACGATTAAAAAATTTGAACAAAAGTGTACAGTGAATGTTCCCGGGGTATAATCTATATTTGGGGCATTTGAGGACTATTTTATGACTTTTTCATCTCTTGGTTTGGAAATATTCCCAGGGTTTTGTGAAATGCACAAATTGAATTTGGAAAAACCGTCTAGAGGTAAAGATTTTGTTTTCTGAGGAAGGTATTCATGTATATTCTTTTTTATTTATTATTCATTTCCTTGCGATTTACATGTTTTCCTCCCCGGCAGGCGGAGGATACTTTGGGTCGGTCTTGGGTACTTTCTCGCACTGAGATTACATAAATTACCGTAGTATATATTAGAGGCGCAGGTTCAGTAATAATAAATGCCCCCTGATAGGTGCGCGTCATGCTGGCCCGTATGGGGAATTAATGGCCGCTCATGTAGAGGAAGATCACAGGCCCGATCGTCATTAATCTCCGGGGACGGACCAGCAGTTATAGATTTTTCCTGGAAATGTTTCTAAATTTTTTCAGTATTGATCATTTCTACAGAAACGTCGTCTATTCCTCACATTAGATCCGCTGAGAACATCTGCTCCGCGGCCGTAACTCCATAACGATAGAGCGCCGCCGCGACAGAAGCATCCAGAATGGAATTTACTGCTCTATAATGGGGAGAGTGGGGAAGAATGCCGGGCGTCTGTGCCATAGTATCACAAATCATAGGATTACATACATGGTTCACACAGGATAGGGTTAGATACACAGCTGAGCAGACAGTATCACACAGGATAGGGTTAGATACACAGCTCAGCAGACAGTATCACACAGGATAGGATCAGATACACAGCTCAGCAGTCAGTATCACACATGATAGGATCAGATACACAGCTCAGCAGACAGTATCACACAAGATAGGATCAGATACACAGCTCAGCAGTCAGTATCACACAGGATAGGATTAGATACACAGCTCAGCAGACAGTATCACACAAGATAGGGTTAGATACACAGCTCAGCAGACCGTATCACACAGGATAGGATTAGATACACAGCTCAGCAGACAGTATCACACATGATAGGATTAGATACACAGCTCAGCAGACAGTATCACACAGGATATGATTAGATACACAGCTCAGCAGACCGTATCACACAGGATAGGATTAGATACACAGCTCAGCAGACAGTATCACACAGGATAGGGTTAGATACACAGCTCAGCAGACAGTATCACACAGGATAGGATTAGATACACAGCTCAGCAGACAGTATCACACAAGATAGGGTTAGATACACAGCTCAGCAGACATTATCACACAGGATAGGATTAGATACACAGCTCAGCAGACAGTATCACATATGATAGGATTAGATACACAGCTCAGCAGACAGTATCACACAGGATAGGGTTAGATACACAGCTGAGCAGACAGTATCACACATGATAGGATTAGATACACAGCTCAGCAGTCAGTATCACACATGATAGGATTAGATACACAGATCAGCAGACAGTATCACACAGGAGAGGATTAGATACACAGCTCAGCAGACAGTATCACACAGGATAGGGTTAGATACACAGCTGAGCAGACAGTATCACACATGATAGGATTAGATACACAGCTCAGCAGTCAGTATCACACATGATAGGATTAGATACACATATCAGCAGTCAGTATCACACAGGATAGGGTTAGATACACAGCTGAGCAGACAGTATCACACAGGATAGGGTTAGATACACAGCTCAGCAGACAGTATCACACAGGATAGGGTTAGATACACAGCTGAGCAGACAGTATCACACAGGATAGGGTTAGATACACAGCTGAGCAGACAGTATCACACATGATAGGATTAGATACACAGCTCAGCAGTCAGTATCACACAGGATAGGATTAGATACACAGCTCAGCAGACAGTATCACACAGGATAGGATTAGATACACAGCTCAGCAGTCAGTATCACACAGGATAGGATTAGATACACAGCTCAGCAGACAGTATCACACAGGATAGGATTAGATACACAGCTCAGCAGACAGTATCACACAGGAGAGGATTAGATACACAGCTCAGCAGACAGTATCACACAGGATAGGGTTAGATACACAGCTGAGCAGACAGTATCACACATGATAGGATTAGATACACAGCTCAGCAGTCAGTATCACACATGATAGGATTAGATACACAGATCAGCAGTCAGTATCACACAGGATAGGGTTAGATACACAGCTGAGCAGACAGTATCACACAGGATAGGGTTAGATACACAGCTCAGCAGACAGTATCACACAGGATAGGGTTAGATACACAGCTGAGCAGACAGTATCACACAGGATAGGGTTAGATACACAGCTGAGCAGACAGTATCACACATGATAGGATTAGATACACAGCTCAGCAGTCAGTATCACACAGGATACGGTTAGATACACAGCTCAGCAGTCAGTATCACACAGGATAGGATTAGATACACAGCTCAGCAGTCAGTATCACACAGGATAGGATTAGATACACAGCTCAGCAGACAGTATCACACAGGATAGGGTTAGATACACAGCTGAGCAGACAGTATCACACAGGATAGGTTTAGATACACAGCTCAGCAGACAGTATCACACAGGATAGGATTAGATACACAGCTCAGCAGACAGTATCACACAGGATAGGTTTAGATACACAGCTCAGCAGTCAGTATCACACAGGATAGGATTAGATACACAGCTCAGCAGACAGTATCACACAGGGTAGGATTAGATACACAGCTCAGCAGACAGTATCACACAGGATAGGATTAGATACACAGCTCAGCAGACAGTATCACACAGGAGAGGATTAGATACACAGCTCAGCAGACAGTATCACACAGGATAGGGTTAGATACACAGCTGAGCAGACAGTATCACACATGATAGGATTAGATACACAGCTCAGCAGTCAGTATCACACATGATAGGATTAGATACACAGATCAGCAGACAGTATCACACAGGAGAGGATTAGATACACAGCTCAGCAGACAGTATCACACAGGATAGGATTAGATACACAGCTCAGCAGTCAGTATCACACAGGATAGGATTAGATACACAGCTCAGCAGACAGTATCACACAGGAGAGGATTAGATACACAGCTCAGCAGACAGTATCACACAGGAGAGGATTAGATACACAGCTCAGCAGACAGTATCACACAGGATAGGGTTAGATACACAGCTGAGCAGACAGTATCACACATGATAGGATTAGATACACAGCTCAGCAGTCAGTATCACACATGATAGGATTAGATACACAGATCAGCAGTCAGTATCACACAGGATAGGGTTAGATACACAGCTGAGCAGACAGTATCACACAGGATAGGGTTAGATACACAGCTCAGCAGACAGTATCACACAGGATAGGGTTAGATACACAGCTGAGCAGACAGTATCACACAGGATAGGGTTAGATACACAGCTCAGCAGACAGTATCACACAGGATAGGATTAGATACACAGCTCAGCAGACAGTATCACACAGGATAGGGTTAGATACACAGCTCAGCAGACAGTATCATACAGGATAGGATTAGATACACAGCTCAGCAGACAGTATCACACAGGATAGGATTAGATACACAGCTCAGCAGACTGTATCACACAGGATAGGATTAGATACACGGCTCAGCAGACAGTATCACACAGGATAGGATTAGATACACAGCTCAGCAGTCAGTATCACACAGGATAGGGTTAGATACACAGCTCAGCAGACAGTATCACACAGGATAGAGTTAGATACACAGCTCAGCAGACAGTATCACACAGGATAGGATTAGATACACAGCTCAGCAGACAGTATCACACAGGATAGGATTAGATACACAGCTCAGTTAGTATCACACATGATAGGGTTAGATACATAGCTGAGCAGACTGTATCACACAGAATAGGGTTAGATACACAGCTCAGCAGACTGTATCACACAGGATAGGATTCGATACACAGCTCAGCAGACAGTATCACACAGGATAGGATTAGATACACAGCTCAGTTAGTATCACACATGATAGGGTTAGATACATAGCTGAGCAGACTGTATCACACAGGATAGGGTTAGATACACAGCTCAGCAGACTGTATCACACAGGATAGGATTAGATACACAGCTCAGCAGACAGTATCACACAGGATAGGATTAGATACACAGCTCAGTTAGTATCACACATGATAGGGTTAGATACATAGCTGAGCAGACTGTATCACACAGGATAGGGTTACATACACAGCTCAGCAGACTGTATCACACAGGATAGGATTAGATACACAGCTCAGCAGACAGTATCACACAGGATAGGATTAGATACACAGCTCAGCAGTCAGTATCACACAGGATAGGGTTAGATACACAGCTCAGCAGACAGTATCACACATGATAGGATTAGATACACAGCTCAGCAGACAGTATCACACAGGATAGGATTAGATACACAGCTCAGCAGACAGTATCACACAGGATAGGATTAGATACACAGCTCAGTTAGTATCACACAGGATAGGATTAGATACATAGCTGAGCAGACTGTATCACACAGGATAGGGTTAGATACACAGCTCAGCAGACTGTATCACACAGGATAGGATTAGATACACAGATCAGCTGACAGCATCACACAGGATAGGATTCGATACACAGCTCAGCAGACAGTATCACACAGGATAGGATTAGATACACAGCTCAGTTAGTATCACACAGGATAGGATTAGATACATAGCTGAGCAGACTGTATCACACAGGATAGGGTTAGATACACAGCTCAGCAGACTGTATCACACAGGATAGGATTAGATACACAGCTCAGCAGACAGTATCACACATGATAGGATTAGATACACAGCTCAGCAGACAGTATCACACAGGATAGGGTTAGATACACAGCTCAGCAGACTGTATTACACAGGATAGGATTAGATACACAGCTCAGCAGACAGTATCACACAGGATAGGATTAGATACACAGCTCAGCAGACAGTATCACACAAGATAGGATTAGATACACAGCTCAGCAGTCAGTATCACACAGGATAGGATTAGATACACAGCTCAGCAGGCAGTATCACACAGGATATGATTAGATACACAGCTCTGCAGACAGTATCACACAGGATAGGATTAGATACACAGCTCAGCAGACAGTATCACACAGAATAGGATTAGATACACAGCTCTGCAGACAGTATCATACAGGATAGGATTAGATACACAGCTCAGCAGACAATATCACACAGGATAGGATTAGGTACACAGCTCATCAGACAGTATTACACATCATAGGATTAGATACACAGCTCAGCAGACAGTATCACACAGGATAGTATTAGATACACAGCTCAGCAGACAATATCACACAGGATAGGATTAGATACACAGCTCATCAGACAGTATTACACATAGGATTAGATACACAGCTCAGCAGACAGTATCACACAGGATAGGATTAGATACACAGCTCAGCAGACAGTATCACACAGGATAGGATTAGATACACAGCTCAGCAGACAGTATCACACAGGATAGTATTAGATACACAGCTCAGCAGACAATATCACACAGGATAGGATTAGATACACAGCTCATCAGACAGTATTACACATAGGATTAGATACACAGCTCAGCAGACAGTATCACACAGGATAGGATTAGATACACAGCTCAGCAGACAGTATCACACAGGATAGTATTAGATACACAGCTCAGCAGACAGTATCACACAGGATAGGATTAGATACACAGCTCAGCAGACAGTATCACACAGGATAGGATTAGATACACAGCTCAGCAGACAGTATCACACAAGATAGGATTAGATACACAGCTCAGCAGTCAGTATCACACAGGATAGGATTAGATACACAGCTCAGCAGGCAGTATCACACAGGATATGATTAGATACACAGCTCTGCAGACAGTATCACACAAGATAGGATTAGATACACAGCTCAGCAGACAGTATCACACAGAATAGGATTAGATACACAGCTCTGCAGACAGTATCATACAGGATAGGATTAGATACACAGCTCAGCAGACAATATCACACAGGATAGGATTAGATACACAGCTCATCAGACAGTATTACACATCATAGGATTAGATACACAGCTCAGCAGACAGTATCACACAGGATAGTATTAGATACACAGCTCAGCAGACAGTATCACACAGGATAGGATTAGATACACAGCTCATCAGACAGTATTACACATCATAGGATTAGATACACAGCTCAGCAGACAGTATCACACAAGATAGGATTAGATACACAGCTCAGCAGACAGTATCACACAGAATAGGATTAGATACACAGCTCTACAGACAGAATCACACAGGATAGGATTAGATACACAGCTCAGCAGACAATATCACACAGGATAGGATTAGATACACAGCTCATCAGACAGTATTACACATCATAGGATTAGGTACACAGCTCAGCAGACAGTATCACACAGGATAGTATTAGATACACAGCTCAGCAGACAGTATCACACAGGATAGGATTAGATACACAGCTCATCAGACAGTATTACACATCATAGGATTAGATACACAGCTCAGCAGACAGTATCACACAGGATAGTATTAGATACACAGCTCAGCAGACAGTATCACACAGGATAGGATTAGATACACAGCTCAGCAGACAGCATCACACAGGATAGGATTAGATACACAGCTCAGCAGGCAGTATCACACATGATAGGATTAGATACACAGCTCAGCAGACAGTATCACACAGGATAGGATTAGATACACGGCTCACCAGACTGTATCACACAGGATAGGATTAGATACACAGCTCATCAGACAGTATCACACAGGATAGGATTAGATACATAGCTCAGCAGGCAGTATCACACAGGATAGGATTAGATACACAGCTCAGCAGGCAGTATCACACAGGATAGGATTAGATACACAGCTCAGCAGACAGTATCACACATGATAGGATTAGATACACAGCTCAGCAGACTGTATCACACAGGATAGGATGAGATACACAGCTCAGCAGACAGTATCACACAGGATAGGATGAGATACACAGCTCAGCAGACAGTATCACAAAGGATAGGATTAGATACACAGCTCAGCAGGCAGTATCACACAGGATAGGATTAGATACACAGCTCAGCAGGCAGTATCACACAGGATAGGATTAGATACACAGCTCAGCAGGCAGTATCACACAGGATAGGATTAGATACACTGCTCAGCAGACTGTATCACACAGGATAGGATGAGATACACAGCTCAGCAGACAGTATCACAAAGGATAGGATTAGATACACAGCTCAGCAGACGGAATCACACATGATAGGATTAGATACACAGCTCAGCAGACAGTATCACACAGGATAGGATTAGATACACAGCTCAGCAGACAGAATCACACAGGATAGGATTAGATACACAGCTCAGCAGACAGAATCACACATGATAGGATTAGATACACAGCTCAGCAGACAGAATCACACATGATAGGATTAGATACACAGCTCAGCAGTCAGTATCACACATGATAGGGTTAGATACACAGCTCAGCAGACAGTATCACACATGATAGGATTAGATACACAGCTCAGCAGTCAGTATCACACAGGATAGGATTAGATTCACAGCTCAGCTGACAGCATCACACATGATAGGATTAGATACACAGCTCAGCAGACAGTACCACACATGACAGGATTAGGTACACAGTTCAGAAGACAGTATCACACAGGATAGGATTAGATACACAGCTCAGCAGTCAGTATCACACATGATAGGGTTAGATACACAGCTCAGCAGACAGTATCACACATGATAGGATTAGATACACAGCTCAGCAGTCAGTATCACACAGGATAGGATTAGATTCACAGCTCAGCAGACTGTATCACACATGATAGGATTAGATACACAGCTCAGCAGACAGTATCACACATGATAGGATTAGATACACAGCTCAGCAGTCAGTATCACACAGGATAGGATTAGATTCACAGCTCAGCAGACTGTATCACACATGATAGGATTAGATTCACAGCTCAGCAGACAGTATCACACAGGATAGATTTAGATGCACAGCTCAGCAGACAGTATCACACATGTTAGGATTAGATACACAGCTCATCAGACAGTATCACACATGATAGGATTAGATACACAGCTTAGCAGTCAGTATCACACATGATAGGTTTAACTACAGAGGGTTATTAGACAGCATCACACATGATGGTATGATAGGATTAGATACACTGAATTGTCAGCCAGTATGATAGACATTATAACTTATGATAGAATCGGATGCACTGGCTCAGCAGCATTGTTTCACCATGATAGGCTTAGATACAACAGTTCAGACAGTACTACAAATGGTTTCACACATGATCACATGATTTGCTTAGATACAGCAATTCAGTAGATGGGGCCACCATATCACAAATTATAGGCTTGGATACAGCAGCTTAGTAGATGACCTCAAGATAGTATTACATACACTAGCTCAGAAAACTGTATCACATGATAAGCTTAGATACACTGACTTAGTACATAGTATCACACATGGTAAGTGACAGGACAGCGCAAGTAACACAGATCTGTAGACAGTATCGTACATGAAGGGTTTAGATACAAAAATTCTGCAGACAATAACAAACAGTACAGGCTTAGATACAGTGGCTCAGTGAATAGAATTACACATAAATGGCTTCTCACATGATAGGATTAGATACAGCAGGTCACAAGACAGCACAATATGGCATCAGAAGATAGTATCTGACATTCAAAGGTTAGATACACCGGCTCAGTAGATGATATCACACCTGCGTGATGGGCTTAGATACCCCAGAACTTTCTAGTAGATAATTGATTTTTTGAATTTGCATTTGGAATGAAATATATGACGTTTTTGGGTAATTTCGGTGATGAAATCACGTGACACAAATGCCTGGTCGTGTAATTTGCGATAAACCCGAATGTCGTCAGTGAGGAGGAATCTTATCTGTGGCCCTTCCTCCTCCTCCTCCTCCTCTGCTTCTCTCCTTCTTCATAGACCCCCTTGAGATTTGGAAATGAAGTCAAGGGGCTTATGAATCTCGGCCAATTAAAGCACATCTTTTTGTTTTGGGCTGACACGGAAGGTCACAATTTTCCATGGCAGATGTGACTTCATATCTCAGGAGGTTGAGAGACTTAAAAAAATGAAGCTGAAGGTTCAGACGGCTTTATTATGAGGGCTTTTTTATTTTTTCGTTTTACACTTTTATGAAACCTCTATTGTTAGAAAGAGCGGCCGTCATTTTATACCTACACGGGCCGGACAATATCTGACATGTCTCCAACTCTCCCGGGAATTCACCAAATCTGCTCAGGGCACGCCATGGGTTAACCTACAGATGATGTAAGCTGGTTAAACAAATACAAAAGCAAGGCAAATTCCCAGTTATAAAAAAGGAAAATTCATATTTCTATAAATGATAAAATAAGCTTACGTTTTTTTTTTTTAAATTGGCCCCAAAATTAAATAAAAATATATTCAGAGAATATCTTCCTCTTAATTCTGCAAGACACGAGGAATAGACACAGAATGAGTTTCCAGAAGATTTCAGTGAGCGCAGGAAACCATGTCACTTTAGCCCCAGCGAGGCCTATAAAACCAAGCGAACATGAACTGACAACTCCACGTGTTCTTCTCCAGAAGGAAACATAAATCGTTTCTTGGAGGGAAGTGTTTGTGGGATTTATGGCGATGACTTCCTTCCATGAACTATCACTTCATAATATAATGTAGTATGAGTGTTACCTATCTCATATAATGTCTATCTATCTCTCCCATATCCATCTATCTATCTATCTATCTATCTATCTATCTCTCCCATATCCATCTATCTATCTATCTATCTATCTATCTATCTATCTATCTATCTATCTATCCCATATCTATCTATCTATCTATTATCTATTCCATATCTATCTATCTATCTATCTATCTATCTCTCCCATATCCATCTATCTATCTATCTATCTATCTATCTATCTATCTATCTATCTATCTATCTCTCCCATATCCATCTATCTATCTATCTATCTCTCCCATATCCATCTATCTATCTATCTATCTATCTATCTATCTATCTATCTATCTATCCCATATCTATCTATCTATCTATCTATCTATCTATCTATCTATCTATCTATCTATCTATCTATTATCTATTCCATATCTATCTATCTATCTATCTATCTATCTATCTATCTATCTATCCCATATCTATCTATCTATCTATCTATCCCATATCTATCTATCTATCCCCTATCTATCTATCTATCTATCTATCTATTATCTATCCCATATCTATCTATCTATCCCATATCTATCTATCTATCTATCTATCTATCTATCTATCTATCTATCTATCAATCTATCTATCTATCCCATATCTATCTATCCCATATCTATCTATCTATCTATCTATCTATCTATCTATCTATCTATCTATCTATCTATCTATCTATCTATCCCATATTTATCTATCTATCTATCTATCCCATATCTATCTATCCCATATCTATCTATCTATCTATCTATCTATCTATCTATCTATCTATCCCATATCTATCTATCTATCATCTATCTATCTATCTATCTATCTATCTATCTATCTATCTATCCCATATCTATCTATCTATCATCTATCTATCTATCTATCTATCTATCTATCTATCTATCTATCTATCTATCTATCTATCTATCCCATATCTATCTATCTATCTATCCCATATCTATCTATCTATCTATCTATCTATCTATCTATCTATCTATCTATCTATCTATCTATCTATCTATCTATCCCATATCTATCTATCTATCCCATATCTATCTATCTATCTATCTATCTATCTATCTATCTATCCCATATCTATCTATCTATCTATCTATCTATCTCATATCTATCTATCTATCTATCTATCCCATATCTATCTATCTATCCATCTATCTATCTATCTATCTATCTATCTATCTATCTATCTATCTATCTATCCCATATCTATCTATCTATCTATCTATCTATCTATCTATCTATCTTCTAATATCTAATTATACAGAGGGCATGGAAAGGATTCAGACCCCTTTAAATTTTTCACTCTTTGTTTTATTGCAGCCATTTGGTAAATTCAAAAAAGTTAGTTTTTCACACTAATGTTCACTCTGCACCCCATCTTTATTGAAAAAAACTGAAATGTAGAAATTTTTACACTCTTAATAAAAAAAGAAAAACTGAAATATCGCATGGTCATAAGTAGGGTTGAGCGACTTTTCCTTTTTTCAGGTCGAGTCGGGTTTCACGAAACCCGACTTTCTCAAAAGTCGAGTCAAGTGAAATCGGCCAATCCAATTGAAAAGTCGGGTCGGGGATCGGCCGAAACTCGAAACCCAATGCAAGTCTATGGTTTTTTGTTTTTTTTTTATATTTACTTCAGGGCGATATAGCAGAAAAGTCGGTAATTCAATTACCGGCTTTTCATTTCTCCTGCCAAAACCCGACATGATATGAGACATGGTTTACATACAGTAAACCATGTCATATCCCCCTTTTTTTTGCATATTCCACACTACTAATGTTAGTAGTGTGTATATGCAAAATTTCGGCGCTCTAGCTCTTAAATTTAAGGGTTAAATCACGGAAAAAATTGGCGTGGGCTCCCGCGCAATTTTCTCCACGAGAGTAGTAAAGCCAGTGACTGAGGGCAGATATTAATAGCCTGGAGAGGGTCCACGGTTATTGCCCCCCCCCCCCCCCCATGGCTAAAAACATCTGCCCCCAGCCACCCCAGAAAAGGCACATCTGGAAGATGCGCCTATTCTGGCACTTGGCCACTCTCTTCCCATTCCCGTGTAGCGGTGGGATATGGGGTAATGAAGGGTTAATGCCACCTTGCTATTGTAAGGTGACATTAAGCCAGATTAATAATGGAGAGGGTCTTCAGGTGGATTACCTGTATAATGAAATATTAAAACTAACGGTGTGTTTATTTCATTAAAATACTTTTTAATAATGTGTGTGTTTTTTTTAACTCTTTCATACAAGTGGATTAATAATGGATAGGTGTCATAATTGACGCTTCTCCATTATTAATCTGGCTTAATGTCACCTTACAATAGCAAGGTGGCATTAACCCTTCATTACCCCATATCCCACCGCTACACGGGAATGGGAAGAGAGTGGCCAAGTGCCAGAATAGGCGCATCTTACAGATGTGCCTTTCCTGGGGTGGCTGGGGGCAGATGTTTTTAGCCAGGGGGGGCCAATAACCGTGGACCCTCTCCAGGCTATTAATATCTGCCCTCAGTCACTGGCTCTACTACTCTGGCGGAGAAAATTGCGCGGGAGCCCACGCCAATTTTTTCCGCGATTTAACCCTTAAATTTAAGAGCTAGAGCGCAAAAATTTTGCATATACACACTACTAACATTAGTAGTGTGGAATATGCAAAAAAAGGGGAATATGACATGGTTCACTGTATGTAAACCATGTCTCATATCATGTCGGGTTTTGGCAGGAGAAATGAAAAGTCGGTAATTGAATTACCGGCTTTTCTGCTATATCGCCCTGAAGTAAATATAAATATATATATATGTGTGTGTGTTTCTATGACATATATATATATATATATATATATATATATATATATATATATATATATATATATATATATATAAAACCCGACTTGGGACTATAGATTTCCGACCGCCGACCCGGTCGGGTTTCACGAAACCCGACTTTGCTAAAAGTCGGCGACTTTTGAAAAGTGCCGATCTGTTTCGCTCAACCCTAGTCATAAGTATTCAGACCCTTTGCTCAGACACTCATCTTTAAGTCACATGCTGTCCATTTCCTTGTGATCCTCCTTGAGATGGTTTTACTCCTTCATTGAGTCCAGCTGTGTTTAATTAAACTGATAGGACTTGATTTGGAAAGGCACACACCTGTCTATATAAGATCTCACAGCTCACAGTGCATATCAGACCAAATGAGAATCATGAGGTCAAAGGAACTGGCCAAGGAGCTCAGAGACAATTGTGGCAAGGCACAGACCTGGCCAAGGTTACTGTTGTGAATTCTGTGGCAGAGTTCACTCCTGTGGTCACAAGTGGTACTTCGGCTGATTCTCTCTGGGATCTTCCGTTTGTGGAGGAAAGTGGTACTGCAGCTTCTGAGTTTCCTCCCTCAGGTGATCTGGTGAGCTCGTTAGCTTCTTCTCTACTTAACTCCACCTGATGCTTTGATCTATGCTTCCTGTCAATGTTTCAGTGTGGAACTTGTTTTTTCCCTGGATCATTCCTGTGGCCTGCTGCTCTGCAAAGCTAAGTTTTGCTTATGTTATTTTGTTGCTATTTTTCTGTCCAGCTTGCTTTATTGGTTTTTCTCGCCTGCTGGAAGCTCTGAGACGCAGAGGCACCACCTCCGTACCGTTAGTCGGTGCGCAGGGTTTTTTTGTCCCCTTTGCGTGGTTTTTTATAGGTTTTTGTGCTGACCGCAAAGTTATCTTCCCTATCCTCGTTCTGTTCAGCTAGTCGGGTCTCACTTTGCTAAATCTGTTTCATCTCTATGTTTGTGTTTTCATCTTACTCACAGTCATTATATGTGGGGGGCTGCCTTTTCCTTTGGGGAATTTCTCTGAGGCAAGGTAGGCTTATTTTTCTATCTTCAGGATTAGCTAGTTTCTCAGGCTGTGACGAGGCGCCTAGGTTCTGGTCAGGAGCGCTCCACGGCTACCTTTAGTGTGGTTTGATAGGCTTAGGGATTGCGGTCTGCAGAGTTCCCACGTCTCAGAGCTCGTTCTATTATTTTGGGTAATTGTCAGTTCACTGTATGTGCTCTGACCTCCATGTCCATTGTGATTCTGAATTGCCTTTCATAACAGTACAGGAAGCCCAACGTGCTAATGATTCTCAATAGAGGGAAAAAAGAAGTTCTGAGACCATTTTTTTTTCTTTGCACTGTGTTTTGCCTTTTTTTTCCCCTAGACATTTGGGTGGTTCAGGACACAGGTGTAGCAATGCACATTAAAGGTCTGTCTTCATGTGTGGATCAGCTCACGGCAAGAGTTCAAAATATTCAAGATTTTGTGGTCCAGAATTCTTTGCTTGAACCGAGAATTCCTATTCCAGATTTGTTTTTTGGAGATAGAACTAAATTTCTGAGTTTCAAAAATAATTGTAAACTATTTCTGGCTTTGAAACCTCGCTCTTCTGGTGACCCAATTCAACAGGTTAGGATCGTCATTTCTTTTTTGCGTGGCGACCCTCAGGACTGGGCGTTTTCTCTTGCGTCAGGAGATCCTGCATTGAGTAATATCGATGCTTTTTTCCTGGCGCTTGGGTTGCTGTACAATGAGCCTAATTCAGTGGATCAGGCAGAAATAAATTTGCTGGCTCTTTGTCAGGCTCAGGATGAGATAGAGGTATATTGTCAGAAATTTAGAAAGTGGTCAGTGCTCACTCAATGGAATGAATCTGCGCTGGCAGCAATATTCAGAAAGGGTCTCTCTGAAGCCCTTAAGGATGTCATGGTGGGATTTCCTATGCCTGCTGGTTTGAATGAGTCTATGTCTTTGGCCATTCAGATCGGTCGACGCTTGCGTGAGCGTAAACCTGTGCACCATTTGGCGGTATTACCTGAGCTTAAACCTGAGCCTATGCAGTGTGATAGGACCTTGACCAGAGTTGAACGGCAAGAACATAGACGTCTGAATGGTCTGTGTTTCTACTGTGGTGATTCCACTCATGCTATCTCTGATTGTCCTAAGCGCACTAAGCGGTTCGCTAGGTCTGCCACCATTGGTACGGTACAGTCAAAATTTCTTCTGTCCGTTACCTTGATCTGCTCTTTGTCATCATATTCTGTCATGGCATTTGTGGATTCAGGCGCTGCCCTGAATTTGATGGACTTGGAATATGCTAAGCGTTGTGGGTTTTTCTTGGAGCCCTTGCAGTGTCCTATTCCATTGAGAGGAATTGATGCTACGCCTTTGGCCAAGAATAAGCCTCAATACTGGACCCAGCTGACCATGTGCATGGCTCCTGCACATCAGGAGGTTATTCGCTTTCTGGTGTTGCATAATCTGCATGATGTGGTCGTGTTGGGGTTGCCATGGCTACAAGCCCATAATCCAGTATTAGATTGGAAATCCATGTCGGTGTCCAGCTGGGGTTGTCAGGGGGTACATGGTGATGTTCCATTTCTGTCAATTTCGTCATCCACTCCTTCTGAGGTCCCAGAGTTCTTGTCTGATTACCGGGATGTATTTGATGAGCCCAAGTCCAATACCCTACATCCGCATAGGCATTGTGATTGTGCTATCAATTTGATTCCTGGTAGTAAATTCCCAAAAGGTCGATTGTTTAATTTGTCCGTGCCTGAGCACACCGCTATGCGCAGTTATGTGAAGGAATCCCTGGAGAAGGGGCATATTCGCCCGTCATCGTCGCCATTAGGAGCAGGGTTCTTTTTTGTAGCCAAGAAGGATGGTTCGCTGAGACCTTGTATAGATTACCGCCTTCTTAATAAAATCACGGTTAAATTTCAGTACCCCTTGCCATTGTTATCTGATCTGTTTGCTTGGATTAAGGGGGCTAGTTGGTTCACTAAGATAGATCTTCGTGGTGCGTATAATCTGGTGCGAATTAAGCAAGGTGATGAATGGAAAACTGCATTTAATACGCCCGAGGGTCATTTTGAGTATCTCTTGATGCCGTTCGGACTTGCCAATGCTCCATCAGTGTTTCAGTCCTTTATGCATGACATCTTCCGAGAGTACCTGGATAAATTCCTGATTGTGTACTTGGATGACATTTTGATCTTCTCGGATGATTGGGAGTCTCATGTGAAGCAGGTCAGAACGGTTTTTCAGGTCCTGCGTGCTAATTCTTTGTTTGTGAAGGGATCAAAGTGTCACTTTGGTGTGCAGAAGGTTTCATTTTTGGGGTTCATCTTTTCCCCTTCTACTATCGAGATGGATCCTGTTAAGGTCCAAGCCATCCATGATTGGACTCAGCCGACATCTCTGAAAAGTCTGCAAAAGTTCCTGGGCTTTGCTAATTTTTATCGTCGCTTCATCTGTAATTTTTCTAGTATTGCTAAACCATTGACCGATTTGACCAAGTAGGGTGCTGATGTGGTCAATTGGTCTTCTGCTGCTGTGGAAGCTTTTCAAGAGTTGAAGCGTCGTTTTTCTTCTGCCCCTGTGTTGTGTCAACCAGATGTTTCTCTTCCATTCCAGGTCGAGGTTGATGCTTCTGAGATTGGAGCAGGGGCGGTTTTGTCGCAGAGAGGTTCTGGTTGCTCAGTGATGAAACCATGCGCTTTCTTTTCCAGGAAGTTTTCGCCTGCTGAGCGTAATTATGATGTGGGCAACCGAGAGTTGCTGGCCATGAAGTGGGCATTCGAGGAGTGGCGTCATTGGCTTGAAGGAGCTAAGCATCGCGTGGTGGTATTGACTGATCATAAGAACTTGACTTATCTCAAGTCTGCCAAGCGCTTGAATCCTAGACAAGCTCGTTGGTCGTTGTTTTTTGCCCGTTTTGACTTTGTGATTTCGTACCTTCCGGGCTCTAAAAAGGCGGATGCTCTGTCTAGGAGTTTTGTCCCCGACTCTCCGGGTTTATCTGAGCCGGCGGGTATCCTCAAGGAAGGAGTAATTGTGTCTGCCATCTCCCCTGATTTGCGGCGGGTGCTGCAAAAATTTCAGGCTAATAAACCTGATCATTGCCCAGCGGAGAAACTGTTTGTCCCTGATAGGTGGGCGAATAGAGTTATCTCTGAACTTCATTGTTCGGTGTTGGCTGGTCATCCTGGAATCTTTGGTACCAGAGAGTTAGTGGCTAGATCCTTTTGGTGGCCCTCTCTGTCGCGGGATGTGCGTGCTTTTGTGCAGTCCTGTGGGATTTGTGCTCGGGCTAAGCCCTGCTGTTCTCGTGCCAGTGGGTTGCTTTTGCCCTTGCCGGTCCCGAAGAGGCCTTGGACACATATCTCTATGGATTTTATTTCTGACCTTCCCGTTTCTCAAAAGATGTCAGTCATTTGGGTGGTCTGTGATCGCTTTTCTAAGATGGTCCATCTGGTACCCTTGTCTAAATTGCCTTCCTCCTCTGATTTGGTGCCTTTGTTCTTCCAGCATGTGGTTCGTTTGCATGGCATTCCAGAGAATATTGTTTCTGACAGAGGTTCCCAGTTTGTTTCGAGGTTTTGGCGAGCCTTTTATGGTAGGATGGGCATTGACTTGTCTTTTTCCTCGGCTTTCCATCCTCAGACTAATGGCCAGACCGAGCGAACCAATCAGACCTTGGAAACATATCTGAGGTGCTTTGTTTCTGCTGATCAGGATGACTGGGTGTCCTTTTTGCCTTTGGCTGAGTTCGCCCTTAATAATCGGGCCAGCTCGGCTACCTTGGTTTCACCGTTTTTCTGCAATTCTGGGTTCCATCCTCGTTTCTCTTCTGGACAGGTTGAGTCTTCGGACTGTCCTGGTGTGGATACTGTGGTGGACAGGTTGCAGCAGATTTGGACTCAGGTAGTGGACAATTTGACCTTGTCCCAGGAGAAGGCTCAACTTTTCGCTAATCGCAGACGCCGTGTGGGTCCCCGACTTCGTGTTGGGGATCTGGTTTGGTTATCTTCTCGTCATATTCCTATGAAGGTTTCCTCTCCTAAGTTTAAACCTCGTTTTATTGGTCCGTATAGGATTTCTGAGGTTCTTAATCCTGTGTCTTTTCGTCTGACCCTTCCAGATTCTTTTTCCATACATAACGTATTCCATAGGTCATTGTTGCGGAGATACGTGGCACCTATGGTTCCATCTGTTGAGCCTCCTGCCCCGGTTTTGGTGGAGGGGGAATTGGAGTATATTGTGGAGAAGATTTTGGATTCTCGTGTTTCAAGACGGAAACTCCAGTATCTAGTTAAATGGAAGGGTTATGCTCAGGAGGATAATTCCTGGGTTTTTGCCTCTGATGTCCATGCTCCCGATCTTGTTCGTGCCTTTCATGTGGCTCATCCTGGTCGGCCTGGGGGCTCTGGTGAGGGTTCGGTGACCCCTCCTCAAGGGGGGGGTACTGTTGTGAATTCTGTGGCAGAGTTCACTCCTGTGGTCACAAGTGGTACTTCGGCTGATTCTCTCTGGGATCTTCCGTTTGTGGAGGAAAGTGGTACTGCAGCTTCTGAGTTTCCTCCCTCAGGTGATCTGGTGAGCTCCTTAGCTTCTTCTCTACTTAACTCCACCTGATGCTTTGATCTATGCTTCCTGTCAATGTTTCAGTGTGGAACTTGTTTTTTCCCTGGATCATTCCTGTGGCCTGCTGCTCTGCAAAGCTAAGTTTTGCTTATGTTATTTTGTTGCTATTTTTCTCTCCAGCTTGCTTTATTGGTTTTTCTCGCCTGCTGGAAGCTCTGAGACGCAGAGGGACCACCTCCGTACCGTTAGTCGGTGCGGAGGTTTTTTTTGTCCCCTCTGCGTGGTTTTTTATAGGTTTTTGTGCTGACCGCAAAGTTATCTTCCCTATCCTCGTTCTGTTCAGCTAGTCGGGCCTCACTTTGCTAAATCTGTTTAATCTCTATGTTTGTGTTTTCATCTTACTCACAGTCATTATATGTGGGGGGCTGCCTTTTCCTTTGGGGAATTTCTCTGAGGCAAGGTAGGCTTATTTTTCTATCTTCAGGATTAGCTAGTTTCTCAGGCTGTGACGAGGCGCCTAGGTTCTGGTCAGGAGCGCTCCACGGCTACCTTTAGTGTGGTTTGATAGGCTTAGGGATTGTGGTCTGCAGAGTTCCCACGTCTCAGAGCTCGTTCTATTATTTTGGGTAATTGTCAGTTCACTGTATGTGCTCTGACCTCCATGTCCATTGTGATTCTGAATTGCCTTTCATAACAGGTTACTGTCAGGAAATAGGAAGAAGTTCTTATTACTTCAATTACACATACAGAGCTCTCAACTGCAGTTTCCTCTGCCTGCCAGCACAGTCTGGAATTCAAAGCCACTCTTCCTCCCACCCCCTGCTATATAGCTGTAAGGTGAGACCAGCGTGCCAGCAACATTCACAGAGAAATTTTAATGGCTTTAAGCCGGGAAAGCCTGTCTTCTGTCTAAACCCCTCATCCCCCCTCCCGCCTGATACCAGCTATAACTGGTACAGCAACTTTCAAACCGCATGGGACTCCTTTGTTCTTCAAAATTTACGAATAATGGCACTGATCAAAGATAGAGATATAAACGGTGTCCACCAAGAGATCTATAACTCACTGAAATCGCTAGGAATTAAACCCAACAAAATGCAAGAAACGTATTTCTCCGTAAGCGGGTCATATATCTACTCCATGTTTATACTTAAAGGAACACCATGACGTGATGAGTATCATGATCATTGTGTCATTCTTCTACGAGGAACATACAGCGAGTTATGTATAGAAATGGCTTGTCATAACTCTAAGAAACGGGAGTATTCAGCCTCTGAGTGAGGTCACCACAGGGGGAGTGCCTTGGTTTTGGGCACAGAGATAAGAGAATGAGACATCAGACTTCACGAGTCTTTTGTCTAGGGTCTAGCTGCGAGACCCATCTGTAATGCATATAAAATTACTACCTTTGTTTCTTCTTGCTCTATAACGTACTGTCACGTCCTCTGAAATGAATTATGCTACTAATTTGGGTTGGCTCTGTAGCCGTTATTAATTAAGAAATCGGAGCTGGTGGCAGCGGATTTGTCCTGTGCGTTTGGGAGACTTTGTAGCAATGGACGGCATTGATAATTATTGTTCCCACCTGAGTGGGAGTAGTTATATCGCCCTCGCTGCAGCATGCCCATTAGCCAGTGCAAAGTAAGGCAGTCTTTCTGGCGACTAATTATCCTAGGTGCAGTATCCTGTCTGACCTGAGGGTAAGGGGGCGCCAGAGGGCTGCAAGTTCCAAACCTGAGCTGGGAAGTCGGATATAGATAAATCCCATTCAGAAAGAACTGGGCAACCAAACAACCCTGGTTCATAACATATTAGTGTTAGCGGTGGGGATGAAAAAGATATCCTCCCTGGGATCCGTGACAGTTACAACAGAATTTCTGCAGTACTCAAGGTTCTTAAGAGCACAGTGGCCTTCATAATCCTTACATGGAAAAAGTTTGGAACCACCAGAAGTCTTCCTAGACCTGGCTGTCCAGCAAAACTGAGCAATCGTGGGAGAAGAGCCTTGGTGAGAGAGGTAAAGAAGAACCCCAAGATCACTGTGGCTGAGCTTCAGGGATGCAGTAGGGAGATGGAAGAAAGTTCCACAAAGTCAACTATCACTGTAGCCCTCCACCAGTCGGGCCTTTACAGCAGAGTGGCCCAACAGAAGCCTCTTCTGTGTGCAAGACATATGAAAGCCCATATAGTGTTTGCTAAAAAATACATGAAGGACTACCAGACTATGAGAAATAAGATTCTCTGGTCTGATGAGACGAAGATAGACCTTTTTGGTGATAATTCTAAGCAGTATGTGTGGAAAAAACAGGCACAGCTCATCACCTGCCCAATACAATCCCAACAGTAAAACATGGAGGTGGCAGCATCATGCTATGGGGGGTGTTTTTCCGCTGTAGGGACAGGATGACTGGTTGTCATTGAATGAAACATGAATGCAGCGAAGTACAGAGATATCCTGGATGAAAAACTTTTTTTTTTGGCTAGAAAAAAGTTTGCTACACTGCACCGAAACGTCGCCATCATGGGCTAAATAAAATAGCTCCTTATTCACACACAGTGGTGTGCCGCTTCCTTTTTTGAACTACTACATGCAAGGTTTGGTATATATATATACTAGATGGTGGCCCAATTCTAATGTATCGGGTATTCTAGATTATGTAGGTAGTATATAGCACAGGCTGCGCACTATATTGCACAGTGACATAGTATATAACATAACCGACGTAGTATATAACATAGCGATGTAGTATATAACAGAGCTACGTAGTATATAACACAGCCACGTAGTATATAACATAGCCACGTAGTGTATTGCACAGGTATGTTGTATATTCGTCAGCCACGTAGTATATAGCATAGCCACGTAGTATATAACATAGCCACGCAGTATGTAACACAGCCCACGTAGTATATAGCAATGTGGGCACTATATGCGTGGTTAAAAAAGACTTAAAATAAAAAATAAACATATACTCACCTTCCAAAGGCCCCTTGAAGTACTGGCACCCGTGTGCGGTGCACGCGGCAGCTTCCGGTCCAGGGTTGGTATGAGCGCAGGACCTGTGATGACGTAGCAGTCAAATGACGGTGACGTCATGGAACGTCCTTCTCGCATAGCATCCTTGGCACCGGAACCTGCCGCTTACACTGCCGAGGACAGCAAGCGACGTCGGAAGGTGAGAATAACCTTTTTTTTAATTATTTGTAACATTAGATCTTACGCATACGCAGCATCAATGGTAAAAAGTTGGTCACACAGGGTTAATAGCTGCGTTAACGGAGTGCGTTACACCGCGGTCCGTTAACGCTGGCATTAACCCTGTGTGAGCGCTCAGCGCTGACTGCAGGGCAGTAAAGCAGCAGCCATTTCACTGCCAGACTATGGCCGTCGCTGATTGGTCGTGGCAATGGTCGTGGGCATTTTGCCACGACCAATCAGCGACTTGGATTTCCATGACAGAGGCCGCGACCAATGAATATCCGTGACAGACAGAAAGACAGACAGACGGAAGTGACCCTTAGACAATTATATAGTAGACTAGATGGTGGCCCGATTCTACGCTTGCCCCCTATGCCTGCTTAGGTGATGTATGGTAGACAGCCAACCTATAATTAACTGTCCTGCGGTATTTGAAGTAAGGCAGAAAGTCAGTTACTTCCTCGGTGTTCCGGTCACCGGCTACGCGCCTCAGTAGGATGTTGCCGTTCTCGGGGCACGACTCCTACTGGCTCTCCCTTGTTCTTGATCTCGTTTCTCACTTTCCACAATATCCTTCTCTTCTTGTCCTTTCTTAGGATACCGCCGCAAGGTAGTGCAGGCGCGGTTCCGTTGCTTTCTATTCGTTCTGCTAGGCCCCTGTCAGGAACCCACCCCTGACAGGTCCTCCCTGGACTCTCCCAGGTTGCGTTCTCAACTAACTTCCTATCCGACCCCTAGGTTTACCAGTGTGAGGATTGGCCTAATACATAGTGCCTTTTGCTCCCCCTAGTGGCCGGAATGTGAAGTGTAATGTGTGCTTGTGATACCTGGTCAGGTGAACTCCTTTAGTGCAATCAGACATAACATCACTCCCCTTAGCCTCAGAGCGACATTACTGCAACGACCAGGACTCTGGGGCGCTGCACTAGTATACCACAATTCCCAGAAACGACAACCTGTTTATTGGAGACTGGATGCAGCCAATTTTGGATCACCTCTCCCTAGTTCTCCTGCAGGCTCTATTAATTGGCCTCCTCCTTACTCGACTTTCCTTTCTCCAGTCTATCCTTAATACAGCAGCCAGGGTTGTCCATCTAGCTAATCGGTATTCAGATGTGTCTGCTCTTCACCAGTCATTACACTGGCTGCCCATTCATTATAGAATCCAATTCAAAGTATTTGTTCTCACCCACAAAGCTCTCCACAGTGCGGCACCCCCTTATATCTCCTCCCTCACTTCAGTTGGGCAGTCCCAAAGTTCTCCCTGGAAGCCCCCTACTCAGTGATGTCGGACTCATGGGTCGGTGCCTCATCCTAATTGCCAACAAGCACACAGAGGGGAAACCCATCCACCTCCTACTGCGATGAAGGCTTTTTAAGGGTGAACCTGCTCTTATCTGAGTCACTTGGCACCTCCCTTTCCGCCATAAGTAGCAGTATAAAGTCCCATTCTATTAGAACCGGGTGTATCAGGTCCTTCACCACTGTGACCTCATGTGACTCAGTGCCACAGTCCATTTCTGTGGTTATTCGAGCAGCAGGGTAGTCCTTAGCTTCCCCATGAATACATCGGACCCCCACAATCCTTCCAGGAATCAACTGGTGTGGCTCTTACAAGAGTCACTAGGTTCCTAGAGTCCAAGAGTCCAGACAAAGATACTCCATTTACCATCATGGGATATGTCTGCGGCCCCTTCCTGGGTAGACAGGCCATACTGCAGGCCAGATAAGTGTAATACAAACAGTGCTGCCCTAGGCTGCAATCCATCAGTTCAGGGGACATGGGACGACGAGTGGCTATGTGCCCTGGACCCTGACACCTTGCACAAATTAAGTCTTTAGTCCTGACCCTCGGTAACCCCTCAGCAGGCCCTTGGGATTTTTGAGACCCCCGATTGGTGTCTCTAGTACCCCTGTTTTGAGAGTCAGTCTCATTTTGGGGAGCCCAGTACGGGGGTGCAATGGCACCTGGTTTCCCTAATGACTTCTTGACCACCTGATAACTTTCCACTAGGCCAAACAGCTCATCCACATTTCAGTGAACTCCCTGGGTAACCCAGGTCTGCACCGGTATAGGAAGAGCATGAATAAATCTGTCCATAATCACGCGCTTGACCATCAGGGCTGGGGTGGAGAACTCTGGCTGCAACCACTTCTGGACAAGACATAGCAAGTCAAACATTTGAGAGCAGGGCCTTTGTAGCTTCAATATGCCCAGCGTTGACCCGAAATGCCCTAACAGACAAAGTCACTTCCAAGAGCGTCAATATTTTTGTTTTTAGTTTAACATATTCCTTTGTATCCTGTAAGGTGAGGTCATAATAAGTTTTTAGGGGATCACCAGTTAGATAGGGCACCAGCACATCTGCCCACTGCTTCGGTGGCAGCTTCTCTCGCTCTGCGACCCTTTTGAATACCGCCAAAAATGCCTCAACATTGTCCCTCAGGGTCATCTTTTGCATGGCACACCTTACCACCTGCTGGATGTGGGAGTCATCATCTAGACTTGGGGGTGGGATGGTCACCCTGCCAAGGACTGCGAGGAGTTCCATCTGCCTTGTGAGCACCTCCTGTTGCTGCCGCTGTTGTTGCACCAGTATTTTATTCCTTTCCTGTTGTGCTAGCTATTGCTGTTGCTGGGCTTGCTGCTGCTGCTAGATTTGGACCGGGTGCTTGATCAGCTCCTCCATTTTGTTCAACTGCTGTTCTATCCTTATAGCCATCTTCATCCATGACATGAAGTTTGTCCACAGCTGTCACACTTGCTTCCTGGGGATCTTGCCTGCACTTCTAGCACCAACTGCGGTAGATGGGCTCACTCAGCTGCTTAAAGAGATAGTCAAAGGAATGTTTTTGTTTAGAACTTCAGCTGATTTATTAAAACATGCCTCATAAATCAGTCCAAAACAAAATAGACATATTCAGCTTTTTTGGCCTAAATAAAAAGCATACATTACTGTCACACACAGTGAGAGAAGGCTAAGTGCAACTTGAAGGGATAAGGGGAAATAAGCCCAAATGCTAGGGAATGGGGGAGTGGAGACCCCTAGGCAGCTCTAATAGAACCCTGCCTCCCCTACCATCCCTATAGTGGTTCCACACCAATCGCTGAGCAGGAAACCTAAGCCCTGCATATCCCTAGAGCTAAGCCCTGAAAAGGGAAGGAGGGGATGACTACTGGTCAGTCCCCACTGTACACTAAAGAAAAGAAGGGAGACAAACAAGGGGGAAGAAACTTAGCTTGAGCAAAATCCAGTGAGGTAACACCAAATGACCTCCAAGAGCACCAGACGGGAAGTAAGCAGACTGCTATAGCTCTAAGCCTTCACAAGGGAAAGTGTGAATATCACTGGCGGCTCCCTGAAATAGACTGAGGGTCTATAAACACCCAGGTCCAGGTGTATCAATTAGAGCCAGAGGGAGGTTGCCACTGGGTTCAAAAGTCAGGATTAAGAAGGTGTCTGCAATGCCAAACACCGAGACCTTCTGCAGCCAGATGCAGGGTCACTGTCTGTTGCATCTGACACACTCCAGACAATTACAATCCATATAACTGTGGGGTCCTTCCGCTCAGAAATAAGGGTTCAGCTCCTTTAAGCAAGAGCTCAGCTCTTTAGGTCAGCTGTCCATCAGAGTATACAGAACAACCAGTAAGTCCAAAGGTTTCACTTTTACCTCCTGGACCACACCCTATGGTGGAGATATGGTGAACAGCTATCCTGACTAACTCCTTAGCTCTTCTCAATATACCTAGCCCTAACTCCTCTCAGCACTTGACATAACATTGTAGCAATATGTTATATGTTCATGTGACCTCTAGGGGTCTCACTACTTTTATGTGTGTTCTATATTCTTTGTGGGCCCCACGGATGACAAACGGAAAGTAAAGCTGTTTTATTACCTAATTGGGGAAAATGGCAGAGAATTAGCCCACACCTTGCTCCCAGACACAGACAACCTCCTCCTAGCGGACATTGTGCAGGCATTTGATAAACACTGTGACCCAAAGAAGAATGAGACAGTGGAAAGATATAAGTTTTTCACAAGACATCAGGAGGATGGTGAAAATGTGGACAGATATCTGACAGAGCTGAGGAGACTTGCAGAAACATGTGGCTTTGGAGAGATCAGGGACAGTCTAATCAAGGACAGAATGGTGTGTGGCATAAAGGACAGTCATCTCAAAGAAAGAGAGGAAGGCATGACTTTAGAGAAATGTATGCAAATCTGCAGGGCTGCTGAGCTCACAAAGCACAGCCTGAAGATGATGGCAGGCACCAGTGAGAATGATGATGACAAGGTACATGCAGTATCTATGAAAGGAAAGACAGGACCAGACTACCCTATAAACACTGTCCACTGCAAGTATTGTGGGAAAAGACATGAGAGAGACAAAACCAAGTGTCCAGCATATGGGGAAACCTGCAGGTCATGTGGCAAGAAGAATCATTCCTCTGCTGTCTGCAGGCAAGGAAGAGGCAAACAGTACAGACAGCTCCACACTGTGACACCAGACACTGACAGTGCAGAGGACATTACATGGCTACAAATGCAGTCTACAACAGAGAAAGTCAACGTAGTCGAGCAGTCAGTAGTGAAGGATGCCAAGCAGCTTTATGCAACATTCTTGGTGGATGAGAAGCCCATTAGATTTCAGCTGGATTGTGGAGCAAGCTGCAATGTAATTTCATTTGATCTGCTAAACAAACAGGTTTCTATTGAGCCAACTGACAAGGTACTGGTGATGTACAACAAAAGTGTTCTGAAACCAATGGGGACATGTAAGCTAAAAATACGAAACCCATGTAACAGAAAGAGTTATAGAGTTGAATTTACCGTGTTACGGGGTGGTAACCATGTACCATTACTGGGAGTAAAAGCAGTTCAGGCAATGGACTTAATAAAAGTACAGTCTCAGAACATTATGTCTGTTGAAGTTGCCCAGGATATACAAAATCCAAAACTAAATGCAGAGCACAACTTGGACATGCAGAAAATAAAAGCAGAATATGCTGATGTATTTGAAGGTGATGGATGCTTTGAAGGTAAATATAGGTTAGAAATTGACAACACAGTGCAGCCCACCAGATTACCTACAAGAAGAGTGCCTGTAGCTTTAATGCAACCGCTGAAAGTAGAACTGCAAGATCTACAGAGAAGAGGCATGATAGCACCAGTCTATAAGAACACAGATTGGATCAGCAGTTTGGTCATAGTGCAGAAACCATCGGGCAAGTTAAGAATATGTATTGATCCTAAGCCACTCAACAAGGCGCTGAAACGAAATCATTACCCAATGCCAACATTAGATGATGTTCTACCAGATTTATCAAAGGCTAAAATATTTTCTGTATGTGATGTAAAAAATGGATTCTGGCATGTGGCCCTGACTGAAGATTCAAGTTTATTGACAACATTTTCATCACCATTTGGACACTTTAAATGGCTGAAAATGCCCATGGGACTAAAACCTGCTCCAGAGATATTCCAGCAGAAATTGATGCAGGCTTTGGAAGGACTTACTGGAGTGAAGACAATAGCGGATGATATCCTAGTAGTGGGAGAAGGTGAAAATATGGAATCTGCAATCAAGGATCACGATCAGAAGATGATACAATTTTTGGACAGATGCAGAGAAAAAAACATAAAGCTGAATTTTGACAAATTCAAATTGAAAATGACAGAAGTGGCCTATATTGGTCATCGACTGACTTCAACTGGGGTCAAAGTGGATCCTGAAAAGGTGAGAGCAATACAAGATTTGCCTACCCCTACTGATGTTTCTGGAGTACAACGATTTTTGGTCATGGTGAATTATCTCTCAAAATTTTGCAGACATCTGTCAGACATGTGTGAGCCACTGAGACAGCTAACCCACAAAGATGTGCGCTGGGAATGGACAGAAAGCCAGGAGACTGCTTTCCGAGCAGTAAAGAATGCCATTGCAGATACAGCAACCCTAAAGTATTTTGATCCAGATCGAGAAGTGGTGGTACAATGTGATGCTTCGGAAAAAGGCCTTGGAGCCACATTAATGCAGAACAAACAGCCAATTACATTTGCAAGCAGAGCCCTTACAACAACAGAGCAGGGATATGCGCAGATTGAGAAGGAACTACTGGCTGTGGTATTTGGGATGGAGAAGTTTCACCAGTACACCTATGGTCGACGGGTAACAGTGCAGTCGGATCACAAACCATTGGAGAGCATTACAAAGAAACCATTACTAAATGCCCCAAAGAGACTACAGCGCATGCTGTTGCGATTTCAGAAATATGATGTTGACATCGGGTACTGTCCAGGAAGAGACTTACTGATTGCAGATACGCTAAGCAGAGCTTACCTTCTTATCACAAATGATGAGAAGGAAGACATTGAAACCATCAATATGTGTAACTACCTTGCAGTGTCAAAAGAAAAGGTCAAGTAAATCCAGACGTTTACAGAGAAGGATAAAAGTCTCCAGAGTTTAAAGACTGTCATCTTGCAGGGCTGGCCAAAATACAAGCATCATGCTCCGAGGGAAGTCTCACCATTCTTCCACATAAGAGATGAATTGTCAGTGCAGCAAGGAATCATCTTTAAAGGAGACAGGGCTGTTATACCTGAAGTTCTCAGAAGAGGCATATTGAAGACATTGCACTCTTCTCACTTAGGCATGGAAGGATGCCTACGTCGTGCACGAGAATCAGTTTATTGGCCAGGAATGAATGACCACATAAAAAATTACATAGCACAATGTGAAATATGTGCATCCTGCCAGGGCCGGCGTCAGCACCCGGCGCACCCGGGCAAATCCCGGGGCCCTGGCAAGATGGGGGGGCCCAGTTGGTAGTACACGGTGACGTCAGCCGCCAGCGCGCGTCACTCACAACATTATCCACATGTCCCCCGGCGGCGCCTTGGCTGCAGGGGGGAGGGGGCACAGTCAGCTGTGTCTCTCTGAGGCCATTTCGCTGGCGCCTGCCTGGCGCTGCGCAGCTGCAATAGCAGCAATACAGTCTCACCGCCGCCCGGCCCTCACCATGGATACAGAAGAGAGAAGACACTTCCGGGTCGCGACGCTGGGTCATCTCTCCTTACATCCGGTCGGCGGGCAGAGAGGACAGAGAGAGAGCTGCGGTTCGGAGTTGGACCGCGCCGCCTGAAGCCTTCCCATTCCAGGCACTGGTCCAGAATCTATCCGTCCAGGCTGCGTCCACCATCCAGATGATCCAGCACAGGAGAGGACAGATCCGGACCGGCAGCGCCAAGCAGGAGGAGAAGAGGAGGAGCAGCAGCTGCAGCCTGCAGTGAGGACGGTGCACCCTCTCCTGCTGTGTCCACAACGAGGGGGCCGGCGAAGCAGTGAGTACTGTCTCTGTGTGAGTCTGTCAGTGTCAGACAGTGAATCATCTTCGGTGAGGTTAAAAGAGGGTGAGGGTCCGTCCCAACTCCCAACGCTGCACTTTGCGGGGGAAAGGGGGTCCGGGGGGGGGACCGCTTGTGCATTATGATGAGCTACTGGACTGGAATGTTCCCATATTGTTCTAACTTCTTGTACATATCAGACATATCACTAGAATGGCATTGGCACTGAAGTTGAATACAAACTATTTTTATTTTACATATAAAGAGCCCATATTCTGTCTGTGTCCACCAGTGCCAAAAATCATAAATGCAACATCTACATGGGCTAATAAGACCATGTTAGTATATGAATGTTTTCTAATTTACAATAAAGGTATAATTTAACCATTTTATTCCATCTTGTATTTGATCTGCAAACTCTTTAAAGTATTGGTTAGGTCAGTTTCAAGCTTCACACTAATGTAAGATAGTAAAACTAATGTGTAAGTGTGGAGGAGCCAGATGATTGATGGTGGTGGAAACGTCCATCCGACATGTCTAATTTCTGACTGCTGATCCCTTCGTACTACCAAAGATAAGTCTCTAACAGAGATGTCTCAGAGAACAACGCAGTAGTTGGCCAAGCAATGCTCCTGTGTATGAGAAAGATGGCCAATATGGCTGTCAATCAAAGGATCAACCGAAGCATTGTTCCCCGGCGGCGGCCGGCCGGGGGTGTGGAAGTAAGCGCTATAACTACTGAGTCAGTGGTGGAAGTTATGACTTAGTAAATGTGAATCTAATGTATTCAGCCACCTGTGATACTCGTACAGTCTGCAGCTTTCATGTTTGTTTTTTTTGTAACAGATTTAAATCGTGAACTGAAAGTCTGAAAGTAACATCTGTGCACATATACATCATGGTTCGCCGACAGTGTAGACTCACGGGCTGTGCGCTATATCCTGCATGGGCTCTGCGCTATATCCTGCGTGGGCTGTGCGCTATATCCTGCGTGGGCTGTGCGCTATATCCTGCGTGGGCTGTGCGTTATATCCTGCGTGGGCTGTGCGCTATATCCTGCGTGGGCTGTGCTCTATATCCTGCGTGGGCTGTGCGCTATATCCTGCGTGGGCTGTGCGTTATATACTGCGTGGGCTGTGCGTTATATACTGTGTGGGCTGTGTGTTATATACTGCGTGGGGTGGGCTGTGTGTTATATATTGCGTGGGCTGTGTGTTATATACTGCGTGGGCTGTGTGTTATATACTGCGTGGGCTGTGCGTTATATACTGCGTGGGCTGTGTGTTATATACTGCGTCACAGATGTGTTAAAGGGGGGGTTGGGGGGGCCCACTGAGACTCGTTCGCCCGGGGCCCTCAAAAACCTGGAGCCGGCCCTGCATCCTGCAATGATAAGCAACCAAAGGAGACATTGCAACCTCATGAAATTCCACATAGGCCTTGGTCAAAAATAGGAACAGACTTGTTCACATGGAATGACAAAGAATACCTGATTACAGTGGACTATTTCTCTAACTTCTGGGAGGTTGATTTGGTGCAGGACACAAGGGCGAGAACAGTGATTAAAAAACTCAAGGCCCATTTTGCCAGGTATGGCATTCCAGATATCGTTTTCTCTGACAATGCGGCACAGTTTACGTCGGAAGAATTCAAAACTTTCAGTAAGAAATGGGAATTTGAACACCAGACGTCTTCTCCAAGATATCCTCAGAATAATGGGAAAGCAGAGTCAGCAGTAAAAACGGCCAAAAGACTCATGCAGAAAGCAAACCAGGCGGGTGCTGATGTATATCTGTCGATACTGGATCATAGAAACACACCCACCCAAGGCCTAGACAGCAGTCCGGCACAGAGGCTCATGAGTAGGCGTACAAAGACACTAGTACCAACTGCGTGTCATCTGTTAGAGCCAAAGCTGCTGGGAAACATCGAAGCTAAATTACAGAAGAATCAAGCTAGGCAAGCTTTCTATTACAATAAATCTGCAAAGGATCTGCCTGAGCTCCAGAGAAATGACAACATTCGGCTGCAGCCAAGCACCACATTTGACAAACACTGGCAAAAGGCAAAGGTTGTCCAGAAACTGGGACCTCGGTCTTACGAAATTCTAACAGACGACGGAAGAAGACTAAGGAGGAATCGAAGATATTTGAGGAAAACGCAAGAAAGAGATGATTCATGGCCTTTTGAACAGTATCCAGACACCCAAGACAACGAGGCAGCTAGTACAAGTCAGGCACCAACAGTGACAGCTGACCATCAGGGTGAGGACTCTGGCCAGAGACAGACAATATCAGAAGAACTACCAGATGTACCAGATGTAGAAAGTGACACATCTTATATTACCAGAGCTGGCAGAATTAGCAAAAAGCCGGCCCACCTCAAAGATTATATCTAACTGGACGTACTAGGTTACTTTCTAACTTTGTCATAGTATACATTAGTTTAGTATTTTGTATTGTTTCTCTAGTTAAAAGAGAAAGGATGTAGCAATATGTTATATGTTCATGTGGCCTCTAGGGGTCTCACTACTTTTATGTGTGTTCTATATTCTTTGTTTGGAACTTGTTGGATGTTGTTGTACTCGGAATTCATGTAATGGAGGTTGAGACATGATGTGAATAAAGAGCCTGGAGATACTCACAGAGTGTGATTTATGACAGGATTCATCAAACAGAACAAACATGCTGGAGCAAACTTCCAAGTTCATATCACTTAAGCTAATAACCTCACTGAAACATATCTCCCCTCCCGCATGTTACCAGTGACCCTCTTACAGAGCTAATGATATCAAAGTTAATATAGTGACAACACAAAAAAAGATGGGAGGGAGCAACATGTTATGTTGAGGAGCCTTTTTTTTTTACTTATGATTGAGACGAAACATAAAATGTTTTTTAACTGTTTGCCAATGTTTTATGCTACTTTCAACCAATTTAATGCATTTATCAAAATTTCTATCGTGTTTGCCAAATTTTCTTATCATTGTTCAGGCATTTTATATCAATATTTATATCAATCTTCCCACTGAGTTTCGAGTTCTGAGTGGTCAAGAAGTGACAACATTGCGTTGCTGCTTTTCTTTCATGCCAATACAAGAGAGGAATCAATATGTTACCCTTGTCTTTAAAGTTAGTGTTTCACTAGCCAGGAAGTTGTATACATCCATTCTGTACACAGCACAACACAACCTTGCAGGATCTTCCCAGGATCGCCCAATCATTTTTTAATTCTGCCACCCACAAATTATCTGTGTGTGTCCTTGACTCTCGCTTTGAAAGTAGGAACACGCTGTATCCTTTGTACATTGGAGCAAATGATGATTAATGCTGGGATCCTAATTAATCCGCAGTGACAGATTAGCGGAGATGTGCCGGGGTCTCGTCTTTCTGCAGCAAGACTTTCCTGATAGGACAGGTGGTGAGAAGGGACACGCACAAAAAAATTCAATTTGCTCCTCATTTGCATACATATGACAACCATCTGGGCTAATAGCTTTCAAATGTCTTCATTACGGCTCTTCTAGTGAGGGGATTGTGCTAGATACCAATTAGTGCTTGAAATTCACCAGAACAACATGTAAATATTTGCGGAGGGGAAAGTGTGTCGTTGGCATCACTAAATTCTGGTGCACAAAGAAGCAAACGCTGGCAACTACCTCGGAACAAAGGAACGAGCAACGAAAGGGTTGTACCTGTCCATATGTAACTATGAGTATGGGGTCATATAGGAAAGCATGGTCCTTGCTAACTTGTAGTGTCGCTGCAAAAAAGACATTTCTCCTGTAGTGGCCATCAAATCACTGTGGAGTGGCCATCAAATCACTGTGGTAGCTTGCCTGAGAAACACTAAAGGTACCGTCACACTAAGCGACGCTGCAGCGATACCGACAACGATCTGGATCGCTGCAGCGTCGCTGTTTGGTCGCTGGAGAGCTGTCACACAGACCGCTCTCCAGCGACCAACGATGCCGGTAACCAGGGTAAACATCGGGTTACTAAGCGCAGGGCCGCGCTTAGTAACCCGATGTTTACCCTGGTTACCATCGTTAAAGTAAAAAAAACAACCACTACATACTTACCTACCGCTGTCTGTCCCCGGCGTTGTGCTTCTCTGCTCTGGTTGTGAGCACAGCGGCCGGAAAGCAGAGCGGTGACGTCACCGCTCTGCTTTCCGGCGCTCACAGCCAGAGCAGAGAAGCACAGTGCCGGGGACAGACAGCGGTAGGTAAGTATGTAGTGGTTGTTTTTTCTACTTTAACGATGGTAACCAGGGTAAACATCGGGTTACTAAGCGCGGCCCTGCGCTTAGTAACCCGATGTTTACCCTGGTTACCAGCGAAGACATCGCTGAATCGGCGTCACACACGCCGATTCAGCGATGTCAGCGGGAGAGCCAGCGACGAAATAAAGTCCTGGCCTTTCTGCCCCGACCAACGACATCACAGCAGGGGCCTGATCGCTGCTGCGTGTCACACTGGACGATATCGCTATCCAGGACGCTGCAACGTCACGGATCGCTAGCGATATCGTCCAGTGTGACGGTACCTTTACCCTAAATCTTCAGGGTCTGACCTTTAGGACCCTCACAGATCAGTGGGATGGGAATGGGATGAGCCTATGATACTGCTATAGACAATGAAAAGTCATAACTGTGACTTCATTTTGCAAGATTTTTCATGGGTTGTAATCTAGATTTGGATCTAACCTACTTAGTGTAATCTTTCCAGTCGATGTGTTATATTTCTGTAATTGGTATATTGCTCAGGTGGCGGTCTTCTCTCATCTCTTTGTCAAAGGTTTTGTAAAAACAGAGTTTCTCCTTCTTGGTCGTTTTTTTGAGACCCATTTCCAATGACTCTATAGCTTGAGTCAAATTTGGAAGGCTGTTTTATAAGGGCAAACCCCAAGGTCGTGCCCACCTATTGAAAGCACCGTGGCATGAACCACAAGTGATAATGTATAGTTTTGTTTGGCTGAGTGTGATTTGGAAACCTTGAACACTAGTGAAACACCTGATGCAGTGAAGATGTCTTCTGTGCTCCTGCAGACCAGCTACCTTTCCAGACTTTCTCCAGCCCCCAGCAGTCTCACGTGTGCATCACCACAGCTCCCAATTATGTTTTTGTTCAGGCCTCTCCCAGCTTCCCACTAAACTGTACTCACTTCCAGGATAATGCTTCTGCCACTTGTGCTGGATCCCTGTTCTGATAGCATTTGTTTTCTGTCTGGCTGATGCTCACTGTGCTGTACCTACAGGCACTCTGATGTACTAGGCCTCAACTACTCCTTATATAGCTGGGACTCCTCCCTGAGCTTCACACTAATGGATAACCCTTTATAAATCAATCAAACACTTGAGAAATAAATCACCATAACACAATATAATCATATCTGGTCTTTAGGTGGTGTTGATCATTCTTCTTCTCTTTAACCTTACTAATGAAGCTAATTCTGCAGTCCCAGTAGGTGTTTTTAGGTTTAGGCACATGACCGCAGATGCAGTGACTTGGGATTGGAGCTTGAAGTCCAGAACTTGTAAACTTTTCAGATGGGAACTGTGTATGTTTAATCACTTTTAACAATAGTTTTAAGCTGGGTTCACATTCATCACTTCAATCATAGTTTAGAACAGTGTTCCCCAACTTCGTTCCTCAATAGCCACTAACAGGTCATGTTTTCAGGATTTTTTTCATATTGCCCAGGTGATAATTGCATCATCTAAACATCTAAACATCACCTGTGCAATACTAAGGAAATCCTGAAAACGGGAAGTGTTGGTGGCTCTTGAGGACCGGAGTTGTGGAACACTGGTCTAGAAATTACCAGAGAAAGCTGAGAGAAGTACTTGCCCATTTCATGACACAGATGCTGCTACCACAATAACAGCAACACTCAATTTGGCCGCCCCGCTCATGCATAGCAAAACTTGTACACTCAACAGGCAGCCCTGGCTGATCAGCCTGACCAAAGAACTGAGACAGGCTTGCAGGATTGCTGAGCGGAGATGGAAGCGATCCCGCTCTGTCGACCACTTCACTGCATACAAGCAGTGCCTCGCCAGCTTCAAGTCCACGCTCACTGCCGCAAAACAAACTTATTTCTCATCTCTCATATCCTCCCTGTCTCACAACCCTAAACAGCTTTTCAACACTTTCAATTCTCTACTACGTCCCCCTGCACCCCCTCCCTCCCCTCTCATTTCTGCTGAAGATTTTGCCTCCTTCTTTAAACAGAAGATTAATACAATCAGAGAAAGCTTTGGCCCACAGTGCCCAATGCCCCTCTTAGCTGCTCAACCCTGTTCCTCCAAAACCAGATTCTCCACCATGGCAGAAGATCAGCTCTCCACCCTCCTGTCAAGATCACACCTCACCACCTGCACGCTTGACCTGCTCCCATCCCACCTCATCCCTAAACCTTGCCACAGTATTCATCCCAACCCTAACACACCTCTTCAACCTCTCACAACAGGTGTCTTCTTTCAATGGCTGCTCACTTTCCCCAGTCCCACACGCCCGGTGCCTTGGGGTGATCCTCCACTCTGCCCTCTCTTTCAAGCCACATATTCAAGCCCTTGCCTCCTCCTGCCATCTTAAACGCAAAAATATTTCCTGGATCCGCGCATTCCTTGATCGTGACACCACAAAAACACTAGTGCATGCCCTTATCATCTCCTGCCTTGACTACTGCAACCTCCTACTCTCTGGCCTCCCCTCTAGCATTGTGGCACCACTCCAATCCATCCTACATTCTGCTGCCTGACTAATCTATCTGTCTCCCCACTTTTCCCAACCTTTCCCCTATGCTAAGCCCTTCACTGGATTCCTATTGTCCAGAGACTCCAGTTCAAAACCCTTACAATGACATACAAAGCCATCCACAACCTGTCTCCTCCATACATTTTTGACATGGTCTCCCGATACCCACACGCAACCTCCGATCCTCTCAGGATCTCCTTCTCTACGCCCCTCTCATCTCTTCTTCCCACAACCGCATCCAAGACTTCTCCCGTGCTTCCCCTATACTCTGGAACTGTCTACCCCAACACATCAGACTCTCGCCTTCCATTGAAACCTTCAAAAAGAACCTGAAGACTCATCTCTTCTGACAAGCCTACAGCCTGCAGTGATCCGCAACCTACTGAACCGCCACACAACCAGCTTTACCCTCTCCTATTGTATCCTCAACAATCCCATGCAGACTGTGAACTCTCGCGGGCAGGGTCCTCCCTCCTTATGTACCTGTGTGCCTTGTTTTTTGCTGTTTAATGTATTTGTCTATATTTGCCCCCTTTTTCACATGTAAAGCGCCATGGAATAAATGGCGCTATAAAAATGTATAATAATAAAATAATTTCTGACAATCCCATAGACAATTAGTGGAGCTGCTCTAGTCTGATGGAGAATTTCTCTGGATCAGAGGGGACCTTTCTGTCAGAATCCCACAAAAACTGTATTTTGACGTGAGCTTTGACTGAGCAGAGCCATCACTTGAATGAGGCCGACAGAGTCGCTGTAGACACTGCCTGGCTTCTCTGTCAGTAATTGTCTTTTACAGACAAGGAAAAATAGAATAGGTAAAAATCAAACACTGATTTATCCATGGACATTAAGCTAGGTTCACACTGCGTTATGGTGATCCGTTAAACGGACTACGTTACACTGCGGCATAATGCGGTGTAGCGTAGTCCGTTAACGCCACCATTGAAAGCAATGTCGGACGCATCGCTAGCGCACGCCCACAATGGGCGTGCGCTAGGGATGTGCTGTCATTGAGTGACGGACCCTGAGACGCGGGCTGCAGCGTTTCCGGGTCTGTCACTGCTAGCGCAGATAGAGCTAGCAGATGCTCTATCTGCACTAGCGTGATGCAAACGTCGGCACTTGCGTTACAGCAGCTCGTTAGCGTATGTGCTGAACGGGCTGCTGCTAACGCAGTGTGAACCCGGCCTTACTGGTCAAGTTGGACAATAGCAGCGTTAGAGCAATTGTCTGAAGTCTATAGTTAACTCATAGGTTATAAGTACAGGATAAGTGATAACTTGCTGATCGCAGGGGCAGTCTGACCTATGGGTCCCCTGTGATCCAGAGAAATGCTCCATCAGACTAGAGCAGCTCCACTAATTGTCTATGGGATTGTCAGAAATAGGCAAGTACTTCACTCAGCTATCTCTGGTAATCTCTAGACCAGTGTTCCACAACTCTGGTCCTCAAGAACCACCAACACTTCTTGTTTTCAGGATTTCCTTAGTATTGCACAGGTGATGGAAGTCTCGCCTGTCTAGGTGATGCAATTATCACCTGGGCAATATGAAAAAAATCCTGAAAACATGACCTGTTGGTGGCTCTTGAGGAACGAAGTTGGAGAACGCTGTTCTAAACAATGAATGGAGTGATGAATGTGATCCTATAGGACGGGTGAGGATCCACGCAGTCAGATTCCCAGTGGATCAGCAAGTCATCATGAGCGATGAGCGATCTTGTTTGGAAAACATTTGCCAATCTCAAATTCGGCAAAAACGTTGCACATTCGGATTCATGTTCGGTTTCCCGAGCATTTTTCCTCAAAGTCAGCAATATTCGGTCACAGTTCAGTAAATGATCACGTTTCCACTAATGCTTTTGTTTTGACTTTGCATAGGATAGTGGTTCTGTATGGTGAGAGTGGATAATGAGTTTTATGAGGGAAGGTGGTGTGTCTAGGTCAGAGGAGCTGCAGAGTGTAATTTTTTTCTCTTTAATAACTTAATATGTGAACATTTCAGGTTGCCAATCAGGGTGCAGAAACCATCCACAACGTCATGATACAAAGTCTTCTGTGATTGGCTGCCGAAGTCACATGTCCCTGTCCATATAAAAAGAGGACATCTTGTTTTGCTGTCAACATTTTCTCAGTGTCACAATGCAGAGGGGTGGCTCCTGCTACTGTTTCTGCTGCTGAAAGTGAACTTGTCAGTTAGCTAGATAGTCCTGTGTCAAATCGATGTTCCAGCATCTAACAAGATTATGCTACAACTGTGTTGCAGTCTTAGGAGGACCTATTTGCTAATCGAAATCGTTTGAGCAAAAACTGTGTTGCAGTGAGGAATCAGGAAGAATCAGAATTTCCTCTTAAAAATCATTAGGTCTAATATTAGGGTTCAGCCAGGAGGCAATGTTTGCTAATCCAACAGTTTGTGATAAAACTGTGTTGCAATGAAGAATCAGAAGTAGAGATGGGCGAACCAGAGCAATAAAGTTCAGCAAAGTCCAAACACCTATTGTTCGAGCACGGACTTCACCAGGAAGTTTGTAACACTGTTCAGGTTCGGCCCCCTGAACACCGTGTATTTCTCGCGTTGTCGTATGCATGACAGCCAAGCACACATTGCTTCTGATCGGTGGTAAAATCATCCCATGCTGTCATAAGGTATATCTACCTCCAGGCACTGGCATCGCCTGATGGGACTACTCCTCCCATCAGACTATGCATGCTGCCACTATCAACAGCGAGAGCAGGCGGCAGCTGATGGGAGTACTCATCAGCCGGCGACTGCGCTCAATAAGTTTTTAAAAAAATGGTTTGCATTCCCCTATATTTTTGATAACTAGCCAGGCGGAAAAGGGTTTAGCAAAGTTGACTGTTTTTCTTTAATTATTTAAAACATTTTAAAAAAAAAATGGTGTGGGCCCCTACCCCAATTTTTGACAACCAGCCAAGCTAAATCAGACAATTGGGGCTGATGTTCTCAGACTGGTAAGGGACCATGGATATTACCTCCCAGTCTAAAAATAGTAGCCCACAGGTGCCCAGAAAATCCTCTTCACATTTGCACTGTGGCGGTGGCAAGTGGGGTTCATATTTGTGGTGTTGATGTTATAGGTGCATCTCACAAAATTAGAATATCATCAAAAAGCTAATTTATTTCAGTTCTTCAATTAGAAAAGTGAAACTCATATATTACATAGAGTCATTACAAACAGTGATCTATTTCATGTGTTTATTTCTGTTAATGTTGATGATTATGGCTTACAGACAATGAAAACCCAAAAGTCATTATCTCAGTAAATTAGAATACTTTATAACACCAGCTTGAAAAAATGATTTTAAAATCCGAAATGTTGGCCTACTGAAATGTATGTTCAGCAAATGCACTCAATACTTGGTCGGGGCTCCTTTTGCATCTATTACTGCATGAATGCGGTGTGGCATGGAGGCGATCAGTCTGTGGCACTGCTGAGGTGTTATGGAAGCCCAGGTTGCTTTGATAGCAGCCTTCAGCTTGTCTGCATTGTTGAGTCTGGTGTTTCTCATCTTCCTCTTGACAATAAACCATAGATTCTTTATGGGGTTAAGGTCAGACGAGTTTGCTGGCCATTATACCCAATAGAGAATCTATGGGGTATTGTCAAGAGGAAGATGAGAGACATCAGACCCCACAATGCAGACGAGCTGAAGGCTGCTATCAAAGCAACCTGGGCTTCCATAACACCTCAGCAGTGCCACAGGCTGATCGCCTCCATGCCATTGATGCTGATGCCAAAGATGCCTGACCAAGTATTGAGTGCATTTACTGAACATACATTTCTGTAGGCCAACATTTTGGATTTTAAAATAATTTTTTCAAGCTGGTGTTATAATGTATTCTAATTTACTGAGATAATGACTTTTGAGTTTTAATTGGCTGTAAGCCATAATCATCAACATTAACAGAAATAAGCACTTGAAATAGATCACTCTGTTTGTAATGACTCTATATAATACAGCTCTGGAAAAAGAGACCACTGCAAAATGCTCAGTTTGTCTGATTTTTCTCTTTATAGGTATATTTTTGAGTAAAATATAAATTGTTATTTTATTCCAAAAACCTCTGACAACATGTCTCCGAATTTCCAAGCAATACATTTTGTATTTTTTTTCTGACAAAGAAAAATGGTCAAAATTGAAAAAAAAACAGGGCTTTCAGACCTCAAAAAATGCAAAGAATACAAGTTCATAATCATTTAGAAACAACAATACTAATGTTTTAACTCAGGGAGAGTTCAGAAATCAATATTTTGTGGAATAACCATGATTTTTAATCACAGCTTTCATGTGTCTTGGCGTGCTTTCCACTAGTCTTTCACACTGCTTCTGGCACAAAAATGTAAGCAGTTCTTCTTTGTTTGATGGCTTGTTGTGACTATTCATCATCCTCTTGATTACATTCCAGAGGCTTTCAATGGGGTTCTGGTCTGGAGATTGGGCTGCCCATGACAGGGTTTTGATGTGATGGTCTCTTAATTTTTTTCCAAAGCTGTATATGAGTTTCACTTTTTGTACTGAAAAACTGAAATGAATTCACTTTTTGATGATATTCTAATTATGTGAGATGCACTTGTACATTTGTATTGTCCGGTGACATCAAGCCTACGGCTTAGTAAGGCCAGGTTCATACTGCGTTAAAGCAGCCCGTTCAACGCATTGCGTTGACGGGCTGCGTTAACGCTATAGCATACATGCCATCGCGTTATGCTATACCGCTAGCGCAGATGATTAATCTGTGCTAGCGGTGACGGAGCCTCAGATTCCGCAGCCCGCGTCAGAGGCTCCGTCACTGAATGACGGCACATCGCTAGCGCATGCCGATTATGGCATGCGTCGGCGATGCACCTGATAATAGGGGTTAATGGCAGCATTACCAGCCTGAGTTACACCGCATTATGCAGCGGTGTAACGCAGTCCGTCTAACGGACTACCATAACGCAGTGTGACCCCAGCCTAATTGAGAGGCGTCTATAAGACACCTATCCATTACTAATCCTATAGTTGTATTGTAAATCAACACACAGCAAGTATAAAGTCTTTCATTTGAAATAAAGACAAAACACACTTTTCCATTATTATTTAAAAACAACAAACACAGTTATGCTCACCTAACGCCCATTCTATTGAAGCCATGGTGTCCAGTAATAAAACAAAAATTTAAAAAAAAAACAACCATGTCCCTCCCCTGTCCATCGTTCAGTCCCACGCCGTAATCCATGTCTGGGGATAAACAATATTTGAACCTGGACGGTGACTGTCCAGGCTGAGAACCACTATGAGATTGAGCTGCTGCAAGGGCAGCATCAGTGACTATGTCACCGAGGTTACCGCCAGTCACTGAGGCTGCGTAGGATGGAGGGATAGCTGGATGGATGAATGAAGAATGGATGGATGGAGAAATGGATGGATGTTGAGGGATGGATGGATGGATGAAGGGATGGATGAATGGATGAGGGATTGATGGATAGATGGGTAGATGAGGGATGGATGGAGGGATGGCTGGTGGGATGATGGATGAGGGATCGATGGAAGTATGGCTGGATGGATGGATGAGGGATGGACATATGAAGAAATGGATGGATGGAGATATGGCTGGGTGGATAGAGGGATGGATGGAGAGATGGCTGGATGGATGGATGAGGGATGGATGGAGGGATGGAAGTATTGTTGGATAGATGGATGATGGATGGTTGGAGGGATGGCTGGATGGATGGATGAGGGATGGATGGAGGTATTGCAGGATGGATGGATTAGGGATGGATGGAGGTATGGCTGCATGAATGGATGGATGGAGGTATGGCTGGATGGATGGATGAGGCATGGATGAATAGATGGCGTATTGCTGGATGGATGGCTGAGGGATGGATGGAGGTATGAGTGGATGGATGAGGGAGGGATAGATGGAGGGATAGATGAGGTATGGATGGAGGGATGGCTGGATGGATGAGGGATGGATGGATGGAGGTATTGCTGGATAGATGGATTAGGGATGGATGGAGGGATGGCTAAATGAATGGATGGATGGAGGTATGGCTGGATGGATGGATGGATGAGACATGGATGAATAGATGGCGTATTGCTGGATGGATGGATGGATGTATGAGGGATGGATGGACGTATGACTAGATGGATGAATGAGGGATGGCTGAATGGATGGCTGGAGGGATGGATGGATAAGGGATGGATGGATGGAGGGATGGCTGGAATCCATAGTGTCCCACGCCATCATCCATCTGTGAGACATTTGCTCTTGAGCATATGGCATGCAACCATACATGCTAAGAAGCAAGGAAGAATGAGCTGCAGTGAGAAAGGCCCCTGAACTATGGTGATCACCGCCAGCACAATGAGAAAAATTCTCACGGTGCAGTGGTGAGTTCACCACAGTTCACAGCAAACAATTTCTCCCGGTGAACTGCAGTGAACTCATGGCTGCACCGTGAGAATTTTTCTCACTGCGCAAGTGGTGATCTCATCGAGGTCACCGCAGTTCATTGGCCAGGTTGTGAACGCAGCCTCAGTGACCTGCAATAGCCTCAAAGACGTTACCGCTAATCACTGAGGCTGCACTCGCAGCAGATCATTCATTAGTGGTTCTCAGCAGGGTCGCACCTTGGCACCGTCCTACTTGAAAACGGTTTATCTCCAGACATGGATTACGGCGTGGGACAGAACATCGGACAGGTGAGGGATATGGTTATTTTTTTTTTTTTATAGGAAACATTGGCTTCAGTGGAATTGGGCGTTAGGTGAGTATTTTTGTTATTTATTACCTTATGTTTTTTACAGAAGATGATAGTTTCAATGAAATGGGCGTTAGGTGAGTACAACTGTGCTTGTTATTTTTAAATAAAAAAGTAAGAGTGTATTTTTTTATTTCACATAAAGGACTTTATACTTAGTAACATAGTAACATAGTTAATAAGGCCGAAAAAAGACATTTGTCCATCCAGTTCAGCCTATATTCCATCATAATAAATCCCCAGATCTACGTCCTTCTACAGAACCTAATAATTGTATGATACAATATTGTTCTGCTCCAGGAAGACATCCAGGCCTCTCTTGAACCCCTCGACTGAGTTCGCCATCACCACCTCCTCAGGCAAGCAATTCCAGATTCTCACTGCCCTAACAGTAAAGAATCCTCTTCTATGTTGGTGGAAAAACCTTCTCTCCTCCAGACGCAAAGAATGCCCCCTTGTGCCCGTCACCTTCCTTGGTATAAACAGATCCTCAGCGAGATATTTGTATTGTCCCCTTATATACTTATACATGGTTATTAGATCGCCCCTCAGTCGTCTTTTTTCTAGACTAAATAATCCTAATTTCGCTAATCTATCTGGGTATTGTAGTTCTCCCATCCCCTTTATTAATTTTGTTGCCCTCCTTTGTACTCTCTCTAGTTCCATTATATCCTTCCTGAGCACCGGTGCCCAAAACTGGACACAGTACTCCATGTGCGGTCTAACTAGGGATTTGTACAGAGGCAGTATAATGCTCTCATCATGTGTATCCAGACCTCTTTTAATGCACCCCATGATCCTTGATACTTGCTGTGTGTTTATTTGCAATATTACTATAAGATTAGTAATGTAGAGGCGTCTTATAGGCTTGTCAACATCAACTCCACAAATATGAGCCCCACTTGCCACTGCCACAGGAGAGAGAATTGGATTGGAGATGGGGGGATTTATTGTGTGTGGGGAGAATTGGAGTGGGGATGGGGGATTTATAGTGTGTGGGGAGAATTTGAGTGGGCATGGGGGATTTATTATGTGTGGGGAGAATTGGAGTTGGGATGGGGGGATTTATTATGTGTGGGGAGAATTGGAGTGGGGATGGGGTGTTTACTGTTATGATCTGGTGGTTTAGGAACAACATGAGACAAGCTCTGAAGGAGGTGGTATCTGTACTGACCGCAGACTCTGAACCTAGCAGCGCAACTAGAAATAGCCGTGGGGGGTACCTGACGCTCCCGAATAGGCACTTAGACCCCTTCACAAATAAAGCATTATCACGAAGGATCTGGAACACCATCCTGACCTGCTTCACATGAGACTCCCAATCATTGGAAAAAATCAAAATATCATCCAAATATACGACCATGAATTTATCAAGATAATTGCGGAAAATATCATGCATGAAAGACTGGAACACAGATGGAGCATTAGAGAGCCCAAATGGCATCACAAGGTATTCAAAATGGCCTTCGGGCGTATTAAATGCAGTTTTCCATTCGTCACCCTGTTTAATATGAACAAGATTATATGCCCCTCGGAGGTCAATCTTAGTAAACCAACTAGCCCCTGTAAGACTCATGCTGGTGTGGTAGATGGAGGCAGGTATATCTCGCCCAGGTGTTTGTCCTATGTGAATTAGGCCACTCAGTATCTTCAGGGTGCTAATGGGTTAATGATTGCAGGAATAAAAGATGACCAGCTGGGTGTTTCCAGTCTCTGCCTGGGGCACACAGATTGCCTGCCTGTGTGAGACAAACGTGAGTGAAGAGCTCTGCTCAAGATCTGTATGATGTTAGCTGGGTGGGAGAAGCCCCCCCAGTTGTTGAGATAGCAACGTATTTGTTTAGTTAGTGCCGGACAGGCTAGGATTTATTTTTATGTTTTGTTTTTTGTGTTGCTTTCACGTTAATAAATCTGACCTGAAGTCAGCCTGCTCAGAAACCTGCTGTACGCCTCAGATTCAATGCACAAACCACGTGTCCTTTGACCCCAGCAAAGGCGATCCCAGAGTGTTTTGTCACATTGTGGTGGAGAACGCGGGCATACCGTGGCACAGGCGACAGCATGGAAGACGTGGTGAAAGCCTTAGTAAAGTCCACTGCCGTACAGCAGCAGGCCACTGCCGCACAGCACGAAGCTAATCGCTTGATGGCCGCACAGCTGAAGGAGTTACTGGACATGACGGTTGCAGACCGCCAACTTCTCCAACAGGTGGCGCAGCGCCTGGTGAGCATGCCTGACGCTGACCCGGAAGCAGAGTCCAGAAGGATCCATGTGAGTCGATACTGGCAAAAGCTGACTGCAGAAGATGACGTCGAGGCATATCTGACAACGTTTGAGCGGACGGCATTGAGAGAGAAGTGGCCGAAGGCACGATGGGCCGATTTGATTGCCCCGTTTCTCTCCGGCGAGGCCCAAAAAGCTTACCATGATTTGGACCCGGAGGTCGCTCAGGACTTTGAGAAGCTGAAAGCAGAGATCCTGGCCCGGCTGGGTGTGACGACGGCTGTCCGTGCACAGAGGGTACATCAGTGGACATACCAGCAGGATAAACCAGCGCGGTCTCAGATGTTCGACCTGATCTACTTGACAAAGAAATGGCTGCAACCTGAGGTACTGACAATACCCGAAATAATCCAGCGGGTTGCCCTGGACAAGTACCTGAGAGTACTACCCCCAGCGCTGAAAAGGTGGGTAAGCCAAGGAAATCCCACGACAGCGGATCAACTTGTGGAGTTGGTCGAGCGTTATTCCGTGGCAGAAGGACTTCCCGACGACACCGCCAACCCCCGGTCTGTGCCTCCTCCTCGTGGAACCGGTAAGACTGTTCCAGGGACCACGGGTGAAGGAAAATCGCTTAAAACTGTGGGGGAGGAGTCCGGGACTGCTCGCACTCCGAGACCAAGAGTATTGGACGGTGGTCTCAGTAGGGGACCTGTTAGGTGTTTCCGCTGCCATGAGAAGGGTCATGTTTCTGCGAACTGTCCTGTTACCGCTGAACCCATGCAGTGCGACGTTATAGACTCTAGAAAACGCATGTCTTTGGTTACACAGCTAGTAAGTGTGAATGCGGGTCAAAATGATACAGTAAAACACCTGTGTGAATTATCTGTTGATGGGAAAAATGTTGTGGCATTACTAGACTCTGGAAGTGTGGTGACTCTGGTGAAAGCTAGTCTAGTGGCACTTCCGTCTGGTCCGTCTGACAAGTTTTCTGTGACGTGTGTGCATGGTGACACCCGCTCGTACTTAACAGCGGTCATATGGATTTCTACTCCCTATGGGTCAGTGCAGCACAAAGTGGGACTCGTTCCCGCATTGTTACATGATGTAATCCTGGGCAGGGATTTTCCCTATTTCTGGCAGTTGTGGGAGAATCAGTTGCTCCTTCACGGTAGCTGTACCCGTGAATCTTCTCCCATGCCATCTGGAGGTCCCGAGTCCCTAGAGGAGACCCCACAGGAAGATGTTGCTGGGGAGGTTAGTGAATCTAACCTTCAGTACCCCTTCTCCGTCATGGCGGGGGAAACAGAGGAAACTGAGGAACCTCAGCGAGAGGCGGAGGCAGACAGCCATCCGGCACCCTGCCTGCCAGATTTGGGAGTCCAGGTGGATGACTTCCACAGCGAGCAAATGAAAGATCCTACCTTGACTCCGGCTAGGAAAAATGTAAAAATGATAGATGGGGTACCCGTAGAACCTGACACTAGGCTAGCGTACCCGTATATGGTTCTTGAAAATGATTTGCTCTACCAGGTAGAAAAAAAAGGGGAAGACACAGTGCAACGGTTAGTGGTACCCAAACCTTATCAGCGGAAGGTACTGGATTTGGCCCACGGTCATATAATGGGGGGACATCTGGGGGTACAGAAAACCACAGAAAGGATATTGCATTGTTTTGTGTGGCCTGGAATACATTGTGATGTGCGTAACTATTGTGAGTCCTGTCCAGAGTGCCAAATCGCGGCCCCTAAATCTCAGTTCCGTAGCCCTTTGGTACCCCTTCCTATCATCGGGGTCCCTTTTGAGAGAATTGGGATGGATTTGGTTGGGCCCCTTCCCCAATCCGCACGTGGGCACCAACATATCCTCGTCATCGTGGACTATGCCACTCGTTACCCGGAAGCCGTCCCTTTGCGTAACACAGCTACCAAGACGATCGCCAAGGAATTGGTACAAGTGTTTAGTCGGGTGGGAATTCCAAAACAGATACTCACCGACCAGGGGACTCCCTTTATGTCGAGGGTAATGAAGGAGCTCTGCAGGCTCTTACAAATAGACCCGTTGCGTACGTCTGTCTATCACCCTCAAACAGATGGCCTGGTTGAGCGCTTCAACAAAACCTTAAAACAGATGCTCCGGAAGGCGATAGACAAAGATGGGAAGAACTGGGATTACTTGTTACCCTATTTGCTGTTTGCCATTAGGGAAGTTCCCCAGTCTTCCACAGGATTTTCGCCTTTCGAACTGTTGTACGCCCGTCGTCCCCGGGGACTGCTGGACGTCGCAAAAGAAACCTGGGAAGGTCAAGTCACTCCCTTTAAAACGGTGATCGACCATGTAACACAAATGCAGGATCGTATTGCCGCTGTCATGCCCATTGTTAGGGACCATATGTTACAGGCCCAGGGAGCCCAGAGGCAAAGTTATGATAGAGGCGCTAAGGTCCGTACATTTGCACCCGGCGATAGGGTGTTGGTCCTAATCCCTACGGTGGATAGTAAATTCCTGGCGAAATGGCAGGGCCCGTTTGAGGTCCGAGAAAGAGTTGGTGAAGTGAACTATAAAGTGTACCAGCCGGGTAAGAGAAAACCGGAACAGATTTATCATGTGAATCTGATAAAACCCTGGAAAGACCGCTCTGCCCTAACGGCGGATCTGCCCCGTCCGGTTTGTTCACCTACTGTACCAGAGGTGCAGGTTGCTGAGACTCTCTCAGAACGACAAAAATCTGAGGTTAAGCAATTTTTGTTACAGAACCGACAGTTCTTCTCCGAAAAACCTGGCCGGACGAAGTTGGTGAAACATGAGATTGTCACAGAGCCTGGCGTCACTGTTCATGTGAAGCCCTACCGGATTCCGGAAGCCCGCCGTGAAGCCGTCTCCCGGGAAGTGATGGCAATGTTGGACTTAGGAGTCATTGAGGAGTCACACAGCGCCTGGTTCAGTCCAATTGTGTTGATACCTAAACCGGATGGCTCCATCCGGTTTTGTAATGACTTTAGGAAACTGAATGCAGTTTCTAAATTTGATGCGTACCCTATGCCCCGGGTCGATGAGTTGATCGACCGGCTTGGTAAAGCCCGATACATTACGACCCTGGATTTAACAAAGGGGTACTGGCAGATTCCTCTGGCCGAGGCGGCCAGAGAGAAGACGGCATTTGCTACACCGGAAGGTCTGTTCCAGTATGTCTATATGCCGTTTGGACTTCACGGAGCTCCCGCAACGTTCCAGAGATTGATGGATCGAGTCTTGAGGCCTCACAGACAGTACGCTTCTGCCTACCTGGATGACATCGTAATTTACAGCATGGACTGGGAAACTCATCTACAGAAGGTACAAGCCGTGATTGATGACCTGCGAGATGCAGGTTTAACGGCAAACCCCAAGAAATGCCACATCGGGCTTGAAGAAGCCCGATACTTGGGCTACGTGATTGGCCGAGGAGTGGTTAAACCCCAGATTGACAAAATACAGGCAATTCAGGGCTGGCCACAACCAGTGAACAAGAAACAAGTGCAGGCTTTCCTGGGGATTGCCGGCTATTATCGCCGGTTCATACCCAATTTTGCAGCCATGGCTACTCCCTTGACGGATCTTACCAAGGGGAAGGGTTCCGTCATGGTAAAATGGACCTCAGCTGCTGAAGAGGCCTTCCACAGCCTGAAACGGGCTTTGTGCTCTCAGCCCGTACTAGTGACTCCTGATTTCAGCAGCGAGTTTGTGGTACAAACTGATGCCTCTGATACTGGTGTCGGAGCTGTACTTTCCCAGGTGAGGGACGGAGTCGAACACCCGGTCCTCTATCTCAGTCGGAAACTGAATGTACATGAGCAGAGGTATGCGGTGGTTGAAAAAGAGTGCCTAGCCATTAAATGGGCTCTCGACTCCCTCAAGTATTACTTGGCTGGTAGGAAGTTTAGGCTGGTCACAGACCATGCCCCTCTCAAGTGGATGCACCTCCACAAGGACCGTAATAGTCGGGTAACCCGGTGGTTCCTTGCCCTGCAGGCTTACTCTTTTACGGTGGAGCACCGACCTGGGGTGCAGATGGGGAACGCCGATGCCCTATCCCGAGTGCACTGTTTCAAAAGTGTTCTTGCTCGACCGGAGTGGTCTGAGCAAGGGGGGGGGATATGTAAGACTCATGCTGGTGTGGTAGATGGAGGCAGGTATATCTCGCCCAGGTGTTTGTCCTATGTGAATTAGGCCACTCAGTATCTTCAGGGTGCTAATGGGTTAATGATTGCAGGAATAAAAGATGACCAGCTGGGTGTTTCCAGTCTCTGCCTGGGGCACACAGATTGCCTGCCTGTGTGAGACAAACGTGAGTGAAGAGCTCTGCTCAAGATCTGTATGATGTTAGCTGGGTGGGAGAAGCCCCCCCAGTTGTTGAGATAGCAACGTATTTGTTTAGTTAGTGCCGGACAGGCTAGGATTTATTTTTATGTTTTGTTTTTTGTGTTGCTTTCACGTTAATAAATCTGACCTGAGGTCAGCCTGCTCAGAAACCTGCTGTACGCCTCAGATTCAATGCACAAACCACGTGTCCTTTGACCCCAGCAAAGGCGATCCCAGAGTGTTTTGTCACACCCCCTTAATCTGAGCAAACAAATCAGTAAGCAAAGGCAAGGGGTATTGGAATTTGACCGTGATCTTATTAAGAAGACGATAATCAATACAGGGTCTCAAGGAGCCATCCTTCTTAGCAACAAAAAAGAAACCCGCTCCCAATGGTGACAAATAGAGGGCCGAATATGCCCTTTCTCCACAGATTCCTTAACATAGCTCCGCATGGCGGCATGCTCTGGCACAGACAGATTGAAAAGTCGGCCCTTAGGGAACTTACAACCAGGAATCAAGTTAATAGCACAATCACAGTCCCTATGTGGAGGAAGGGAACTGGACTTGGGCTCATCAAATACATCCTGGAAATCCGACAAAAACTCAGGGACCTCAGAAGAGGGGGAAGAGGAAATTGACATCAAAGGAACGTCACTATGTACCCCTTGACAACTCCAACTAGTCACAGACATAGTTTTCCAATCCAGCACCGGATTATGTTCCTGTAACCATGGAAATCCCAGTACAACAACATCATGCAGGTTATGCAACACCAGAAAACGGCAATCTTCCTGATGTGCAGGAGCCATGTACATAGTCATCTGTGTCCAGTACTGAGGTTTATCCTTGGCCAAGGGTGTAGCATCAATGCCCCTCAAAGGAATAGGACTCTGCAAAGGCTACAAGGAAAAACCACAGCGCCTGGCGAATTCTAAGTCCATTAAGTTCAGGGCAGCGCCTGAATCCACAAATGCTATGACAGAAAAGGACGACAATGAGCAAATCAGGGTCACAGATAAGAGAAATTTAAGCTGTATAGTACTAATGGTAACAGACCTAGCGACTCTCTTAGTACGCTTAGGGCAATCAGAGATAACATGAGCCGAATCACCACAGTAAAAACACAGCCTATTCTGACGTCTGAATTCCTGCCGTTCTATTCTAGTCAAAATCCTATCACATTGCATAGGTTCAGGACTATGCTCAGAGGATACTGCCATATGGTGCACAGCTTTGCGCTCGCGCAGACGCCGATCAATCTGAATGGCTAGAGACATAGATTCGTTCAAACCGGCAGGCGTAGGAAAGCCCACCATAACATCTTTAACCCCTCTGTGACCTTAGACGTACTATCCCGTCGAGGTGCCCTGGGCTTATCTGACCCTGGACGGGATAGTACGTCATAGCCGATCGGCCGCGCTCACGGGGGGAGCGCGGCCGATCGCGGCCGGGTGTCAGCTGCTTATCGCAGCTGACATCCGGCACTATGTGCCAGGAGCGGTCACGGACCGCCCCCGGCACATTAACCCCTGGCACACCGCGATCAAAGATGATCGCGATGTGCCGGCGGTATAGGGAAGCTTCCCGCAGGGAGGGGGCTCCCTGCGGGCTTCCCTGAGACCCCCGGAGCAACGCGATGTGATCGCGTTGCTGCGAGGGTCTCACCTCCCTCCCTGCTCCCTCCAGCCCCGGATCCAAGATGGCCGCGGATCCGGGTCCTGCAGGGAGGGAGGTGGCTTCACAGAGCCTGCTCAGAGCGGTGCTGTGCTGTGCAAACTGTCAGATCACTGATCTGTGATGTCCCCCCCTGGGACAAAGTAAAAAAGTAAAAAAAAAAATTTCCAAATGTGTAAAAAAAATTAAAAAAAATATTCCAAAATAATGAAAAAAAAAAAAAATATTATTCCCATAAATACATTTCTTCATCTAAATAAAAAAAACAAAACAATAAAAGTACACATATTTAGTATCGCCGCATCCGTAACGACCCGACCTATAAAACTGTCCCACTAGTTAACCCCTTCAGTAAACACCGTAAGAAAAAAAAAAAAAAAAACGAGGCAAAATACAACGCTTTATTATCATACCGCCGAACAAAAAGTGGAATAACACGCGATCAAAAGGAAAGATATAAATAACCATGGTACCGCTGAAAGCGTCATATTGTCCCGCAAAAAAAGAGCCGCCATACAGCATCATCAGCAAAAAAATAAAAAAGTTATAGTCCTGAGAATAAAGCGATGCAAAAATAATTATTTTTTCTGTAAAATAGTTTTTATCGTATAAAAGCGCCAAACCATAAAAAAATGATATAAATGAGGTATCGCTGTAATCGTACTGAACCGAAGAATAAAATTGATTTATCAATTTTACCAAACGCGGAACGGTATAAACGCCTCCCCCAATAGAAATTCATGAATAGCTGGCCTTTGGTCATTCTTCCTCACAAAAATCGGAATAAAAAGCGATCAAAAAATGTCACGTGCCCAAAAATGTTTTCAATAAAAACGTCAACTCGTCCCGCAAAAAACAAGACCTCACATGACTCTGTGGACCAAAATATGGAAAAATTATAGCTCTCAAAATGTGGTATTGCAAAAAATATTTTTTGCAATAAAAAGGGTCTTTCAGTGTGTGACGGCTGCCAATCATAAAAATCCGCTAAAAAACTCGCTATAAAAGTAAATCAAACCCCCCTTCATCACCCCCTTAGTTAGGGAAAAATAAAAAAAAATGTATTTATTTCCATTTTCCCATTAGGGCTAGGGTTAGGGCTAGGGCTAGGGTTAGGGCTAGGGTTAGGGCTAGGGTTAGGGCTAGGGCTAGGGTTAGGGCTAGGGTTAGGGCTAGGGTTAGGGCTAGGGTTAGGGCTAGGGTTAGGGTTAGGGCTAGGGTTAGGGCTAGGGTTAGGGCTAGGGTTAGGGCTAGGGTTAGGGTTAGGGTTGGGGCTACAGTTAGGGTTGGGGCTAAAGTTAGGGTTAGGGTTTAGATTACATTTACAGTTGGGAATAGGGTTGGGATTAGGGTTAGGGGTGTGTCAGGGTTAGAGGTGTGGTTAGGGTTACCGTTGGAATTAGGGTTAGGGGTGTGTTTAGATTAGGGTTTCAGTTATAATTGGGGGGTTTCCACTGTTTCGGCACATCAGGGGCTCTCCAAACACGACATGGCGTCCGATCTCAATTCCAGCCAATTCTGCGTTGAAAAAGTAAAACAGTGCTCCTTCCCTTCCGAGCTCTCCTGTGTGCCCAAACAGGGGTTTACCCCAACATATGGGGTATCAGCGTACTCAGGACAAATTGGACAACAACTTTTGTGGACCAATTTCTCCTGTTACCCTTGGGAAAGTACAAAACTGGGGGCTAAAAAATAATTTTTGTGGGAAAACAAAAAGATTTTTTATTTTCACGGCTCTGCGTTATAAACTGTAGTGAAACACTTGGGGGTTCAAAGTTCTCACAACACATCTAGATAAGTTCATTGAGGGGTCTAGTTTCCAATATGGGGTCACTTGTGGGGGGGTTTCTACTGTTTAGGTACATTAGGGGCTCTGCAAACGCAATGTGACGCCTGCAGACCAATCCATCTAAGTCTGCATTCCAAATGATGCTCCTTCCCTTCCGAGCCCTCCCATGCGCCCAAACGGTGGTTCCCCCCCACATATCGGGTATCAGCGTACTCAGGACAAATTGGACAACAACATTTAGGGTCCAATTTCTCCTGCTAACCTTGGAAAAATACAAAACTGGGGGCTAAAATATAATTTTTGTGGAAAAAAAAATATTTTTTATTTGCATGGCTCTGCGTTATAAACTGTAGTGAAATACTTGGGGGTTCAAAGCTCTCACAACACATCAAGATGAGTTCCTTAGGGGGTCTACTTTCCAAAATGGTGTCACTTGTGGGGGGTTTCTACTGTTTAGGTACATTAGGGGCTCTGCAAACGCAATGTGACGCCTGCAGACCATTCCATCTAAGTCTGCATTCCAAATGGCGCTCCTTCCCTTCCGAGCCCTCCCATGCGCCCAAACGGTGGTTCCCCCCCACATATGGGGTATCAGCGTACTCAGGACAAATTGGACAACAACTTTTGGGGTCCAATTTCTCCTGTTACCCTAGGGAAAATACAAAACTGGGGGCTAAAAAATAATTTTTGTGGGAAAAAAATTTTGTTTTATTTTTATGGCTCTGCATTATAAACTTCTGTGAAGCCCTTGGTGGGTCAAAGTGCTCACCACACATCCAGATAAGTTCCTTAGGGGGTCTACTTTCCAAAATGGTGTCACTTGTGGGGGGTTTCAATGTTTAGGCACATCAGTGGCTCTCCAAACGCAACATGGCGTCCCATCTCAATTCCTGTCAATTTTGCATTGAAAAGTCAAACGGCGCTCCTTCCCTTCCGAGCTCTCCCATGCGCCCAAACAGTGGTTTACTGCCACATATGGGGTATCAGCGTACTCGGGACAAATTGGACAACAACTTTTGAGGTCCAATTTCTTCTCTTACCCTTGGAAAAATAAAAAATTGGGGGCAAAAATATAATTTTTGTGAAAAAATATGATTTTTTATTTTTACGGTTCTGCATTATAAACTTATGTGAAGCACTTGGTGGGTCAAAGTGCTCACCACACCTCTAGATAAGTTCCTTAGGGGGTCTACTTTCCAAAATGGTGTCACTTGTGGGTGGTTTCAATGTTTAGGCACATCAGTGGCTCTCCAAACGCAACATGGCGTCCCATCTCAATTTCTGTCAATTTTGCATTGAAAAGTCAAACTGCGCTCCTTCCCTTCCGAGCTCTCCCATGCGCCCAAACAGTGGTTTACTGCCACATATGGGGTATCAGCGTACTCAGGACAAATTGGACAACAACTTTTGAGGTCCAATTTCTTCTCTTACCCTTGGAAAAATAAAAAATTGGGGGCAAAAATATAATTTTTGTGAAAAAATATGATTTTTTATTTTTACGGTTCTGCATTATAAACTTCTGTGAAGCACTTGGTGGGTCAAAGTGCTCACCACACATCCAGATAAGTTCCTTAGGGGGTCTACTTTCCAAAATGGTGTCACTTGTGGGGGGTTTCAATGTTTAGGCACATCAGTGGCTCTCCAAACGCAACATGGCGTCCCATCTCAATTCCTGTCAATTTTGCATTGAAAAGTCAAATAGCGCTCCTTCTCTTCCGAGCTCTTCCATGCGCCCAAACAGTGGTTTACTGCCACATATGGGGTATCAGCGTACTCAGGACAAACTGGACAACAACTTTTTGGGTCCAATTTCTCCTGTTACCCTTGGTAAAATAAAACAAATTGGAGCTGAAGTAAATTTTTTGTGTAAAAAAGTTAAATGTTCATTTTTATTTAAACATTCCAAAAATTCCTATTAAACACCTGAAGGGTTAATAAACTTCTTGAATGTGGTTTTGAGCACCTTGAGGGGTGCAGTTTTTAGAATGGTGTCACACTTGGGCATTTTCTATCATATAGACCCCTCAAAATCACTTCAAATGAGACGTGGTCCCTAAAAAAAAATGGTGTTGTAAAAATGAGAAATTGCTGGTCAACTTTTAACCCTTATAACTCCCTAACAAAAAAAAATTGGTTCCAAAATTATGCTGATGTAAAGGAGACATGTGGGAAATGTTACTTATTAAGTATTTTGTGTGACATATCTCAGTGATTTAATTGCATAAAAATTCAAAGTTTGAAAATTGCGAAATTTTCAAAATTTTCGCCAAATTTCTGTTTTTTTCACAAATAAACGCAGGTACTATCAAAGAAATTTTACCACTATCATGAAGTACAATATGTCTCGAGAAAACAATGTCAGAATCACCAGGATCCGTTGAAGCGTTTCGGAGTTATAACCTCATAAAGGGACAGTGGTCAGAATTGTAAAAATTGGCCTGGTCATTGACGTGCAAACCACCCTTGGGGGTAAAGGGGTTAAGGGTTTCAGAAAGACCTTTTCTGAAAATAGCAGCCAGAGCCTCTTCATTCCATTTAGTGAGCACAGACCATTTTCTAAATTTCTGGCAGTATAACTCTGCCGCTTCCTGACCTTGACACAGGGCCAACAGTGTTTTCTCAGCATGCTCTACAGAGTTAGGTTCGTCTTACAATAATCCGAGTGCTTGAAAAAATGCGTCTACATTCAATAATGCCGGATCCCCTGTTTCAAGAGAAAAAGCCCAGTCTTGCGGATCACCACGCAGCAAGAATATGATGATTTTCACCTGCTGAATGGGATCACCTGAAGAACGGGGTTTCAAAGCAAAAAACAATTTGCAGTTATTTTTAAAGTTCAAAAACTTGGATCTGTCCCCAAAGAACAAATCCGGAGTAGGAATTCTGGGCTCTAAAGCCGGAGTCTGGACAACATAGTCCTGGATATTCTGTACTCTTGCAGCAAGTTGATCCACACGAGAAAACAAACCCTGAACATCCATGCCAAAACATATATCCTGAACCACCCAGATGTCAAGAGGAATAAAAAAAAGACAAACCAGAGCACAGAAAAAAAAATGGTTCAGAACTTTCTTTTCCTTCTTTTGAAATACATTTAATTCATTTTTGGCCACTTGTACTTTATATGATCTGGTGGTTTAGGAACAACATGAGACAAGCTCTGAAGGAGGTGGTATCTGTACTGACCGCAGACCCTGAACCTAGAAGCACAACTAGAAATAGCCGTGGGGGGTACCTGACGCTCCCTAGACCCCTCGGCACAGCCTAAGATCTAACTTCCCCTAAAGATGGAAACAGGAAACCTATCTTGCCTCAGAGAAAATCCCCAAAGGAAAGATAGCCCCCCACAAATATTGACGGTGAGAGGAGGGGAAAATAACATACGCAGAGATGAAATCAGATTTTAGCATAGGAGGCCAGTCTAGCTTGATAGATAGGACAGGAAAGGATACTGTGCAGTCAGTATAAAAACTACAAAACAATCCACACAGAGTTTACAAAATCTCCACACCTGACTAAAGGTGCGGAGGGTAAATCTGCTTCCCAGAGCTTCCAGCTAACAGAAAAAATCCATAATGACAAGCTGGACAAAAATAGAATGCACAGAACAATAAGTCCACAACATGTGGACTGAAATGAGCAAAGCCAGAACTTATCTTTGCAGAACTGATCAGGAAACCAGGAGAATCCAAGCAGAGATGTGAATCCAGCCAGAGAACATTGACAAGTGGCATAGGCTGAAGACTAGCGCCAGGTGAAATAGCAGAGCCAGGAGAGACGATTAGTGAAAGCAGCTGCAAAGCTAAACCCAAGGAGCAGCAGTTCCACTCAAAACCACCAGAGGGAGCCCAAGGGCAGAATTCACAAAAGTGCCATTTACAACCACCGGAGGGAGCCCAAGAACGGAATTCACAACAGTTTACTGTGTGGGGGACATTTGGAGTGGGGATGGGGGATTTAATGTGTGTGGAGAGATTTGGAGTGGACAAGGGGTTATTTATTGTGTGTGGGAAGATTTGTAGTGGGGATGGGGTGCTTTAATGTGTGGGGAAGATTTGATGACACAAAATGAAGAGCAAAGGGGGAGATGGGGGCATATATGAGGAAACAGTACAGGGGAATGGGGGACATGTATGAGGAAACAGTATGGGGGAATGAGGGCATGTATGAGGAAACCATGCTGGGGAATGAGGAGCATGTATGAGGAAACAGTATGGGGGAATGGGGGGGCATATATGAGGAAACAGTATGGGGGAATGGGTGCAGACAGTATGGGGAGCAAATGGGGGAATGTATGTGGACACAGTATGTGTAGCGATGTGAAAAATGTATGTGGACAGAGTACGGGGAGTGAGGTGATGGGATGTGTGCAGACACAGTATGGGGAGTCAGGTGAGCAGGCAGTATAGAAAGTGAGGGAGTAAATATATGAGGGGACAGTATGGTGAACACAGGGATGTGAGAGGAGACAGTATGAGCAGGGAGGGGAATAGTGTGAGGAGACAGTATGGGGCGAGAAAAGTGAATGGGCACAGAATGGAAACTGAGTAGTGGGAGCGTAGCATGGAGGGACAGTGTAGGGGCACAGCCCGGAGGGGACAGTATACCAAGGAGGGTGTTATGGACCTGGTGGTTAGGAGCACCCGGAACAACCAGATAGTTAAACTCACACAGGACAAGCTCTGGGAAGTGGGAGCTCTGCTGACCGCAACCCCTAATCCTATCACACAACTAGAAATAGCCGTGGAGCGTACCTAACACGACCTAGACGCCTCTTCACAGCCTAAGAGCTAACTAGCCCAAAAGATAGAAAATAAAGCCTACCTTGCCTCAGAGAAATTCCCCAAAGGAAAAGGCAGCCCCCCACATATATTGACTGTGAGTTAAGATGAAAGTCACAAACACAGAAATGAAACAGGTTTCAGCAAAGGGAGGCCCGACAAACGAAACAGACTGAGGATAGGAAAGGTATCTTTGCGGTCAGCACAAAAAACTACAAAAGACCACGCAGAGTGTGCAAAAAGACCTCCGCACCGACTCACGGTGCGGAGGTGCCACTCTGCATCCCAGAGCTTCCAGCTAGCAAGGCAAAATCATGATAGCCAACTGGACAAGGAAACAATGAACAAATAATTAACTAGCAAGGACTTAGCTTCTGCTGGAGTAGACAAGTCACCAGAAAGATCCAAGAGCGAACTGAACCAGTACAAGAACATTGACAGCTGGCATGAAGTAACGATCTGAGTGGAGTTAAATAGAGCAGCCAGCCAAAGACTAAACTACGTCACCTGTGGAAGGAACCTCAGAAGCAGCAGCTCCACTCACAGCCACCAGAGGGAGTCCATGGACAGAACTCGCCGAAGTACCATTCATGACCACAGGAGGGAGTTCAATAACAGAATTCACAACAGTACCCCATCCTTGAGGAGGGGTCACCAAACCCTCACCAGAGCCCCCAGGCCGATCAGGATGAGCCAAATGAAAGGCACGTACCAGATCGGCAGCATGAACATCCGAGGCAAAAACCCAAGAATTATCTTCCTGACCATAACCCTTCCACTTGACCAGGTACTGGAGTTTCCGTCTCAAAATACGAGAATCCAAAATCTTCTCCACCACATACTCCAACTCCCCCTCGACCAACACCGGGGCAGGAGGATCAACGGAGGGAACCATAGGCGCCACGTATCTCCGCAATAACGACCTATGGAACACATTATGTATGGCAAAAGAAGCTGGAAGGGCCAAATGAAATGACACAGGATTGAGAACTTCACAAATCTTATACGGACCAATGAAACGAGGCTTAAACTTAGGAGAGGAAACCTTCATAGGAACATGACGAGATGACAACCAAACCAAATCCCCAACACGAAGTCGGGGACCAACACAGCGCCGGCGGTTAGCGAAACGTTGAGCCTTCTCCTGGGACAATGTCAAATTGTCCACCACATGAGTCCAAATCTGCTGCAACCTGTCCACCACCGTATCCACACCAGGACAGTCCGAAGGCTCAACCTGCCCTGAAGAGAAACGAGGATGGAAACCAGAATTACAGAAAAAAGGCGAAACCAAAGTAGCCGAGCTGGCCCGATTATTAAGGGCGAACTCAGCCAAAGGCAAGAAGGACACCCAATCATCCTGATCAGCAGAAACAAAGCATCTCAGATATGTCTCCAAAGTCTGATTAGTTCGTTCGGTTTGGCCATTTGTCTGAGGATGGAAAGCCGAAGAAAAAGACAAATCAATGCCCATCTTAGCACAAAAGGACCGCCAAAACCTCGAAACAAACTGGGAACCTCTGTCCGAGACGATGTTTTCCGGAATGCCATGCAAATGAACCACATGCTGGAAAAACAATGGTACAAATCAGAGGAGGAAGGCAATTTAGACAAGGGTACCAAATGGACCATCTTAGAGAAGCGATCACAAACCACCCAAATGACCGACATCCTTGGAGAGACAGGGAGATCTGAAATAAAATCCATGGAAATATGCGTCCAGGGCCTCTTCGGGACAGGCAAGGGCAAAAGCAACCCACTGGCATAAGAACAGCAGGGCTTAGCCCGAGCACAAGTCCCACAGGACTGCACAAAAGAACGCAGATCCCGTGACAAAGAAGGCCACCAAAAGGATCTAGCCACCAAATCTCTGGTACCAAAGATTCCAGGATGACCCGCCAACACCGAACAATGAACCTCAGAGATTACTCTACTAGTCCATCTATCAGGGACAAACAGTTTCTCCGCTGGACAACGGTCAGGTCTATCAGCCTGAAACTTCTGCAGCACGCGCCGCAAATCAGGGGAGATGGCAGACAAAATTACCCCCTCTTTGAGAATACCCGCCGGCTCAGGAACACCCGGAGAGTCAGGCACAAAACTCCTTGACAGGGCATCAGCCTTCACATTCTTAGAGCCCGGAAGGTACGAAACCACAAAATCAAAACGGGAGAAAAACAGCGACCATCGAGCCTGTCTAGGATTCAACCGTTTGGCAGACTCGAGATAAGTCAAATTCTTGTGATCCTTCAAGACCACCACGCGATGCTTGGCTCCTTCAAGCCAATGTCGCCACTCCTCAAATGCCCACTTCATGGCCAACAACTCTCGATTGCTAACATCATAATTGCGCTCAGCAGGCGAGAATTTTTTAGAAAAGAAGGCACATGGTTTCATCACCGAGCCATCAGAACTTCTTTGCGACAAAACAGCCCCTGCTCCAATCTCAGAAGCATCAACCTCAACCTGAAACGGGAGCGAAACATCTGGCTGGCACAACACAGGGGCAGAAGAAAAACGACGCTTCAACTCCTGAAAAGCCTCTACAGCCGCCGAGGACCAATTGACCACATCAGCACCCTTCTTGGTCAAATCAGTCAACGGTTTAACAACACTAGAAAAATTAGCGATGAAGCGACGGTAAAAATTAGCAAAGCCCAGGAACTTCTGCAGGCTCTTCACAGATGTCGGCTGAGTCCAATCATAAATGGCCTGAACTTTAACAGGGTCCATCTCGATAGTAGAAGGGGAAAAATGAAACCCAAAAATGAAACCTTCTGAACCCCAAAGAGACATTTCGACCCCTTCACAAACAAGGAATTTGCACGAGGGACCTGGAACACCATTCTGACCTGCTTTACATGAGACTCCCAATCATCCGAAAAAAACAAAATATCATCCAAATACACAATCATGAATCTATCCAGGTACTTTCGGAAGATGTCATGCATAAAGGACTGAAACACAGATGGAGCATTAGAAAGCCCGAATGGCATAACCAGGTACTCAAAATGGCCCTCGGGCGTATTAAATGCTGTTTTTCATTCATCGCCCTGTTTAATTCGCACAAGATTATACGCCCCTCGAAGATCTATCTTGGTGAACCAACTAGCCCCCTTAATCCGAGCAAACAAATCAGACAGCAGCGGCAAAGGGTACTGAAATTTGACTGTGATCTTGTTAAGAAGGCGGTAATCAATACAAGGTCTAAAAGAGCCATCCTTCTTAGCCACAAAAAAGAACCCTGCTCCCAACGGTGATGACGACGGGCGGATATGACCTTTCTCCAAGGATTCCTTTATATAACTCCGCATAGCGGCGTGCTCTGGCACAGATAAATTAAACAGTCGGCCCTTAGGAAACTTACTACCAGGAATCAAATTAATAGCACAATCGCAATCCCTATGAGGAGGTAAGGCACCGGATTTGGGCTCTTCAAATACATCCCGGTAATCTGACAAAAACTCAGGGACTTCAGAAGGAGTGGAAGGCGAAATTGACAGCAATGGAACATCACCATGTACCCCCTGACAACCCCAGCCGGACACAGACATAGATTTCCAATCCAATACTGGATTATAGACCTGTAGCCATGGCAACCCCAAAACGACCACATCATGCAGATTATGCAACACCAAAAAGAAAATATCCTCCTGATGTGCAGGAGCCATGCACATGGTCAATTGAGTCCAGTACTGAGGCTTATTCTTGGCCAAAGGCGTAGCATCAATTCCTCTCAATGGAATAGGATACTGCAAGGGCTCCAAGAAAAAACCACAGCGCCCGGCAAACTCCAAGTCCATCAAATTCAGGGCAGCGCCTGAATCCACAAATGCCATAACAGAATAGGATGACAAAGAGCAAATCAGAGTAACGGACAAAAGAAATTTAGACTGTACCATACCAATGGTGGCAGATCTAGCGAACCGCTTAGTGCGCTTAGGACAATCGGAGATAGCATGAGTAGAATCACCACAGTAAAAACACAGCCCATTCCGACGTCTGTGTTCTTGCCGTTCAGCTCTGGTCAAAGTCCTATCACACTGCACAGTCTCAGGCCTATGCTCAGAGAATACCGCCAAATGGTGCACAGCTTTGCGCTCACACAAGCGCCGATCGATCTTAATGGCCAAGGACATAGACTCATTCAGACCAGCAGGCGTGGGAAATCCCACCATGACATCCTTAAGGGCTTCAGAAAGACCCTTTCTGAAAATTGCCGCCAGGGCACACTCATTCCACTGAGTAAGCAAAGACCACTTTCTAAACTTCTGACAGTACACCTCCGCTTCATCCTGACCCTGACACAAAGCCAGCAAGATTTTCTCTGCCTGATCCACTGAATTAGGTTCATCATAAAGCAATCCAAGCGCCAGAAAAAACGCATCTACATCACGCAATGCAGGATCTCCTGGCGCAAGGGAAAATGCCCAGTCTTGAGGGTCAGCTGTACTGTTATGGACCTGGTGGTTAGGAGCACCCGGAACGACCTGATGGTTAAACTCACACAGGACAAGCTCTGGGAAGTGGGAGCTCTGCTGACCGCAACCCCTAATCCTATCACACAACTAGAAATAGCCATGGAGCGTACCTAACACGACCTAGACGCCTCTTCACAGCCTAAGAGCTAACTAGCCCTAAAGATAGAAAATAAAGCCTACCTTGCCTCAGAGAAATTCCCCAAAGGAAAAGGCAGCCCCCCACATATATTGACTGTGAGTTAAGATGAAAGTCACAAACACAGAAATGAAACAGGTTTCAGCAAAGGGAGGCCCGACAAACTAAACAGACTGAGGATAGGAAAGGTATCTTTGCGGTCAGCACAGAAACTACAAAAGACCACGCAGAGTGTGCAAAAAGACCTCCGCACCGACTCACAGTGCGGAGGTGCCACTCTGCATCCCAGAGCTTCCAGCTAGCAAGGCAAAATCATGATAGCCAACTGGACAAGGAAACAATGAACAAATAATTAACTAGCAGGGACTTAGCTTCTGCTGGAGTAGACAAGTCACCAGAAAGATCCAAGAGCGAACTGAACCAGTACAAGAACATTGACAGCTGGCATGAAGTAACGATCTGAGTGGAGTTAAATAGAGCAGCCAGCCAAAGACTAAACTACGTCACCTGTGGAAGGAACCTCAGAAGCAGCAGCTCCACTCACAGCCACCAGAGGGAGTCCATGGACAGAACTCGCTGAAGTACCATTCATGACCACAGGAGGGAGTTCGATAACAGAATTCAGAACAGGAGGGGGAGTGTGATGAGAGAGTACAGTATAAATACTGGGCCCTATAGGGGGGACGCAGTATGAGAGGAGAGTGTGAAGAGGGGGCCGGTATGGAAAGGAGAGGTTATTAAAGAGGTTATTAAAAACTATGTATATCATATATAAAAGTATATCCCATTTGCTTTATATATAGTATGGAAAGGAGAGGTCAGTGTAAAGAGCTTGCACCATAAGAGGGACAGTGTGGGGGTCATATTTTGTGCAGACAATATAGTGAGGAGCAATTTTTTATTCAGGAGCATTATAATGACACTTGTATCTTTAAGGGCATCATGTGGAGATTTTCTGCAAAAGAGCGGAGAAGATGTTAAGGTACCTTCACACATAACGATATCGTTAACGATATCGTTGCTTTTTGTGACGTAGCAACGATATCGTTAAGGAAATCGTTCTGTGTGACAGCGACCAACGATCAGGCCCCTGCTGGGAGATCGTTGGTCGCTGAGGAAAGTCCAGAACTTTATTTCGTCGCTGGACTCCCTGCAGACATCGCTGGATCGGCGTGTGTGACACCGATCCAACGATGTCTTCACTGGTAACCAGGGTAAACATCGGGTTACTAAGCGCAGGGCCGCGCTTAGTAACCCGATGTATACCCTGGTTACCAGCGTAAAAGTAAAAAAAACAAACACTACATACTTACCTACCGCTGTCTGTCCCCGGCGCTCAGCTTCTCTGCACTCCTCCTGCACTGGCTGTGAGCGTCGGTCAGCCGGAAAGCAGAGCGGTGACGTCACCGCTCTGCTTTCCGGCCGCTGTGCTCACAGTCAGTGCAGGAGGAGTGCAGAGAAGCTGAGCGCCGGGGACAGACAGCGGTAGGTAAGTATGAAGCGTTTGTTTTTTTTACCTTTAGGATGGTAACCAGGGTAAACATCGGGTTACTAAGTGCGGCCCTGCGCTTAGTAACCCGATGTTTACCCTGGTTACCGGCATCGTTGGTCGCTAGAGAGCTGTCTGTGTGACAGCTCTCCAGCGACCAAACAGCGACGCTGCAGCGATCCGGATCGTTGTCGGTATCGTTGCAGCGTCGCTTAGTGTGACGGTACCTTAAGTCTGCAGAGATGAGCTGTGGATGAGAAAACTCATCATGGGGTCTGGACAAGATGAAGAAAACAAGGAGAACACCCAGATAGTTGTCGGCACTTCCGTCACAAGATTCTCGTGGATGTGAAATATAATCATTTATTTAGGAGTTACAGGATAAAACAACGCGTTTTAACTCCAACATCCTGGAGTCTTCTTCAGGTTTTAAAAACTATGTATATCATATATAAAAGTATATCCCATTTGCTTTATATGTAGCTTGCTTCACCAGTAACCAAAGGAGCAGAATGTTGGGGGAGCTCTATAGCCAAACCCAGCCAGTTGAAAGGGAGGCTAATACTCCTTAAAAGGAAAAAAATATATAATTAAATAAATAAATAAATAAGAAATATAAAAAAATGTAAAAAAAAATGTATAAAAAGTAAAAAAAATTTTTAATAAAATTCAACAACATTGCATAATTCAGTCGGCATTATTAATCAAACTTTTTCAACCACATCATTCAGGCCATTGGGGAATAAAGTTTGGAGTTGGTAAATCCAAAAAGATTCTTTTCTATTCAGCACTTGATTGCAATTCAGTACATTTTCAGGGATGGATTCTACAGGAATGACTGATATTAACTAGTGATGAGCGAATATACTCCAGCACGATTGGGTGTCCTCTGAGTATTTCTGACTGCTCGGAGATTTAGTTTTCATCGCCGCAGCTGAATGATTTACAGCTATTAGCCAGGCTGAGTACATGTGGGGGTTGCATGGTTGCTAGGGAATCCCCACATGTAATCAAGCAGGCTAGTAGCTGTAAATCATCCAGCTGCAGCGAAGAAAACGAAATCTCCGAGCATTAAAAAATACTCAGAGGTCACCCGAGCATGCTCGGGAAATCTGGAGTAATGAGTATATTCACTCATCACTAATATTAACCCCTTTCTGACCTCGGACAGGATAGTACATGTTTTGTACAGCTGACATGTGCCCGCAATAGTGGCGGGTGGAATCGCGATCCACCCGCCGCTATTAACTAGTTAAATGCCGCTGTCAAATGCTGACAGCGGCATTTAACTAGCGCTTCCGGCCATCGGGTCGGATATGTGCGCATCGCTGACCCCCGTCATGTGATCGGGGTCAGCGATGCATCGGCATGACAACCAGAGGTCTATTGAAGACCTCTATGGTTGTTGATGCCAGAGTGCTGTGAGCGCCACCCTGTGGACAGCGCTTATAGCAATGCAGTAATTCAGCTACATAGGAGCAATCTATGCATCGCTCCTATGTAGCACCCTGCTTGTGCATTTGTATTGAGGCCTATTTAGACAGGTAAGCATCTTTGCATGTGTTTGGTGTTTTTTCTTGAATGTGTCCTTTTTTGGTGTTTTTCATGTTAGAGTAGGACTGGCAATACGTAAGGACCCTTGGCGTGGGTTGCCAGCTTCCATATTATGGCCCTAATATCAACTAATACTTTACATATATTTATATGTTTTTTTGCACGTATATATTTTGCAGGGTGCAGCTGGGCCCAAATTGTTCTGTACACTGTGGTCTCTGTTCGCATGGGATGCATTTTAGCACTGGGCAGCCCGCCATATGGCGTCATTAATAGGCTGTAGCCAGATGCTTTGTATTCCTTGTGTGAACACGCCACATACAGAGTATTTTATCTTAGTGCATTGGTGTACCACACGGCCAAACCCTTATTGAAGGCTGGCTGTTTCATTAGGTATTGCACCTGTGCACTTGCTATTTTGTTTGGGTCCGCTGCACCTTGCTTGTGCATTTGTATTGAGGCCTATTTAGACAGGTAAGCATCTTTGCCTGTTTTTTGGTGTTTTTTCAGCTTCTAGCCCCCAATGGAGGCTATTGAAGCATGGCAAAAGTAAAAAAAAAAGGTGTATGAAAAAAATAAAAAAATAATAAAAGTTTAAATCACCCCCCTTTTGCCCCATTCAAAATAAACCAAAATTAAAAAAAATCAAACCTACACATATTTGGTATCACCGCATTCAGAAATGCCCGATCTATCAATCAAAAAAAGCATTAACCTGATCGCTAAACAGAGTAGCAAGAAAAAAATTTGAAGCTCCAGAATTACGTTGTTTTGGTTGCTGCAGCATTGCATTGAAATTCAATAACGGGCGATCAAAAAAACGTATCTGCACCAAAATGGTATCATTAAAATGTCAGCTTGGGGCACAAAAAATTAGCCCTCACCCAACCCCAGATCATGAAAAATGGAGACGCTACGGGTATCGGAAAATTGCGCTTTTTTTTAGCAAAGTTTGGAATTTTTTCCCCCACTTAGATAAAAAATAACTTAGACATGTTTGGTGTCTATGAACTCGTAATGACCTGGAAAATCAAAATTGCAGGTCAGTTTTAGCATTTAGTGAACCTAGCAAAAAAGCCAAACAAAAAACAAGTGTGGCATTGCACTTTTTTTGCAATTTCAAATTTGGATTTATTTTCCTGTTTTCTAGTACATGACATGCTAACACCAATGATGTTTTTCAAAAGTACAACTTGTCCCGTAAAAAATAAGCCCTCATATGGCCATATTGACAGAAAAATAAAAAAATTATGGCTCTGGGAAGAAGGGGAGCGAAAACGCAAAACCGAAAAAAGCTCCGGGGGTCATGAATTGTCAGTTAGGGACCCAATCTCTGATATGATGCGTCGACCTGGTGGACGTCTCTGCTCTTTATGAACCTTTGGAAGATGATAATAAAATGCCCTATTTGGGTTTTTATTAATAAGGAACTTTACCCCAACTGCCAATTTATCGCATTATATAGATCTTTTTTTTTTTTACAAAATATAGTGATCTCTTTACCATCTTATTTGAAGGATTATGGCCATCCAGGGCCGGACTGGGACTAAAATTCAGCCCTGGCATTTGAAGTTACACAGGCCCACTTGTCACATGGTGACTGTATAATATCTTTGTAAACTTGTAGGCAGGGCCGGTTTTAGGCAAAGTGGGGCCCTAGGCAAAGTTTAAAATGGGGCCTCAAATGCTAACATATTGCACATCACACAAAAGCATTTCGGTTGTATTTACAAGCACTGAGTTCAGGCCGCTAAATGAGTTTGATCGACAATACTGAAGTTGTTCAACACTTGTTTCCCGGCCTCTTTCCACCAGCTGAAGAATAATGATGGGACAGAATGTTCACTAATAGATCACTAACAGATCACCATACAGTATCATGTTATCAGCAGCACATCTACAGTTTACACCGGCGATGTGCTGCTGAGAACAATGATTTTTGTTCCAGCAAAAACAATCTGAATATGCAGCATTTTACTTGCTTAGTAAAATTCACCCCATAGTCCTCCATATATTATAATGTGCACCACAGTCCTCCATATATTAAAATACACTGCTCAGTCCTCCATATAGCATAATACACTCCTCATGGTCCTCCATATAGCATAATACACTCCTCATAGTGCTCCATATAGTATAATGCACCTGCATAGTCATCCATGTAGTACAATTCACTTCCCATAGTATAATGCACCCCATAGTTCTTCATATAGTATAACGTATTCCCCATAATCCTCGATATAGTTTAATGCAGCTCACATATAGTATAATGCAGCCACCACCCTACAGAATATAATGCAGCAACCCCAGAGTATAATGCAGCCACCCCATATAATATAATACGGCCCACCTACCCATAATATATAATGTAGCCCCCATAGAATATAATGCAGCCCCCCAGAGCAGGGCCGGCGTCAGCACCCGGCACAGCGGGCAAATGCCGGGGCCCTGGGGAGAGGGGGGGGCCCACTCATGCTGTCATAGATACAGCTGGGAGAGCAGAGCAGGAGATAACATGCTCTCTCCCCCCACAAAGTCACGCTGGCTGCTTTCTCTTAACCCCTATGTGCCAGCTCTGACACAAGCATCTTCTCACTCAGTCAGTGCAGCCAGGCAGGCACACATAGGGGTTAACAGAAGGCAGCCAGTGTGACATTGTGGGCGGAGAGAGCACGTTCTCTGCTCTCCCCCCTGGGTGGCTGCAGACAGTGCTGAAGTTTATCAGGCAGATTCCGGAGGAGCTCTGTCCTACTAGTGCCTGAGTGACTGCAAAGGTATCCAGCAGAGCAGTGGTTGCAGATGGACTTGTGGCTCAGTCTGCTGCTGTCTTTCTCCACTGCCTAAAAATGTGGGTGATGTCTGGAGGAGCAGCTGGTGGGGTGCAACCTGCAGCCGCCCAGCTCACCCAGAATACATGCATGCTGCACCAAACCTGCACCAGTGAGGTAGGAAGAAGCTTAACCCCTTCCCATCTGTATTAAGGTTATTGCTGAACCTTAAAGATAACAATCCGACCCGCATAAGTGGGGTTAACCAGATGCCAGGAGGAAGGGGAGCTGCTGCCATGGATAAAACTGAGCTGTGGGCTGTACGTTGGGGCCCCGTGGCCCCAGGCTGGTGACTGGAGGGACTCTGTCCAGTGCTGGCATGTGGGTGATTTCTGCTCCGGAGTCTCAGCTTCTCTCCTCCACATCACACTGTGCAGTCACAGCAACATTGGTTGTCTCTGTCCAGGTCCCAGCAGCTGCCACTGCTCCCACCAAGGACATGGCATCACTTAACCCTTCCCCTGCAGCCACCGGCAACAAATCCACATTATTCCTTGATTAAATCAGGTTCCAACCCAATAGAGGAGCAGACATTTCCTGCTGCCATTAGGGTCCGGGGGGGTGACATTGGCTGCCCTGCTACTCTGTAGTGGGGGGTGACAAGTGTAACATGGGGTAACGATGATGGAGAAATGCACAGGATAATAGTGAGAGCGACAGAAGGCAGTGTATGGTATGGAGCAGTCAGGGGGTGGGCTGCAGGATCCCCCCATACTGTACATGACTGCTCGGGACAGGGAGGCGTTTAATGAGCTTCTAATGACAGGGCACTAATTGGGTCATTAGGGTTTGTGGAAAGGATTCAGCATCAGGTCCCTCATTAATGCCCGAGCCGCCTGTTACTTTGTAGCACAGATCTGTTGGGGCCGCAAAACCAAACAACGTTGTTTATGTAGAAAAGTCTTTGTTTCATAGAAAAACTCAAAACAGAAAAGCACCTCTCCTGTATATATACACTGCACAGCACCTTTCCTCCTGTATATATACACTACAGAATCTACAATAGCTGTCACTCATGTAAGAAGTGAAATCTGGCATTGTACTATACATTTCTCTGCCGTATCTGTGCATCATAAATCGGTGTATGTGTTAAAGGGGGGGGCCCACTGAGACTCTTTCGCCCGGGGCCCTCGAAAACCTGGAGCCGGCCCTGCCCCAGAGTATAATACAGCCTCCCCCATAGAATATAATATATCCCCACAATAGTATATAACAGCCACATAGTATATAACATGGCCTCCCCCATAAAATATAATATACCCCCATAGTATATAGCACAACCCAAATAGCAGATAACACAGCTCATATAGCAGTATACAGCACAGCCCACATAGTAGTATACAGCACAGCCCATGTAGTAGTATACAGCAGAGCCCACACAGCAGTATATCGCACAGCCCACATAGTAATATACAGCAGAGCCCACACAGTAGTATATAGCACAGCCCACATAGTAGTATACAGCAAAGCCCACACCATAGTATACAGCAGAGCCCACACAGTAGTATATAGCACAGCCCACATAGTAGTACACAGCACAGCCCGCACAGTAGTATACAGCACAGCCCACACAGTAGTATATAGCACAGCCCACACAGTAGTATACAGCACAGCCCACACAGTAGTATACAGCAGAGCCTACACAGTAGTATATATCACAGCCCACATAGTAGTATACAGCACAGCCCACATAGTAGTATACAGCACAGCCCACATAGTAGTGTATAGCATTGCCCACATAGTAGTATACAGCACTGCCCACATAGTAGTATACAGCACTGCCCACACAGTAGTATATAGCACTGCCCACATAGTAGTATATAGCACAGCCCACATAGTAGAATACAGCACAACCCACATAGTAGTATACAGCAGAGCCCACATAGTAGTATATAGCACTGCCCACATAGTAGTATATAGCACTGTCCAAATAGTAGTATACAGCACTACCCACATAGTAGTATACAGCACTGCACACATAGTAGTATACAGCACAGCCCACATAGTAGTATACAGCACAGGCCACATAGTAGTATACACCACAGCACACATAGTAGTGTATAGCACAGCCCACGTAGTAGTATACAGCACTGCCCACATAGTAGTATACAGCACTGCCCAGATAGTAGAATACAGCACAGCCCACAGTAGTATATAGCACAGCCCACACAGTAGCATACAGCACTGCCCACATAGTAGTATACAGCACTGCCCACATAGTAGTGTATAGCACAGCCTACATAGTAGTATACAGCAGAGCCCACATAGTAGTGTATAGCAGAGCCCACACAGTAGTATACAGCAGATCCCACATAGTAGTGTACAGCACAGCCCACATAGTAGTGTATAGCACAGCCCACACAGTAGTATATAGCACAGCCCACATAGTAGTATATAGCAGAGCCCACACAGTAGTATACAGGAGAGCCCATGTAGCAGTATACAGCACAGCCCACATAGTAGTATATAGCACAGCCCACATAGTAGTATACAGCCCAGCCCACACAGTAGAATACAGCACTGCCCACATAGTAGTATACAGCAGAGCCCACATAGTTGTGTATAGCACAGCCCACATAGTAGTATATAGCACAGCCCACACAGTAGTATACAGCAGAGCCCATATCTCTCCTCCCCCCAAAGTCCGGTAAAAAAATAAACACTCCTCACCTCCCCTCGTGCCTGCGGTGCTCCCTGCTCCTGTCTCGGCAGCTGCCGCTGCACTGCCTGGGACACAGTGAGTGCGCACGCACTCGCAGTATCAGAGGCAGAGCGGGGAATGATGGGAGAGGGAGCGTCAGGTGACACTCTCTCCTCCATCATTGCATTCAACTGTACCGGCGTGATATACTCCGGAATAGTTGAATGCGGCAGCGGCGGTGCTGGGGGGGAAGTCGGCGTGCAGCGGCCCACTACTGGCACTAGCCCTTCTGGAATTTGCCAGAACTGCCCGATGACCAGTCTGGCCCTGTGGCCATCTTATTCAACTTTTCAAAGATATTACTTTCGAAAGATTTTCTATCCGAAACGCGCGTCGGGGTGTGCGCATTGTTTGGATCTGGTGGTGCCTTAAAGGTATAGGAACTCCTAATTATTCCATTCCACTCTTCCCCTCTTTTTCTATTTTATGGCACATTGCACCTTGCACAATTTTTTGCCTTATATATATGCTCACGTTGTGGGATACTATTATTGCCTCATATTTCCAGTTTATTCACATAATTTTAAGGTCACTTGTGCAGCCCCCCCCCCCCCCTTTTTTTACACTTAGATTTTATCTGTAGGAGTCCTGCGTAATATCTTATCCTTTTATGGTGCCCCTTAGGCCTATTTAGGTTTTTATATATTGTTGATTTGTATATATGTCCCCTATTATTTTTGTCTTCAAACATGTGCACACAAAATATGTTGTAACCACTGCAAATAAAGTAATATTTTAAAACGTATATCCCTGCTACTAATTTCTTTGAGTTGGGTCTATAGTTCTGGTGGTTGGTCATGCTACACATGTGAGTGGTTTCCACTCATTTTCTTTTGTTGCACTGGGGTTCATCAAATGGTTTCATAGAAATATATGTATTTCTTTATAGAATTTACTGGCCCTATAAGGTGTTAACAATTTTTTGTTTAAAGATATTACCTGGCAAGAGGGAGACCTTTTCATTACCCTGGATGTGGTTGGTCTCTATTCTAATATTGACCATTCTTTAGGTTTACAATCCGTTGAATATTATTTGCGGCAAAAGGGTAATCTTCCAGTAGGACAAATGGATTTTCTTTTCTTCCTTAAACATAATGTTTTTTATTTTCTGGATTCATTGTTCCTCCAGAAGCGTTGTGATAGAGACTCGGGTCGCACCAAGTTTATCTAATTTGTTCATGGTGCGATTCGAGTCCTCATCAGCTTTATCAGATCCCATTTTTAAAGAAAATATCTTGTTCTATAAAAGGTACATAGACGATTTAGCTATATTTTTGCGCGGCACCCCAGAAAAAGCATGGAAATTGATTGACAGCCTCAATTGTAATGATTGGGTTATCTCTTTTGTGGGAACTGTGAAGAAAGATAAAATCACGTATTTAGATATGTTTCATGAAGACAATCGAATTGTTACAAAAACATTTTTTGGAAAAGTAGACAGCAATGGCTAGTTAGATTTTAGAAGTGCTCACTACACCACGTGGAAAAGGAACATTCCACACAGCCAATTCCGACAAATGCAAAAAAATTGTAGCAAATCTTCTGATTATATTGCACAAATTTTTGGAAATTTTTAAAACAAGGTTTTTGGAGAAAAAATACCCACAAAAATTAATAAATTTGGCTTTTGAAAAAAAATTAAATAAATCATAATGGGAATGTCTGCAGAATATTGAACAAAAATCTAAGGAGGGGTGTTAAGTTACAGCGAAAAATGAAAAAAAACCAAAACGCTGTTTTAAGTTTAATTTTATTACAGATTATAACAAAGGAAATAAATATATAAGGAGTGTTTTAAATAAACACTGGCATTTGCTGCTAAAAGATTATTTCTTAAAAAACATTCTACCTAATCAACCTGGTATAACTTTTAGGAGGGGCCGGACCATTAAAAACTTAATAGCACCCAGTAAGATTCTCAGAAAAAAAAGAGGGTTTTTACCTTATGGGACAAACAAAAAATATAGGAGCATATAAGTGCAGATCAGGGAACTGTTGCACCTGTGCTATCATTCAACATGGAGATAATATACAATAACACAGGTGAAAAATTCATGATAAAATAACATTTAACCTTGCGAAAGCACTTTTGTAATTTATGTAGTCATCTGCTCATGTGGCCTGCAATATGTCGGCCGTACGACCCAAAATGCTAAGGCCTAGAATGAATGGTCATCGCCATAACACTAAAATTGGCTTTGTCCAACACAGCTTATCTAGGCATTTATTAATTAAACATCCCCAAAAATTTAATATCACAGTCATTCCTGTAGAATCCATCCCTGAAAATGTATTGAATCGCAATCAAGTGCTGAATAGGAAAGAATCTTTTTGGATTCACCAACTCCAGACTTTATTTCCTAATGGAATGAATGATGTGGTTGAAAAAGTTTGATTAATAAGGCCGACTGAATCATGCAATGTTGTTGAATTTTATTAAATTTGGGGGGGTTGTTTTTTGTAAAAAATTTAAAAAAATTTATATATTGTTTTCTTTTCCTTTTACGGAGGATTAGCCTCCCTTTCATCTGGCTGGGTTTGGCTATAGAGCTCCCCCAAGATTCTGCTCCTTTGGTTTCTTGTGAAGCAAGCTATATACATAAAGCAAATGGGATATACTTTTAGATATGATATATATATTTTTACTAACCTGAAGAAGACTCCGGGATGTTGGAGTCGAAACGCGTCGTTTTATCCTGTAACTCCTAAATAAATGATTAGATTTCACATCCACGAGAATCTTGTGACGGAAGCGCCGATAACTATCGGGGTGTTTTTCTGTCTATTGATAGTCATCACCAATGCTATGGAGATAACTTGCCATATTGAGAATAATCTTTTAATTATTATTTCAAAGACATCCTGACTGTCCTTCTGAAGACAGAGAATGAGGCTGAAATACAAAAATAAAGTCTTACATTCACAAAAGGTTTCATATTTTATTTCCTAGAAAATTAATAGAAAGAAAAACAGTAATATGTGTTTCAGGAACCCCCCCTGAACCCCAGGATTAACCCTCGTATTATCATGTCGGACATGAAGAGGAATATAAACAGAATCTAATTCAATGTCAACACTCCAACGCCGAGCACCAGGCAAACAATATTACGTTAGGATTGTGTCCCCTTCCTGGACTGGCACCTAATTCTACATTATGCATATTAAATTTGTGTCTTTATTTCATTTGAAGACCCTCATTCCCGGGTGGATTGGCAGAGTACATTAAACGATAGGTCAAAAGACTAATCTGTCCTCAACTTCGTTTATTGGATCCACTATCGATGTATCTCTGGTGTAATATTTGCTTTTAAGATTAAATAGAAATATTAATAAAAAGGAATCAGGAATACAACATGGACGAGATCATGTTACTTCATAAGAGGGATGGAGCTGGGACTGCGACAACCTTCCTGCCCATTCTTTGTGAAACAGTCTTGGTGTCAGCACAAAATATCAAAAATATATGATCAAAAAGTAAAAGAACTTCAGTTATAGACTAATACAGTGACAGGTTCGTTTTTCATATAGGATTTGCAACTAAAGTAATAATAATAATTTTTATTTATATAGCGCCAACAAATTCCGCAGCACTTTACAATAGGCGGGGACATGTACAGACAATAAATTCAGTACTAGTTAAGACAATTTAAACAGTGACATTAGGGGTGATGTCCCTGCTCGCAAGGTTACAATCTACAAGGAAATGGGGGGACACAATAGGTGAAAAGTGCTTGTTATTTCAGGTCTGGCAATTATAATAAATAGGGATTTTCATACAAAGCTGCATGATCCGGTCATCAGCCCGTGTGTTTAAGTGCAATAGTCAAGTATCAAGTGCAGTTATCGTGTGCATGGAGGGTGTGGAGACAGATGAATAGTAGGGTGCAGATTCACATGCAGATAATATTTGGAAGGAGGGAACAGGACAAAGTTAGTTTACTGAGTAGTTGATGTGGTAGGCTTGTTTGAAGAGATGGGTTTTTAAAACGTGCTTGAATGGCGCTATAACAATAAATAATAATAATAATAATAATAATAATAGGTCGGGGCTAGGTATCAGTCTGATCGTCTGGGGAAGTGCATTCCAGAGAGCTGGCGCAGCACGAGAGAGGTCTTGGAGACGGAGGTGCGAGGTTCGGATTACGGGGGATGTTAGTCTTAGGTCATTTGTAGAACGGAGGGCACGTGTAGGGCGATAGACGGAGATGAGAGAGGAGATATAAGGCGGTGCAGAACTGTGGAGAGCTTTGTGGGTGAGAGAGATGAGTTTATACTGGACCCTGTAGTGAATTGGTAGCCAGTAGTAGTATTTATGTCATCAGTATTGTGAAATTGGACCCAGTAGTTGGATTTCTGGAATTGAATTCAGCAATAGTTTTGTGCAGAGTCAAATTTGGAGTCAGTATTAGCTTCAAAATAAAAATATTAAATGTGTAATGGGGAATTCCTTTATGATGTCAGGATTATGGTAACAGAATAGCACAGCCCACTCAGCTGTTCCAGGGATCTTATCTTATCACCTATAGACAAGTTTTCCCAACTCATACATGAATGGCTTAGGTGCGTGTACCAATTTTAGTCACAGAAGGCCCCTGAAACATGGCAATCAGGTGATATAAACCCACTAGGTCAATTAATGCTAAAATACAAAGTGGAGACCAAGAAATGATAATTTATCCCCCCTTAGAGATCCGTATGGAGATTTGCAAGATATCCTCAGGCCATTACCCCTGGTGTAGCCTCCCATTAACAATGCCTGGCATGTAGATGACTATTACCTGCGCTAGCTCAAGTGTCGGGCCTTATTTGGTTCCTCTACGGTCCGTTCCCTATGTGTAGTCCACATCAGGTTACTGTGATAATCCAGCAAACACCTCTGACACCAGGGCTTTTTATGGCTGGTTTGGACAGCCTCATGTTGCCTGAGTATTCAGAAAGCCTAGCATTTAGCTGCCACATGTACTACAGGAGCTTGCCTCATTTTCTTCTCTCAGTTGTTTAATAATCTCTTCAGAAAACGCCAGGCTACTGTTCAGGGATCTTCAACTATTTCCAAGCTCACACATGAGATGCTTAGTAGTTTATCACTGTAAACTCTGGTACAAGAGATGCTTGATAACAAACTTTTCTCTGCTAACATTGATATTGTTCACATTTATAACTCTGCAGCAACAGTGTGTAATCTTCCTTGCAAGCCGTTATCCAGCTTGCCTATTCATCACTGCGTCTGGCAGTTCACTATTTGTCTGCTGATCACACACATTTCTGCCATTGACCATCTGTCTGCTGATAGTGTGACGCCTTTTGAGGGGGATGTCACGGGTGGCTTGACCCGGAGCTGTGGCCTCAGGCAATGCACAGTGTAAGGGGTATCATGAGGGGACAGGCACTTACTTGATCAGCAGCAGGTTCTCCCAGCGGTAACGATCCCGATCCTGGATAGATGGCTATTGTCCAAATGAAAGACTGAGGCACTGAAACGTTTAACCAGTTTACTTTAACATAAAAGGATTTACAACCAGTCCTGTCACCGGAGTCTGTATGGGAACTCTGAGTTACTTTGACCCTGCCGGGGTCTTCGCCTCTTATTGTGCGCAATTTCTGTGTGGCCCTGCTGCTGTATGTGAACTGGCTGCCGGCCCAATCTGTCCCCTCCGGGTCCTGGTTCGACGGGCAACCCGAGTCCTTTTATCGGTTTACCCCCTCTGGGAGTACCGCTGAACTGTGTCTGTTGCTGCATCCGGCCCTAGTGAAGCTGATATCACCTCACGTTTTTCCGGTTGCTGTATTATATATAATGAATACAGCCACGGATCCGGTATCCGTCTTTGCGCCTGTTCTGGGTAGTGATTAATGCTACCCGGTTCTCACAATGTCCTTTTTCTCTATCCCTCTTCTCCTCAGGCCGGTGATTTAGGCCTGGTAACAGTCACAGGGCTGTTAGAGATTCAACTGTATGACCTCTCACTTTCAGCTCCTTAGCCCAACTGCCATTTCTTCTCTCAGACCAGAATGGATCAAGGGGAGTCTCTGGAGCTCCCCCTTCTGGCCGGAGGTGATAGTGCAGTCTTGCTATTTTAGTATTTGTACTTACTGTCAGTAACTATTTTTGTGGCAAATACCCCTAGGGGTGCCACATTCCCCCTTAGTTAAGAACAGTACTCCGGGACTGTGGGACAATAACATTTTGAAATAACAATTAATATGTACAGAGTCTTAAAAATGAAAAGTTACAAAAACCACTCAAGGAAACAAAAGTAGAGTTCTGTAAAAAGTCACTTCAAATAGCGTCCATTAATACAGTTGGTTCACAGTTCCGCCGGTCAACATCAACAACAATTATACCCTGTTTCTTCAGTTCTACTTTACCAATCTTTATGGTCATCTCCCTGAATCCTAGTTTCGGTACCAACTTACCATTACTGGCCCATATATCTAGTTCAACATCAGAGGGCCCTTTATCAATATCTGCATCAGCCCAGTACCTCTTATAAAGGATATACGGTATAGATGAAATCTGGGAACCTGTGTCCAGCAAAGCGTTGAGGGGAATTCCGTCCAGCACGATAGGGATAATGGGTCGTCCTCCGATGTACCTGTCGTGCCAGGGTGTTGGGCCTTGAAAGTTCATTCCTGCGAAGCGGCCCGCATTCCCAGGGGATTCCCGTTTAAATCACAATCTCGTGCAAAGTGGCCCGGCTGCTGGCAACGGCGGCAAATGGGCTGTCCATCCGGTTGGTAGCGGTCGCGGGGTCGTCCTCTCCATGTCGGGTATCTCCGGGGTCTCATCCATGGAACATCCTCTCTACAGTTTGCCAACTCCATCTTGTGTCCTCTCATCTCCTGCATGGTTTTAGCCATTGAAGCAACAACATCAGCTAAAGAGTCAAGCTTTTGTTGAAGAGCCTCATTAGTACTGGGCCCCAGGGGCTTAGCAATGGCCCCAGACATAGCTGATGTCACTGGCACTCCCTGTTGTTGAGGTGCCTCTGCCATGGGTTGCGCAGGATCCTGATCCCGAGGTGCCTCTGCCAGCTGGAGACGTATAGCGCTCTCCTTTAATTGGGCAAATGTCAATTCAGGGTTCTTAAAAACAAGCATGCTCACATGCCCCCGGTGAGAAGGGGTGTAGAGTCCCTCAATAAATTGATCTCTTAGCAGTTTATCCGCTCCGGTGTTAAAAATGGGTTCAGCCAGTGTAAGTGATTTAAGGGCTTCCTGCAGGTTTAAGGCAAAGTCTCTCACGCCCTCATTAGCTTTTTGTTTGCAATTAAAGAATCGTATTTTAGCTTTGCTGCTGGCCGTGGTTTCAAATGTAGCTTTTAATCCAGCAAATATGCGTTCAACAGTGCCTTTTAGATCAGCTGCCCATGCTGTGACTTCTCGCTTAGCATGGCCACTTAACTGCATCATCAGGAGACTAACACGCTGAACTTCACCCACAGGGAACATGTCAAAATGGGCCAGCATCTTTTCTCTGAAATCGTCAAGGGTATTAGGCTCACCTTCATACATTGGAAGCCATGGGCCACCCGGGGTATATGGCATCAGCACCGGCATGATGGGCGCCACTCCTTGCACCGCTGCGCTGCCGGACTCTCTATTGACACTCTGTCTTTTAGCTGCATTAGCGTTGCCGGGTGCTGCGGCGTCTCCGTGCTGCGACATACTGTGCCCCCTTAGTTAATCCGGACCCTTCCGGTCCTCCGCTTCCGTCGGGATAGTGTAGATTCGTTCCGCTGTGCAGCAGGATCGATTTTCCCCTTGCTCTGATGTCAGAGCGCTCAGCTTGGTGCCGCCCACAATGACACGCCCCCTGCTGCTCCCACCCACCGCGCTCTGTAATGGCGGATTCTGAAGTTTTTCAGTTAGACTGGGGCTCAGGTGATGGCGTAGCTCAATTAACAGTCTCGTGCCTAACGGTTATGAAGTGATTACCTCAGGGGATGGCGGCCATCTTTACTCCATTATAACCAATGGGGAAAAGTCACTTTCAATAGTTTTCAATGGGGAATGGATTTTTCTTTAATAAAGTCAATTTTCAAGATTTTTCATCCCAGTTTTCACAGTTTTGGGCTCCAATCACGGCACACAATACCCGGTATACGGGCTGGCTAGATCCTGTTCGTGACGCCAATTGTGACGCCCAGGAGACCGGGATACCCAGCACCGGACCAATGGAGTCTGTCTTTTGAGGGGGATGTCACGGGTGGCTTGACCCGGTGCTGTGGCCTCAGGCAATGCACAGTGTAAGGGGTATCATGAGGGGACAGGCACTTACTTGATCAGCAGCAGGTTCTCCCAGCGGTGACGATCCCGATCCTGGATAGATGGCTATTGTCCAAATGAAAGACTGAGGCACTGAAACGTTTAACCAGTTTACTTTAACATAAAAGGATTTACAACCAGTCCTGTCACCGGAGTCTGTATGGGAACTCTGAGTTACTTTGACCCTGCCGGGGTCTTCGCCTCTTATTGTGCGCAATTTCTGTGTGGCCCTGCTGCTGTATGTGAACTGGCTGCCGGCCCAATCTGTCCCCTCCGGGTCCTGGTTCGACGGGCAACCCGAGTCCTTTTATCGGTTTACCCCCTCTGGGAGTACCGCTGAACTGTGTCTGTTGCTGCGTCCGGCCCTAGTGAAGCTGATATCACCTCACGTTTTTCCGGTTGCTGTATTATATATAATGAATACAGCCACGGATCCGGTATCCGTCTTTGCGCCTGTTCTGGGTAGTGATTAATGCTACCCGGTTCTCACAATGTCCTTTTTCTCTATCCCTCTTCTCCTCGGGCCGGTGATTTAGGCCTGGTAACAGTCACAGGGCTGTTAGAGATTCAACTGTATGACCTCTCACTTTCAGCTCCTTAGCCCAACTGCCATTTCTTCTCTCAGACCAGAATGGATCAAGGGGAGTCTCTGGAGCTCCCCCTTCTGGCCGGAGGTGATAGTGCAGTCTTGCTATTTTAGTATTTGTACTTACTGTCAGTAACTATTTTTGTGGCAAATACCCCTAGGGGTGCCACAATAGCATACTACTGCTGTTAATCATTTGTCTGCTGAAAGTCCTGAATTGACTATATGCCTGTCTATGTCCCGTCTCAGTGTCTCATTGTCTCCTGGTTTCCTGGTCCAGTTGTCTGTCTGCCGTCCTGCATACCTTGCTGGCCATGTCCTCTCTGATCACATGCTGACCAGCAAGTACTACTCCACTGTTTCATCACCTCTGTCCATGGTGCTCAACCTGAGAAAGCCCACATCATCAGGTGAGCTTTAAGAGTGAATAGAGACACCAAATCGCATTGCTAAGACACCAGGCAGGAATTGTGGTCAATCCTGGTGAGGGGAGATGGACATCAGGAAGAGCAGCAGACAGGAAAATGTGATCAAATATACTTGGACCAATTGCATCAAAAGTGGGAACATACAAAGATCTAATGGACCTTATGGCCCATGCTCAGATATAAGAAGTAGGTTATTTAATAACCCCAGTGCACCTGGGCATTGGCCAAAGTTGGTACATGGGCCCTAAAAGAGGCCTGGAAGTCCATTTATGTATATGATGGCATGATGCATGGAGGTATTCAAGGGGAAGAAGCAGGGTAAGTATCCTAAAAGCCAGATACCCAGCAATCAGACATTTATTACCTTTTTTGTGGAGAGGTTAAGAATGTTAACAGGACATTGAAATACATTTTACAGGCAAAGTATATAGAACAATATATAAAAATATATACATGTGTACAAGTAAAATAATAATAAATGAACATTACATTATAACAACATATGAACACCCCTGATACACAACCCTGCAGCCCAGAATTGGTGACAGACCATCCATAATGGAAGTCTATATACTCACCGGAGATGTATTGCAATACACGGCTTCCACAGCGAGAACACCCCTCTCAAGGTTAATAACAGAGTCCCCTCCGATTACCCTATTTCCCCAGCCATTTAAAAGTGCAATTTCCTTATTTAATTTTCATGTTGATTTGAATAGGGCACCTGACCCTGTTCTTATATAAAGCAGAATCCTTTAAATCTCCCCCAAATGCCTCATAAATCATTAATCTGAATCCCCGGCCCTGTGACACCCCCTCCCTTTGAATTGCACACCCCTCTCCTTGAATACAAAGTTGAGTATCTTTTGATAAATGATCCTTTGACTTTGAGATGTAATAAGGACACCACTAAGAATGAGCACTCATTACTGTGTGCATTAATCCAGGGGAAAGGACTGGAAGCCTGGGTGTGACTGAGGTGTACGGAAAGTGTAGGATAGAAGGAAGAATGTACCATATCAGCATAATAAAGGAAGCTTCTGGGTTGTACGCGGAATGTAAGATAGAAGGGATAATGTTTCATAGAAGGAAGTATCTGAGATGTACGGAGAAGGTAGGACAGATGGAAATTTCTCAGGTGTACGGAGAACATAAAATTAAAAGAAGTATCTCAGGTGTACGGAGAATGTTTGATAGAAGGAAGTATCTGAGGTGCACCAGTGATGTACAATGAAAGGAAGTATCTGGGGTGCAAGAGAAAATGTTTGATAAAAAAAAGTATCTGAGTTGTACAAGAAGTCTATGATAGAAGGAAATGTCAGGTCTGGGGTACAAGAAATGTAGGTAGAAGGAAGTATCTGAGTTGTACAAGGAGTCAAGGAGGGAAGGAACTGTGTGGAGTGTAATGCGAATGTATGATAGAAGGTAGTTTCTGAGGCGTACAAGGAGTCTGGGATAGAAGGAAGTAGCTGGGGTGTACCAGGAATATGCAACAAAAGGAAGTATCTGAGGTGTACCTAGAATATAGGATAGAAGGAATAGTCTTGGATGTACAGGAAATGTAAGAAGATGGAAGTATCTGAGTTGTACAAGGAGTCTAGGATAGAAGGAAGTTTCTGTGGTGTACGGGGAATGTACTATACCCAGTGGCGTAGCTAGAGCTTTTGCCGCCCGGGGCCGGTCCCTAGTTTGGCGCCCCCCCCCCCCCCCCGACTCAATACACACAAAGGTTACCAAAAATAGTCAGGACAAATCTGCGATAAATCTGCAGGGATAACCGCAGCGGGTTTGCCCTGCAGATTTATCAAATCCGCTGCAGGAGAACCCGCAGGACAGAACACAACGTGTGAATGTGGCTAAGGCTACTTTCACTCTGGTGTTTTTTTGAATACGTCGCAATGCGTCGTTTAGGGGAAAAAACGCATCCTGCAAAGTGGTTTGCAGGATGCGTTTTTGCCCCATAGAGTAACATTACCGACGCATTGCGACGTATTGGCACACGTCACAACCGTCGTTGTGCCGTGTTGTGGCGGACCGCCGGGAGCAAAAAACTTTAAATGTAACATTTTTTGCTGCCGACGGACCGCTTTTTCCGACCGTGCATGCGTGGCCAGAACTCCGCCCCCACCTCCCCGCACCTTACAATGGGGCAGCGGATGCGCTGGAGAAATGCATCCGCTGCACCCGTTGTGCGGCGCATCAAACGCTAGCGTCGGAATCTCGGCCCGACGCAATGCGACGGGCCGAATCCGACGCTAGTGTGAAAGAAGCCTAACTGCCTTAGTGTTGCACTGGTCACAACAAAATACAGTACCATAAGGAAGTGGTACATAAACGGTAAACCCTAGATGCCTCTCAGTCTCTAAAGTCACAAACCAATATTGCATATAACATTCCACATAAACTGTGCTTAATACCTGCTAGGAGTAGGGACTGCAGTCTGCAGTGCAGCATGCCTGTGAGTCTGTGAGAGTGAGTCTGCCTCTGATCTGACCGATTCCGCTGTGATCCAGATTCATTTCTGACTCAGTCAGACTGTCAGACTGACTGTCTCTGCAGCTGCGCACTGCAGAGATCCCCGGCGGCGGCGCTTCCTGGAGGAGATCGAAAGTGAAAGTACGCCGGGTGGGTAATGCGAACAGGGCTTCAAGAAAATGGCCGCCGCGATCTCCATCTGCATCCCGCGGCCATTTTCCTGAAGCCCCGGGAAGCGCTACTACCATCTGCGCACGCGCGGGCGGCCTCCGTAAGATGGCCGCCGCGGCCACCCGGTCCCCAGCAGCAATAATGGTATAATAGTGCAGATAGCGCCGCCGCTCTCCTCTTCTTCTTCAGCCAGCGCCGGCCCACCCCCCGCATTGTGCCGCCCCCCGCTTTGTGCCGCCCGGGGCGGCCCGCCCCCCCGCACCCCGCTTCCTACGCCACTGACTATACCTGTACGACAGGGGAAGCATCCAGAATGTACAGGGGATATAAGATGGAAGGAAGTATCTGAGATGTACCGGGAATGTACAATCAAAGGAAGTATCTGAGTTGTACATGGAGTATAGGATAGAAATAAGCATCCGAGGTGCACAGGATATGTAAGATAGAAGGAAGAGTTTGAGTTGTACCAGGAATGTACGATAGAAAGAAGGGTCTTGGGTGTACCAGGAAGGTACCATAAAAGGTAGGCTCTGGTTGAAGAAAGTATCTGACCCGTATACTGGGAAGAAAGTCACTGGGAAGGTAGAATAGAGGGATTTATCTCAGATGTACAGGGAATGTATGATAGAAGTACCGTAAGTATGAGACTTGTACTGGGAATGTAAGGCAGAAATAAATATCTGAGGTATACGGGGAGTCAAGGAAAGTAGGAACTGTATGATGTGTTCTGGGAATCTACGATTGAAGTAAGTATTTGAGGTACATGAGGAATGTACGGAAAAAAAGAAACATGTAATGTGTACGAGGAGTCTAGGGTTAGGGTTAGGTTGCATAAGGAATGTAGGATAGAAGGAAGATTGAAAAAATATATGGAGAGTGTAGGATAGAAGGAAGTATCTCAGTTGTAAGGAGAATGTATGATAGAAAGCAGTAGCTGAGGTGTACAAGGAATGTAGGATAGAAGGAAGTAGCTGAGGTGTACAAGGAATGTAGGATAGAAGGAAGTAGCTGAGGTGTACAAGTAATGTAGGATACACAGGTGGCGTCACGAACTTTTAGTATTCAACTAACCCCTTTAACCCCTTTCTGACCTCGGACGGGATAGTACGTCCGAGGTCAGATCCCCTGCTTTGATGCAGGGCTCCGCGGTGAGCCCGCATCAAAGCCGGGACATGTCAGCTGTTTTGAACAGCTGACATGTGCCCGTAATAGGCGCGGGCAGAATCGCGATCTGCCTGCACCTATTAACTAGTTAAATGCCGTTGTCAAACGCAGACAGCGGCATTTAACTACCGCTTCCGGCCGGGCGGCCGGAAATGACGTCATCGACGACCCCCGTCACATGATCGGGGGTCGGCAATGCGTCAGGATGGTAACCATAGAGGTCCTAGAGACCTCTATGGTTAGTGATCCTCGGCAGCTGTGAGCGCCACCTTGTGGTCGGCGCTCACAGCACACCTCCATTTCTGCTGCATAGCAGCGATCTGATGATCGCTGCTATGTAGCAGAGGTGATCGTGCTGTGCCTGCTTCTAGCCTCCCATGGAGGCTATTAAAGCATGGCAAAATTAAAAAAAATGTGAAAAAAATAAAAATATATAAAAGTTTTAATCACCCCCCTTTCGCCCCAATCAAAATAAATCAATAAAAAAAATCAAATCTACACATATTTGGTATCGCCACGTTCAGAATCGCCCGATCTATCAATAAAAAGCATTAACCTGATCGCTAAACGGCGTAATGAGAAAAAAATCGAAACGCCAGAATTACGTTTTTTTTGGTCGCCGTGACATTGCATTAAAATGCAATAACGGGCGATCAAAAGCACGTATCTGCACCGAATTGGAATCATTAAAAACGCCAGCTCGGCACGCAAAAAATAAGCCCTCAACCGACCCCAGATCATGAAAAATGGAGACGCTACGAGTATCGGAAAATGCATTCAGTGAAAAATGGAGACGCTACGAGTATCGGAAAATGCATTCAGTGAACCTAGCAAAAAAGCCAAGCAAAAAACAAGTGTGGGATTGCACTTTTTTTGCAATTTCACCGCACTTGGAATTTTTTTCCCGTTTTCTAGTACACGACATGGTAAAACCAATGATGTCGTTCAAAAGTACAACTCGTCCCGCAAAAAATAAGCCCTCACATGGTCAAATTGACGGAAAAATAAAAAAAAAAAGTTATGGCTCTGGGAAGGAGGGGAGTGAAAAACGAACACGGAAAAACGAAAAATCCCACGGTCATGAAGGGGTTAAGCTACCCTGATCCTGAAACCACCGAGGTCCCAGTACTCAGAACCCCCTCTACCGATTCAGACTTGAACATTGAATAGTGCTGTGTGAAGGGGACTGGCTGACTTTCTCATTTCTATTACTAAGCCAGCCTCCTTTTCTATTACAGTTGATGTATAGGTAGAAGAGGTGTCTACTATACAACTATCACTTTACAAGGAATAAGCTTTATTAATTGAAACCAGGAAACCCATGAAGTTTATTGGAACACTTTCTATGGCCGCACTAGTTTTCACCCAACTTTACCTAACACAGATTTACCACAAATGGCAGAATTTTTTCCTTTTTTATCTTTCCTTATAATATTATCAAATTGATTTAATTTTATAGAAGGAACAACTGTTTTACATTATGTGAAGCACACCTATGCAAGAACCAGGCGGGCTCATCACTCCCAGGACCTCAGCTGCTAAGGAAATTACACATCTAGGCTTTGTGGCTGGAACTCAGAACGTACAGAGGCAGATGACAGCTGGTGGAGGCTGGTGATTGCGGCAGGCAAAAATGGGGATCAGGTGTAAAGAGAAAGACATTGGTGTTTATATGTGTTGTCCACAACATGAGAGCGAAGGGAAGAAGTGGTTACACAACTACTGACTGATATCTGTCTCTCAAGATACCATTAATGATATGTAGCCCCCTACACACACCAACAGCTCTCATGTAGCCCCACATTAGAACACTGCCATCTTAATGTCTCCTTGTAGGCACTATGATTTTAGAATAAATAATTTAGACTACAGAAATGTATGGTGCCTACAGTGAGACATGGTGGTGGCAATGTCCTTATGTGGGGCTGCATGAGCACTGCTGGTGTCAGGGGGCTACATGTCATTGATGGTATCATGAATTCACAGATGTACTGCTCTTTGGTGAAAGAGATGATGCCGCCATTACTTTGTGTCCTTCGTAGACAATGATCAAAAACACACATCTGTTGTACTTCTGAAGAAGAACAAGGAGAAAGTGATTCAGTGGCCAAGTGTCTTCTGATCTGACCCCCAACCAGACATCTATGGGCAATTTTGAAAAGACAAGTTGTCATCACTCTCCATCCAGCATCCAGGCTCTAGAAGAGGTCGTTCTAGAAGAATGGAAAGAGATAGATATTGCAATATGTCACCAACTTGTTTATTCCGGGACTAGAAGACTTGGTGCTGTCCTTAAAAATCAGAGAGGTCATACAAAATACTAGATGTTGCAGTGTTTGATGTGGGGTGTACTTATTTTTGCATCAACTAACTTGAGTAAAACTGAAGATTTTGTAATGAAAGTTATATTATTAACCTTACTTACATCATGGGATAAAAAAATGGTCTATGAAACTCAGTCTTCTCAAATTTTTGGAAACACTTTGTGTCATCAGTCAGCGCCACTCTCACACAATGTTGATGTGATTTCTGGCCCTAGACGGGTCCTGGACTGAGTATTTTGCCCACCATAATTGTATCGTCTGTACCTGGATGATGTCGCCATTAATATTTAAAACAGATAAAAAATGAGAAGTAGAGCAGAATGTGGGGCATGAGGGGTGAATCTGCGAACCCTGAACTCTGCACAGATAATTCTGACATCTCCACCTGTGTGGATATCGGCATCGCACAATCTCCGTATCATTTTCACCTCTTGTGATCCATCTGGAGCTCAGATCCATCCAGCTCACTGCTCCTTTTATGGCTGAGCCTTGTCTCACACTTCCACAGCTGTGCTGGAAAAACCTGGAAATGGCAGCAATGTACAGTAACAATTTATATAACACGGAGAGGGAACATTGTGTGTCTAGGTGGCCCTGACCAGTAATGACCTCTCAGGAACTCACAGGACCCAGGGTGCACATCATACTAATGTATACTGGAGTACCACCAGGAGGAACATGCACTTAGCATTAGAGGCTGATGAAGCAGGAGGTGCACATCTACAGTGCATTCTGGTGTATAATGGAGTGACGCGAGAAGTGACATGCACATAACATTATATCTGATTCTATCTGATAAGGCAGAGGGTGTCCATGTTTTATTCATACTGTATAATGGAATCACACAAAGAGAAACATGCACATAAAATTAGATGAAGACGCTGATGAAGCAGGGGGGTACAGTGTGAGCCCCCACATAGCCTCCTATGCACAGTATGAGCTCCCACATAGCTTCCAAAATACAGTGTGAGTCCTATATACAGTGTGATCCCCCACATAGGCTTCTATATACACAGAAAGCCGCAACATGCCCTCCTATATGCAGTGTCAGCCCCCATATAGCCTTCTGTATACAAGTGTGAGCCTTCACATATTCTCCTTTATACAGTGTGTCCTCACAGAGCCCCCTATATACAGTGTGAGCCTCCACATAGCCTCCTAATTACAGTGTGTGCCCCAACATAGCCTCCTTATTACAGTGTGAATCCCCACGTAGCCTCCTAATTACAGTGTGAGCCCCTACATAGCCTCATAATTATGTGTGGTACTGACTGCTGAGCGGTGTATCTAGATATTTCATGTGTGATACTGTCTGCTGAGTAATATATCTAGACATTTCATGTGTGATACTGTCTGCTGAGTGGTGTATCTAGACATCTCACGTGTAGTACTGTCTGTCTGCTGAGCTGTGCATCTAGAAATCTGGTGTGGTACTGACTGCTGAGCGGTGTATCTAGACATCTCATGTGTGGTACTCACTACTGAGCAGTGTATCTAGACATCTCATGAGGTACTGACTGCTGAGCGGTGTATCTAGACATCTCATGTGTGGTACTCACTACTGAGCAGTGTATCTATACATCTCATGAGGTACTGACTGCTGAGCGGTGTATCTAGACATCTCATGTGTGGTACTGACTACTTAGCAGTGTATCTAGACATCTCATGAGGTACTGACTGCTGAGCAATGTATCTAGACATCTCATGTGTGGTACTGACTGTAACGGGGTCTAACAAGCTGGGGTACCTCTTTCAGTACCACCCCGTGTTTCAGGAGGTCCACGCTGCTTTTGCTGGATTCTGAATGAAGGATGCTGGCTGGAATTCCTTGGTTACGGGAGAGCATAAAAAAGCTGACTGCTACCCAACTTATTTCCAGTCTAAAAAGAACACACTTTATTTTCAGCACACAGAATGTATAACACAGATACACAGGACAGGCCAATAGGAAAACAGCTGGCCAGACCTACATTACAATAGCCGCAGGGGGCCGGAGCCTGCCGCTATTTACTGTGGGAATTACAAAGGTGGGGGGAGGTCAGAAAGAGAATATCTTGTCCAGGGGCGCAGCCTGTGGACTGATGCATTTCACATGGAAACTATTATACATACATATACTGCATAACATTCTTGGTGCTGGGGCTGGGGGGTTCTGTAACACGGCTCCCCTTTACAGCGACGCGATCGGCATATACAGTCTGATCCTTAACGGATCGGTTTGGGGATGAGCGAAGTTTATGAGGTTGGTACGAGTTCCGTTTGTTGACTTAGTCCATCGGCATTACCGTTTTGTTTGCCGGGTCTGTAGTGGATTTTGAAGTCCAGAGGTTGTAGGGCTAAAGTCCACCGCAGTAATCTGGCGTTGTCTCCGGAGACCCGATTAAGCCAGACTAGGGGATTATTGTCCGTTAGGAGGGAAAACTGTCGTCCATACAAATATGGTTGTAATTTTTTGAGTGCCCATACTATTGGCAGGCACTCCTTCTCGATGGCCGCATAGCTCACTTCACGGGGCAGTAGTTTCCGACTCAGGTAAGCTACCGGGTGTTCTTGCCGCCGGCCCGACTTGGCTCAGTACTGCCCCCAATCCAAACATAGAAGCATCTGTGTGGACCAGGAAACGTTTAGTTGTATCGGGTGCGGCCAATACAGGGGTATTGGTGAGGGCGTCCTTTAGCTGGCGGAAGGCTTCCTCACACTCTGGGGTCCAGGTTACCTGGCAGGGTTGGTTCTTACGGGTCAGATCAGTGAGGGGCTTGGCTACGCTGCTGTAATTGGGAACGAATTTCCTGTAATACCCCGCTGTCCCTAGAAACGCAAAGACCTGGGTTTTAGTGCGTGGGGTGGGCCATTTGGCCATGGCCTCAATCTTGACTGGTTCTGGTCTCTGTTTCCCACTTCCCACCCAATGCCCTAAATACTGAACTTCTGCTTTGCCCACGTGACACTTGTTTGGGTTCAGGGTGATTCCGGCCTTGTGGATCCTGTCTAATACTGTCTCTAGGTGATTTAGATGCTCTTCCCATGTCGCGCTGTAGGCTATGTCATCCAGGTAGGCACACGCATAGTCCTGGACACCATCCAGAAGCCGGTCAGCCAGCCTCTGGAAGGTCGCTGGGGTAGTCTTCATCCCGAATGGCATAACTCGAAACAGGAATAAGCCAAACGGGGTGACAAATGCCGACTTGGGAATAGCATCAGGACTAAGGGGAATCTGCCAGTAGCCTTTGCATAGATCGATGGTGGTCAAATACTTTGCCCCTGCCAGCCGGTCTAACAAGTCATCCACACGCGGCATGGGATATGCATCCGTCACTGTTTTCTCATTGAGCTTACGATAGTCTACACAAAACCGTGTAGTCCCATCCTTCTTGGGCACTAACACTACGGGGGATGCCCAGGGACTATCTGACTCTTCAATGACCCCTAAACGCAACATCTCTTGCATCTCTTGTCGCATCCCTTCTCGTACAGACTCAGGGACGCGGAAGGGGGGTTGTCGTAGAGGGGTCTGATCCTGGGTCTAAACCTTGTGTTGTGCCAGGTGAGTGTACCCGGGTTTCCCCGAAAACATCCTCTGTCGCTGCCTCAACAACTCCTCCGCCTGCTGTCTCTCCCGGGGACCTAAGTCTTCACCCCAGTGTACCTGGTCCCATGTTTTAGACTGAGTCCTCTCCCCTAAGACATCAGGCAAGGGAAGTCCGGCTAAATCCTCTGCTTCAGGTGCACAGATGGCCACTACCTCTTCAGGGCGCTCCCGATAGGGCTTCAGCATATTCACGTGGAACGTGCGGATAACCCTGGGGTCGTCACAATCGGCGACATTATAGGTGGTGTCGGCTATTTTCCCCACTACCTGGTAGGGCCCCTGCCATGCAGCTTGGAACTTGTTCTGCCTAGTGGGCTCTAACAACAGGACCTTCTGCCCTATTTCCAAGGTGTGCTCTCTGGCCCTCCGATCGTACCATACGTGCTGGCGCCGCTGGGCCACCTGCATGTTCCCACGTACAGCCTGGGTCAGCTCCTGTAGGCGGTCCCGGAATTCCAGCACATAGGGTACAATAGGTACCCCTTCTATGGTGCCCTCCCCTTCCCAGTGTTCTAGCACTAAGTCTAGGGGTCCCCTTACCTGTCTCCGGAAACCAGTTCGAATGGGGAGAACCCCGTGGATTCTTGGGGCACCTCTCGATAGGCAAACAGGAGGTGAGGCAAGAATTTCTCCCAGTCCCTGTAGGTCCTGGTAAAAGTCCCAATGAGTTGTTTTAACGTCCTGTTAAAGTGTTCACACAACCCATTGGTTTGCGGGTGGTACGGGGCGCTTCTAATGGACTTTACGCCGCACAGCTTCCACAGTTGGTTGGTCACCTCTGCTGTAAACTGGGTACCCTGGTCTGAGATAATCTCCCGGGGAAATCTGTTGTGAATTCCGCTCTTGGGCTCCCTCCGGTGGTTGTAAGTGGCACTTTTGTGAGTTCTGCTCTTGGGCTCCCTCTTGTGGTTTCTAGTGGCATGGCTGCTCCTTGGAGTTAGCTGTCATCAGCTGCCTCCACTTATCGTCTCTTCTGCTCGGCTATTTAAGTCTGGCTCTATCTTCAGCCAGTGCCACTTGTAAATGGCTCCTGGTTGGATTCACATCTCTTTGGAGTTCCCTGTTATCCTGACCAGTTCAGCTAAGCTAAGTTTTTGCTTGCCCTTTTCTGTCCATCGATTGTGGACTTATCCATTCTGTGCTTTCATTCTGTGTATGTCTTTTCCCTCTCCACTCACAGTCATTATTTGTGGGGGGCTAATCTATCCTTTGGGGATTTTCTCTGAGGCAAGATAGCTTTCCTGCTTCTATCTTTAGGGGTAGTTAGCTCTTAGGCTGTGATGAGATGCCTAGGGAGAGTTAGGAGCATTCCACGGCTACTTCTAGTGTTGTTTTGAGCTTAGGGACTGCGGTCAGTACAGTTACCACTTCCTTCGGAGCTCGTTCCATGTTGCTCCTAGACCACTGTATCATAACAGAAATCCAACCCGTGAGAAAACCCGGAGCAAGGCAGCCGCCACCGTCTCTGCCAGTATGTTAGGTAACGAAACCACCTCTGGATACCGTGTGGCATAATCTACCACTGTCAATATATAACTTTTCCCTGACGGACTGGGTTTGGCTAACGGCCCTATCAGATCAACTGCTACTCGGCTAAATGGTTCCTCCACAATGGGGAGGGGGCGTAATTTGGCCTTGCATCGATCTCCCCTCTTGCCAATGCACTGGCAACTGTCACAGGTCTGGCAGTATTGACGAACATCATAGGTTACCCCCGGCCAAAAGAAGTTTTGTGTCAGACGATGCCTGGTGCGACTGACGCCGAAGTGCCCGGCCAAGGGTATGTCATGAGAGATTCGCAGTAACTCCTGCCTATACTTCTTGGGAACTACCAGCTGTCGTTTTATAGTGGGGCTCGTCCCTGTGTGGTGCTGCTCTGTGATCCGGTAGAGGAGTCCCTGCTTCCATATAAACTGTTCCCCTTCCAGTACCCCTCTCCCCTCCTGTGCCTTCCCACGATATCCCTCCAATGAAGGATCCTCAAGTAACTCCCTCTTAAATTCATCTGGGGTGGCCCAAGAAATGTGTCTGGCTATGGGAATACGTGTAGAGCTGGGATGTCTTACCTGGGCCTCCTCTGAGTGTGATTCCTCCTCCGCAGCTCGAGCTTGTCTCCGGGTGGTCACAGGATATGTCTCAGCCAGAGGGGCAACCGAGAAGGCAGACAACATGGGCCCCAAGTCATTTCCCAGCAAAACGTCTGCAGGCAAATCCTCCATCAAGCCGACCTCAATAAGGCCATCCCCAACTCCCCAGTTCAGGTGAATCCTGGCAGTGGGCAGTCGATATATGGCTCCCCCCGCTACACGGACTGCCACTGTCCGGTCTGTCTTCTCTTGGTCCCGGACGAGATGAGGCTTCACAAGGGTCAAAGTTGCTCCGGAATCTCTTAGTCCCTGCATGCGTTTCCCATTAACCCACACGACTTGTCGATGCTGTTGTCGATTATCTGCCCGGGCTGCCTGAGCGGGGTCTACTTCATGCAGCACTTCCTCCATGTCTTCCACTCCTTGGTTAGTTGTAGCCCACAATGCCGGGTCAGCTTCGCCTTGGTAGCAGTGTACAGCAGCCCGGCGGAAGGTAGCTGTTCCCGCCTTTGGCCACTGGGTATGCTGAGTCCGGTTGGGACATTGTCTTTGCAGGTGGCCCAGCTGACGGCAGGGGTGGCATCGTGCCCCAGGGGAACTGGTTTGGTTTGGGGCCCTCCAGGTCCATGGGCTGACCCCTAGTGACCATCTTTGATCCTGACAACTGAGGCCTCCTGGCGTCATAATGTTCATCGGCCAGACGAGCGGCTTCCTCAAGAGTCATTGGCCGCCTGTCCCGAAGCCATTCCTGTGTCTCGGGGTTTAGTCCATTAAAGAATCGTTCTAACAAGAAGAGCTGGAGGATGTCCTCCTTAGTGGTTGCTTGGCTCCCTTGTACCCACTGTAGCAGTGACCGCCGTAATTTACAGGCCCATTCAGCGTGGGTATCGGTTATTCATTTTATAAGTCCGTGGAACTTTTGGCGTTATGCCTCTGGTGTCAATGCATACCGGGCCAAGATCACTTCTTTGATCCGCTCATAGTCCATACAGTCCTCATTAGGTACCGTGCGATAGGCGTCCGCTGCCCGGCCTGTCAGCTTGCTGGCCAGAATCTGAACCCGTTCCTCCGGTTTCACTTGATGAAGGGCACACTGCCGCTCAAAGTCCTGCAGAAAGCCATCAATGTCTTCCTCTGCCTCCCCCAACTGTCGGAAGGCATTATACTGGATCTTTTTGTGGCTTACTGTTGAAGGTACCTGGGCGGAAGCCAGAGCTCCCCTTGCTCGCTGACTCTCCTCTCTCCGCTCTGCCATCTCCATCTTGGCCAGCTCCACTTTGGTCCGTTCTGCCATCTCCATCTTGGCCAGCTCTATCCTGGTCTGCTCGGCCATCTTTTCCTTCAGATCAGTACGCACATCAGCCATCACCTCTCGTATGATCTCTACTGCAGGGTTTGGGCCATAGAACGCCAGTCTGTTCTTTACCTCCCTCTGGAATTCAGTCTCCTCCACGTTCACATTGGGAGGTGCTGCACTGTCGTGTTCCATGATGGCTGCTATCAAATCCGCTTTTGTTTTGTTGCTGGCGATTAACCCTCGGGCTTCCACCAGATCTTTTAATGTAGTCCTCTTTAACTTCTGGTAGTTGTCTTCCATTCATTCCTTTCCTCCTGTAGAAGGGGTATCAGATCCCGCTGTCTGCCACCAGTGTAACGGGGTCTAACAAGCTGGGGTACCTCTTTCAGTACCACCCCGTGTTTCAGGATGTCCACGCTGCTTTTGCTGGATTCTAAATGAAGGATGCTGGCTGGAATTCCTTGGTTACGTGAGAGCATATAAAATCTGACTGCTACCCCACGTATTTCCAGTCTAAAAAGAACACACTTTATTTTCAGCACACAGAATATATAACACAGATACACAGGACAGGCCAATAGGAAAACAGCTGGCCAGACCTACATTACAATAGCTGCAGGGGGCCGGAGCCTGCCTCTATTTACTGTGGGAATTACAAAGGTGGGGGGAGGTCAGAAAGAGAATATCTTGTCCAGGGGCGCAGCCTGTGGACTGATGCATTTCACATGGAAACTATTATACATACATATACTGCATAACATTCTTGGTGCTGGGGGGTTCTGTAACACTGACTAATGAGCAGTGTATCTAGACATCTCATGAGGTACTGACTGCTGAGCGGTGTATCTAGACATCTCATGTGTGGTACTGACTACTGAGCAGTGTATCTAGACATCTCATGTGGTGCTGACTGCTGAGCAATGTATCTAGACATCTCATGTGTGGTACTATCTGCTGAGGGTTGCATCTAGACATCTCATGTGGCTCTGACTGCTCAGCGGTGTATCTAGGCATCTCATTTGTGATACTGACTGCTGAGTGGTGTATCTAGGCATCTCATGTGTGATATTGATTACTAAGCGGTGTATCTAGGCATCTCATGTGTGATACTGATTGCTGAGTGGTGTATCTAGGCATCTCATGTGTGATACTGATTGCTGAGCTTTGTATCTAGGCATCTCGTGTGTGATACTGACTGCTGAGCGGTGTATCTAAGCACCTCATGTGCGTTACTGACTGCTGAGCGATGTATCTAAGCATCTCATGTGTGATACTGACTGCTGAACGGTGTATCTAAGCATCTCTTGTGTGTTACTGACAGCTGAGCGGTGTATCTAGGCATCTCATATGTGATACTGACTGCTGAGTGGTGTATCTAAGTACCTCATGTGCGTTACTGACTGCTGAGCAGTGTATCTAAGCATCTCATGTGTGATACTGACTGCTGAGCCAAGCTTTCCTTACATATTTGTCCCCCTTGCAAGACGTTTCTGGCCAGTGGTAGGCTTGACGGACACATGCTGAAGCCTTCACGCACGCGGCTGCGGCCCCCAAACATATCAGCACTTTTCTTATACATTCCGGCACAGAGGACAGTCGTCATGGTGACAGCACAACGGCCGTTCTCCATACTGTAATTAAGTCACTGATGTTAATTCCCTTGTACACCCAGAAGATATGATTTCTCTTTGGCCAGATAATTATTTCTAAATTGCTTGTGTCCCGCAGTGACAGTGAAATATGGCGTTCAGGTGGATGATCGCGCTCTATCTCGGGCTCGGTGACACACACGCTGCCATTAATGTCTCTAAGGTGTGATCTACGGAACGAAAATAAATGGCTTCTGGAGATCTCAGTGCGCCCCATCAGGCTCCGTCCCACGGAAGAGGATCGAGAGTGCAAAAGTGGGCCACACGGCACAAAACGCGCAGTGTGAATGAGCATCCAGAATGTCGCACTGATGGCAGTCACATCTGCTCCCTCCGAGCACGAGTGGCCCGATCCTTGCAAGGGGCAAATGAATTATCCCTTATCATTTCAATTATTTCTGTAGATTGCAATGCAAATTTAAAAAAAAAAATCTGCACGATTTCTGCATCAAAATTTGCAGAGGAATTTACTGCTGTGGATTTCAGTGTGGAAAATCTGTAGTGGAAACGTGGCCTAGGGAATGTTTTTCAGCAGAGTTTACTACCGATTTTTTGGCAGATATGCAGCGCCCCAGAGACCTGGTCGTTGCAGTAATGTCACTCTGCCGCTAAGGAGGGTGATGTTATGTCTGATGGCACTAAAGGAGTTCATCTGACCAGGTATCACAAGCACACATTACACTTCACACTCCGGCCACTAGGGGGAGCAAAAGGCACTATGTATTAGACAAATCCTCACACTGGTAAAACTAGGGGTCGGATAGGATGTTAGAACAGAGCGCAGCCTGGGAGAGTCCAGGGAGGACCTGTCAGGGGTGGGTTCCTGACAGGGGCCTAGCAGAACGATTAGAAAGCAACGGAACCGCGCCTGCACTACCTTGCGGCGGTATCCTAAGAAAGGACAAGAAGAGAAGGATATTGTGGACAGTGAGAAACGAGATCAAGCACAAAGGAGAGCCAGTAGGAGTCATGCCCCGAGAACGGCAACATCCTACTGAGGCGCGTAGCCGGTGACCGTAACACCGAGGAAGTAACTGACTCCAAGCACTACTTCAAATACCGCAGGACAGTTAATTATAGGTTGGCTGTCTACCATACATCACCTAAGCAGACATAGGGGGCAAGAGTGGAGAGGGGCGTTTCTAGGGTCCCAGAATAGCTCCGAGCCTTCCCATCAAACGGGTGCGTCCTATCCAGATAAACTTGGGGGACGGAGAGAGAGAGAACGAGAAAGAACGAGAACAGAAGTTGTGAGGACTATCCCGAATGCTCAGCAGGGAAGAACTACAACACACAGGCGCTAGTGGTAGGCAACGATTTCCACCTGCAAAGGGAACTCTGGATGTGCCTTCGGACCGGCCGGTCTCAGACAGCCCTGTTGACAGTGCTCTGGATTGAGGATCCCGAAGCCTTCAGTAAAAGGTAAAGAGACTGCAACCCTGTGTCCTCGTTATTGACTGCGCCTTACACCATCGCCATCTACACTACTGGGAAGCCCTGGGGACATACTTCACCTGTGGGAAGGTATACCATCTAGCTGCCATCACATCACCCCAGTGGACCCCAAGCAGCGTCGGTCGACCTGACCGAATGCCACAGGTGGTGTCACGAAACTTTAGCCGACTTTCATCACCCCTTTTATTGGACGCCCCTTAGCAGGGTCACGGACCGGGTCCAGCCACCGTGACAACCCTAGAACTGAGACAGAGAGGACTGGTACCGAGTAACCCGCGGCCCTGCGTCTGGGGGCTCTCCACATACACTATATAAAAATCTGCACCAAATACTGTGATGTGTGAACGTGTGCAATTCAAATCTGCCACAAAATTTGCATGTAACATATTTTGCTGCAGAACTAACTATAGAAATTTTTTTTTACTAATGAACATATCATTATGATGCAAGTCAATGAGTCCATGAAAAACATCAGGTGACATCTAAGTTCGGCCTGAAAGAGAAAATGGAGAAATTTGTTTTCCATCCTTTCCACAACCGAGAAAATCAGATCACACTCTGATCAAATTCTGATCAGGGTGATTAGCATAATCCGGCCAATACTTTCGGTTTAGAGAAAATACGGTTGTGTGACCCCAGCCTCATTTTCTCTACAGTTTATGTTGCTTTCTCATTAACTTTTCTACAAGACTTCAAAAATGCACCCACTATAAAGATAAAGCTCAAAATTCATGGCTTTTTTTTTGCGGTGCATGATTTACATATTTTTATATTGAGTGTTGAGATATTTTTAGGACAGCATTTTCTTGTCCCGACACTTTCTTCTTGTGGGATTGTGGCAAAATGACACCTTCTATAATTGTGTCCTGGTATCCTTCCATCTACAACAAGTTTAGCATCAAATTGGATAATTAACCTTTAGATTAGTTATTATCAGGAGGCTTGAAGGAAATGCTGCTTCTCAGCGTTTTCCAATCCAAACGAGGCTTATCAGACCTTATCCTTTCATCCTGACATTGCTCGTATCATGAGTACGCTCTTCCCGATGTGCTGTGCCATCTATCTGCTCCTTTAAGTTCCCCATTTGCAGAGGCACGGGATTCTGATGCACCATATGGCGGCCGTCCTTTCATCAGCGTGATTGCTCTCCGAGGACATCACTGCTTGTAGGACAAATGATGATAGCAAGTTAAAAGTGTAATTATTCATTATTGAAACTTTAGATGACTCTCCGGTCAGTGATAAAACCAGGTAACAAGTAGACACTGTACATATAGTTCCCGATCATCACAAATAAAAACTTGAGACGGCCGTAAATCCAAGCCACAGAGGAAGATCTCTGTCAATGAGCCCATTATGGAATGATGCTTTCGAGACATCACAACCAATAACCATCCGTCTTCACCTTCACCCAAGAAAAGCCTTTGCAAACTGAAAAAAGTGAGGAGCTCTGCAAAAACAACCAAGTATTTTTAGGAAGATCCAATAAAACTTCAACATCCTGGGTATCCCTTGGTAAACTGGGAACATAATCCTCCAAAATTCCAGAAGATGAGGGTGGTTGAACATTCAAAATTTCTCACCCATGTTTTACTCGATCGGACTCTCTCACATGTATGCCTATACATATATGTGAAAGGAAACATACGACAAATTTATTAACCCAATATCAAAGCTTCATTATCTTGGTGATCCATTGGTCAACTGGACCCACAAACCTTCAAGCATCCAGAAGGATGGGGGTGGTAGAACAGTTAGGGCATCTCCCTCAGTTTTACTCGGCCACACTCTCTCACATATTTTTCTACCTATCCATGATTAATTTTCAATCAAATCTTTGACAATATGTTCATTATTTTGTCTACGTGTCCCACAAACCTCTGAAAAATCCAGTTGAACAGTAAGGACATATCTCCAGTTTTACTTGACCAGACTCTCAAATGTTTTTACACCCATCCATTAATTATCGTCAATTAAAATTTCAACATCGTGGTGACCCCTTGGTCAATTAGACCCATAAACCTCCAAACATTCAGAAGATCGGAGTGGTTGAACAGTTGGGACATGTTCAGTTTTACTCAACCATATACTCCAACTCTTTTTACACCCATCCGTTAATAATTTTCAATCAAACTTTCTACATCATGGTCATTTCATGTTCCACTAGACCCATAATCCTTCAAAAATCCTCAGGATGGTAGTTGAAACATTTCCTCCTGTTTTCCTCATTTGAAATCTCTCACACTTTTAACACCCATGTATTAATCATTTTCAATAAAAATTTCTTTGTTATTCCTAGGTCAGCTGAACCCACAATCCTACAAAAATCTAGATCGGGGTGTTTGAACAGTCAAAACATATTCTCCTGTTTTACTCAACCGAACTCTCTCACATTTTTTAAACCCATCCATTAATCATCTTACATCAAAGCTTCAAAAACGTCAGCTTTCTTTGGTCAACTAAACTCATAATATTAGAAAAATCCAGAAGACTGGGATGGTTGAACAGTTGGGACATCTCCAGGATTCCTTGACTGGGCTCTCCCACACTTTTGAAATCCATCCATTAATCATGTTCAGTTAAACCTCAAGGAGTAAATTATTTACATTAAGGATATTATATGGGATTGTCTCAGCATTACATTTTCACTTGGGATGAGCTTTTTAGAGGGATAGTAGTGGCCTCTGAGACATTTGTGAGGAACTTCCGAGTCATTTGTCATTTTTGAGTCAACAGATTGTCTCTCACACCTTGAGTTTAATTTATTACAGAATATACAGTTTATAGAACTCATAGATTTGGGGTTAAAGGTGCGGCTTCTGAAGAAGGTGCTCAACACCATATGGACAATTCTTGTGTACTGGTTTGGTCATGGATAGGTTTCTAGACCAAGTCAAACCAAAATAATGTTTGCATCACTCCAAAGAAATTTAAAGGGAATGTTTCACCACCAACCCAAAACATGACTTAAAGTACTTACACAATCCGATGTGTGATTTAGCCCCTATGAAAATTAAATAAAAATCATGTCTTCTTCATTTGGATAGAAAAACAGTTTTATTTTATATGTAAATAAGAGATCCTTGGTGCATCCTTGGCATGGCAAAGGGCTCAGTGCACCATTCCACACCTTCAAACAGCATGCTGCGTACCTTCCCTTAGCTTCATTGACAGCACTTGATTTCACAGAGTGAGCGCTGCCTGAATTGAGTCCCTGGCCTGCACATTTACACTGAAACTGTAGGAGCCAGGGCACACTCAGTGCCAGCAAGCTCTCATCCCCTTCTCCTGTCTGCAGTCGCTCTTGCAGACAGGAGAGTGGAATCACAGTGAGCCTGCACTGACACTGTGTGGTGTGTTCAACTCCTTCAATGTCATGGCAGACGTGCAGGGCCAGAGATTCAATTCAGGCAGAGCTCACTCTGGGCAAGCAAGTGCCGTGAATTAAGCAGTAACTCATGTCACAGGTGTGTGTTCTCCCCAGGTTGTGCATGCAGACGGATGAAGTCCATAGGTGTGCATGGGAGTCACAGATTTCCGGTCCAGGTTTTCCATGTGGCAGAAGGCCACAGGTTTCTGTGTGTTAAAAGCCCTGCAGTAAGAAGTATGGGTGTGTCAGGTATGTGAGGTGCACGTCAGTGTCAGTCTGGTGTGTGTTGTTCTGCAGAGTAGAGACCTGAAGAGTGCTGGCTGAGTGCATGGAGGCACAGGCCAGCGGAGCCAGCACCCAGGGCAGCTGACTGGCCTGGCACTGCAGCATATACAGTGATGCAAGTCGTTCATGGCACTGGTCTCGGATGTGGACAGTCCTGTGCCCGAAGGAGTTGAATATGGACAGTCCTGTGCCTGGAGGTGGATGTCCTGTGCCCGAAAGAGGACTAGCATGTGTAACAATTGCAAACAGGTGGATATGGTACCCCACTGCTATCCGGAGGATATCCTGGGCTGTGTACGGCTGTGTGAGTAAAGAGACTGTAAGAGACTGCGATACAGCGATGCAGGACACCCATGGGAACTAGTCGGAGGGGGCTGGTGTGTGTAGTGTCTGCAACATATGAGGCTGGGTGTATGGACTGTAATATGGCATGCGGTCACCCAGGCAAACTGGACAAGGGATGTCTGGCCTGTTTAGGGACTGTAAATCTAAAGCCATATGATATGTATTGCTATGAACTGGTGTGAACTGAACACTGATAATATACACTGAAGTTATATGGATTTGTGTGAAATGGACTTTAATGCTGTGATGAAACACATTAAAGAGTCTTTTGTGTTGGAACTTTGTGGGTTACTGCCTCGTTACTACGTATGATGCTACTACAATCTTACATAAGATATTGGCTTGATATTTGAGGGCATGGATCTGTAAGAAGATGGAAGTTTGGCCCATGGTCCCCCTTGAAGATATGTGTATTACTGCAATGTTATGTGATGTGTAGTATGTTTAGTAATGAGTGTTGATGGTGAAAGAGTTGTGTTCTGCCCAGCACTAAGTGGTTACTAGGAAAGTTAGTGTTAATAGTTGGGACTAGCCCACAGTGGGATGGGCTAAAGTGAAGGGACAGAGACAGTTTTCAGTCAGAAGTCAGATAGAGCCCAGCTGCAGCAGAAGTGGATCTGTGGTCTGACTAGCGAGCAGAAGTGGCAGGATACTGAGTTAATGGATATTCATGTCCAGAGTAGAAACGAGAAAAAGTGTTAGATGAAGTAAGTGATTTATCGGAAACAAGGTTCCAAGGCAGGAGGTCTAGTGGGACAGTCCTGAATTCGCAAACCAAAGAGATAAAGACACGCATCCGAGTACAGAACGCAAGTAGAAAAAAGTGTGCCACGAGCGGTAATTCCAAGTCGTCGGCAAGCAGAGAAACTAAGTAATGACCATAGTGGCATAAATAGTTCTCCTAAGGGGAAAAGGATGCAGGACCATGGGCTTAAGTACAGGACTCTCACTTACTGGACTGTAGTATTGAGGACAAGGTAAGCTCACAAAGAGCTGCGCTGGGTTGTGGTGAAAGCAGAGGAACTAACTGAGGCTGAAATGAGTTTAGGAAGGAGAGAGAATGTTTATGAAAATATTCTACAGTATATGTCAAGAGAAACGTTCATGAAGATTTGCACACGCTATCCGATGTACATAGCCCTCCCTACAATGCTGTTCAGTAAAAGATAGTTTATTTTGGAGTGGTGGTCTCCCTCATTGAACCGCTCACCATCTGGTACTGGCCAGCTGAAGTCACCAGCATCATACTGCCTGATAGGGCATAGTACCAACAAAGACAAAGTCCACACACCAAGCCAGGATCCCTATTTTCATGTAGCATATCGGGCCGTGAAAGACGAGTACCTTGCCCATGGTTACCACTCAGAGCCACGATACAGGTGCACTGAGAAGCCCTCACTTACATATGACCATAAGAGCATACACTATATGAGAGAGAGAGGTCCCGGTTGACCATAAGAGCTTATACTCTACAGAAGAGAGAGAGGACCCTACTGACCATAATAGCTTACACTCTACATGAGAGAGAGAACCCCACTGACCATAAGAGCTTACACTCTACAGGAGACAGAGAGAGAGGACCTCGCTGACCATAAGAGCTTACACTCTACAGGAGAAAGAGAACCCCACTTACCATAAGAGATTACAATATACAGGAGAGAGAGGACCTCGCTGACCATAAGAGCTTTCTCTCTTCTGCAGAGTGTGAGGACCCCACTGACCATAAGAGCTTGCACTCTACAGGAGACAGAGAGAGAGGACATTGCTGACCATAAGAGCTCATACTCTACAGAAGAGAGAGAGGACCCTGCTGACCATAAGAGCTTACATTCTATAAGAGAGAGAGAGAGGACCCCGCTGACCATAAAAGCTTACACTCTCCAGGAGAGAGAGGACACTGCTGACCATAAGAGCTTGCACTCTACAGGAGAGAGGACCCTGCTGACCATAAGAGCTTACACTATACAGGAGAGAGAGTGGACCCTGCTGACCATAAGAGCTTATACTCTACAGGAGAGAGAGAGGACCCTGCTGACCATAAGAGCTTACACTCTACAGAAGAGAGAAGACCCCGCTGACCAATAGAGCTCATACTCTACAGAAGGGAGAGAGGACCCTGTTGGCGATAAGAGCTTATACTCTACAGGAGAGAGAGGACCCTGCTGACTATAAGAGCTTACACTCTACAAGAGAGAGAGAGGGCCCCGCTGACCATAAAAGCTTACACTCTCCAGGAGAGAGAGGACCCCACTGACCATAAGAGTATACACTATACAGGAGAGAGAGGACACTGCTGACCATAAGAGCTTACATTCTACAGGAGACAGAGGACCCTGCTGACCATAAGAGCTTACACTCTACAGGAGAGAGAGGACCCCACTGACCATAAGAGCTTACACTCTACAGGAGAGAGAGGACCCTGCTGACCATAAGAGCTTACACTCTACAGAAGAGAGAGGACCCTGCTGACCATAAGAGCTTACACTCTACAGAAGAGAGAGGACCCTGCTGACCATAAGAGCTTACACTCTACAGGAGAAAGAGAACCCCACTGACCATAAGATTATACACTATACAGGAGAGAGAGGACACTGCTGACCATAAGAGCTTACACTATACAGGAGAGAGAGGACCCTGATGTCCATAAGAGCTTGCACTCTACAGGAGAGAGAGGATCCTGCTGACCATAAGAGCTTACACTCTACAGGAGAGAGAGGACCCTGCTGACCATAAGAGCTTACATTCTACAGGAGACAGAGAGGACCCTGCTGACCATAAGAGCTTACACTCTACAGGAGAGAGAGGACCCCGCTGACCATAAGAGCTTACACTCTACAGGAGAGAGGACCCTGCTGACCATAAGAGTTTACACTCTACAGAAGAGAGAGGACCCTGCTGGCCATAAGAGCTTACACTCTACAGGAGACAGAGAGAGAGGACCTCGCTGACCATAAGAGCTTACACTCTACAGGAGAAAGAGAACCCCACTGACCATAAGAGCTTACACTATGCAGGAGAGAGAGGACACTGCTGACCATAAGAGCTTTCTCTCTTCTGCAGAGTGTGATGACCCCACTGACCATAAGAGCTTACATTCTACAGGAGAGAGAGAGAGGGCCCCGCTGACTGTAAAAGCTTACACTCTACAGGAGAGAGAGAGGACCCCGCTGACCATAAGAGCTTGCACTCTACAGGAGAGAGAGAGGACCCCACTGATCATAAGACCTTACACTCCACAGGAGACAGAGAGGACCCCGCTGACCATAAGAGCTTACACTCTACAGGAGAGAGAGGACCCCACTGACCATAAGAGCTTACACTCTACAGAAGAGAGAGGACCCTGCTGACCATAAGAGCTTACACTCTACAGGAGACAGAGAGAGAGGACCTCGCTGACCATAAGAGCTTACACTCTACAGGAGAAAGAGGACCCCACTGACCATAAGAGCTTACACTCTACAGGAGAGAGAGGACCCTGCTGACCATAAGAGCTTACACTCTACAGGAGGCAGAGAGAGAGGACCTTGCTGACCATAAGAGCTTACACTCTACAGGAGAAAGAGAACCCAACTGACCATAAGAGCTTACACTCTACAGGAGAAAGAGAACCCCACTTACCATAAGAGCTTACACTATACAGGAGAGAGAGGACACTGCTGACCATAAGAGCTTTCTCTCTTCTGCAGAGTGTGAGGACCCCACTGACCATAAGAGCTTACATTCTACAGGAGAGAGAGAGAGGACCCTGCTGACCATAAGAGCTTACACTCTACAGGAGAGAGAGGACCCCGCTGACCATAAGAGCTTACACTCTACAGGAGAGAGGACCCTGCTGACCATAAGAGCTTACACTCTACAGAAGAGAGAGGACCCTGCTGACCATAAGAGCTTACACTCTACAGGAGACAGAGAGAGAGGACCTCGCTGACCATAAGAGCTTACACTCTACAGGAGAAAGAGAACCCCACTGACCATAAGAGCTTACACTATGCAGGAGAGAGAGGACACTGCTGACCATAAGAGCTTTCTCTCTTCTGCAGAGTGTGATGACCCCACTGACCATAAGAGCTTACATTCTACAGGAGAGAGAGAGAGGGCCCTGCTGACTGTAAAAGCTTACACTCTACAGGAGAGAGAGAGGACCCCGCTGACCATAAGAGCTTGTACTCTACAGGAGAGAGAGAGGACCCCACTGATCATAAGACCTTACACTCCACAGGAGACAGAGAGGACCCCGCTGACCATAAGAGCTTACACTCTACAGGAGAGAGAGGACCCCACTGACCATAAGAGCTTACACTCTACAGAAGAGAGAGGACCCTGCTGACCATAAGAGCTTACACTCTACAGGAGACAGAGAGAGAGGACCTCGCTGACCATAAGAGCTTACACTCTACTGGAGAAAGAGGACCCCACTGACCATAAGAGCTTACACTCTACAGGAGAGAGAGGACCCTGCTGACCATAAGAGCTTACACTCTACAGGAGGCAGAGAGAGAGGACCTTGCTGACCATAAGAGCTTACACTCTACAGGAGAAAGAGAACCCAACTGACCATAAGAGCTTACACTCTACAGGAGAAAGAGAACCCCACTTACCATAAGAGCTTACACTATACAGGAGAGAGAGGACACTGCTGACCATAAGAGCTTTCTCTCTTCTGCAGAGTGTGAGGACCCCACTGACCATAAGAGCTTACATTCTACAGGAGAGAGAGAGAGGGCCCCGCTGACCATAAGAGCTTACATTCTACAGGAGAGAGAGAGAGGGCCCCGCTGACCATAAGAGCTTGCACTCTACAGGAGAGAGAGAGGACCCCACTGATCATAAGACCTTACACTCTACAGGAGACAGAGAGGACCCCACTGATCATAAGAGCTTACACTCTACAGATGGGAGAGAGGACCCTCTTTCCTGGCACCAGCCTGAATATGGCGGACACCTATATATCTTTACAGAACTGGAGCTGAAATGGTATTTCTCAGTTAGATGATACAGCAGAGCTGAGCGGATTGCAGTCAGGTGGAGTAGTGGAGTAAGTTATTTATGGGACATTGCCTGCGGTCAGTGCCTCTGATGATCTGTAATACTTTATAATTATCGGCATCTGGACGGCAGACTCCGGTGATAGCATCGCTCCTCCTGTGTGGTCCCTGCAGTATGGAGGGGCTGCAGCTGGAGGAGATATTGGATAAGTGGCATCTGGAGGATAGGAGTGATAGAAAATACATTGTGTGTAATATTACAGCCATATTATTAGTGACTGCAGGAAGATGTGTGAGCGGAGAGGTGATAAAGGGGAGCACCACAGTGATGAATCAGGTGTCGGCAGGTGACTGTAGATCTCCAGGCAGGGGCGGACATATCATTGGTGCAACCTGTGCAGCCCACGAGGTCAGGGGCCCAAGAGGCCAGGGGACCATTTCTACCTCCAAAGCAGGTGGATTTGATCATCATGATGAGCTATTGGACTTCAACGGGCCCTATATTGTTCTTGCACAGGGGCCCTCTTCTGTCTGTGCCCACCAGAGACTCCAGGACTGGCAGGAGACTCTCCTCAACCTATTCTTGATGATTTTGGCACCAGTGATATTATTGAGAATTTTTGTAGTGTTTTGTGATGTCTTTTTTACGGCATTTTCTGGATGTTTTTTAATTCTGTCTAACAAAGAAGAAAACGACTGAGGTTTCTGACACCGACGAAACACTAAAAAAAATGCCCAGGCTTTTTTTCGAGCCTTCACACTGACTTTTATTATAAAGTATAGAGCATCCAGAAGAACGGACCGGTTACTTTCTTTACCACTGTGGCATCTTTGGAAACATGAAATGGTTAATAGACGCTAAAAAGACCCCTGTACACAGTATAGATGAATGTATACATCGTATGGGTCACATTGTACAGTGTTCACCTGATATTCGGACCCCTGCAGTAAGTAGTGTGGTCTCATTATGTGGGTTATCACGTGTGATCACTGTGGGTCAGTGTTTAGGATGGGAAGATTATGGCATGCGGTGTTAGTGCTCCGTGTCGGCTCTCGGTAACATACACAGCTCTGCTTCTTGGTAAAAGCCTCTTAGACCACATATTAATTAGAATAATAATGGCTCCTTCCTTTAGGGAGTATATACATTGCGGCACCGGGCGGGCCCTGAGACAGAACATGTGTTCCCGCAGATGTCTCCCCTCTTGTTAATATAACACATCATATGCCAATCATACCCGCGCTGAGATACCCGCGTTTCAAGGGGACAGGACACAAGTTATGTGACTATTTACTAAGCACTGAGGCTCATGAGGGGCAAAGTGCAGGAAGCAGCAGCCACCAGTCTGCAGGAGGGGGCACAAACTTAACATGAACCTCAACACTCAGGACACATTGTGACTTTACAAGTCTCCTAATTAAAATAGATGAGAACGTGAATGTCGCACCTCAGTCATCTGCAGTCTTAGGCTGCCGTCACACTAGCAGTATGTGGTCAGTATTTTACATTAGTAAACCAGGAGAGGAGCAATCAGAGGAAAAGTATAATAGAAACATATGCACCACTTCTACATTTATCACCCACTCCTGGTTTTGGCTTACAAATTCTGATGTAAAATAATGACCAAATACTGCCAGTGTGACGGCAGCCTTAGAGGGGTGATCCCTCATCACTGATCATTGCTGGGATAAACCATCACTTTATGATCGATGGGGATCAGACTTCAGGAATCCTGAGAATGAAAGGACCCCAGTGCTAAAAGAAAGGGGCCAGCAGCAACGCAGAGTCTCGGCCACCAACAAGAAACTATACAGTCTCAGCAAGAAAAATACAGGAACAAACAGTAAATTCTGGGAGATTTCAGCTCTGAAGTCTGCAGAATTATAAATGCTGTTCTGATGTATAATACAGGATGTAACTCAGGATCAGTAATGTAATGTGTGTACACAGTGACTGCACTAGCAGAATAGTGAGTACAGCTCTGGAGTTTAATACAGGAGGTAACTCAGGATCAGTACAGGATAAGTAATGTAATGTATGTACACAGTGACTGCACCAGCAGAATAGTGAGTACAGCTCTGGAGTATAATACAGGAGGTAACTCAGGATCAGTACAGGATAAGTAATGTATGTACACAGTGACTGCACCAGCAGAATAGTGAGTACAGCTCTAGAGTATAATACAGGAGGTAACTCAGGATCAGTACAGGATAAGTAATGTAATGTATGTACACAGTGACTGCACCAGCAGAATAGTGAGTGCAGCTCTGGAGTATAATACAGGATGTAACTCAGGATCAGTACAGGATAAGTAATGTAATGTATGTACACAGTGACTGCACCAGCAGAATAGTGAGTGCAGCTCTGGAGTATAATACAGATTGTAACTCAGGATCAGTACAGGATAAGTAATGTAATGTATGTACACAGTGACTGCACCAGCAGAATAGTGAGTGCAGCTCTAGAGTATAATACAGGAGGTAACTCAGGATCAGTACAGGATAAGTAATGTAATGTATGTACACAGTGACTGCACCAGCAGAATAGTGAGTGCAGCTCTGGAGTACAGGATGTAACTCAGGATCAGGACAGGATAAGTAATGTAATGTACAGTGGGGCAAAAAAGTATTTAGTCAGTCAGCAATAGTGCAAGTTCCACCACTTAAAAAGATGAGAGGCGTCTGTAATTTACATCATAGGTAGACCTCAACTATGGGAGACAAACTGAGAAAAAAAAATCCAGAAAATCACATTGTCTGTTTTTTTAACATTTTATTTGCATATTATGGTGGAAAATAAGTATTTGGTCAGAAACAAACAATCAAGATTTCTGGCTCTCACAGACCTGTAACTTCTTCTTTAAGAGTCTCCTCTTTCCTCCACTCATTACCTGTAGTAAAGGCACCTGTTTAAACTTGTTATCAGTATAAAAGACACCTGTGCACACCCTCAAACAGTCTGACTCCAAACTCCACTATGGTGAAGACCAAAGAGCTGTCAAAGGACACCAGAAACAAAATTGTAGCCCTGCACCAGGCTGGGAAGACTGAATCTGAAATAGCCAACCAGCTTGGAGTGAAGAAATCAACACTGGGAGCAATAATTAGAAAATGGAAGACATACAAGACCACTGATAATCTCCCTCGATCTGGGGCTCCACGCAAAATCCCACCCCGTGGGGTCAGAATGATCACAAGAACGGTGAGCAAAAATCCCAGAACCACGCGGGGGGACTTGGTGAATGAACTGCAGAGAGCTGGGACCAATGTAACAAGGCCTACCATAATTAACACACTACGCCACCATGGACTCAGATCCTGCAGTGCCAGACGTGTCCCACTGCTTAAGCCAGTACATGTCCGGGCCCGTCTGAAGTTTGCTAGAGAGCATTTGGATGATCCAGAGGAGTTTTGGGAGAATGTCCTATGGTCTGATGAAACCAAACTGGAACTGTTTGGTAGAAACACAACTTGTCGTGTTTGGAGGAAAAAGAATACTGAGTTGCATCCATCAAACACCATACCTACTGTAAAGCATGATGGTGGAAACATCATGTTTTGGGGCTGTTTCTCTGCAAAGGGACCTGGACGACTGATCCGGGTGCATGAAAGAATGAATGGGGCCATGTATCGTGAGATTTTGAGTGCAAACCTCCTTCCATCAGCAAGGGCATTGAAGATGAAACGTGGCTGGGTCTTTCAACATGACAATGATCCAAAGCACACCGCCAGGGCAACGAAGGAGTGGCTTCGTAAGAAGCATTTCAAGGTCCTGGAGTGGCCTAGCCAGTCTCCAGATCTCAACCCTATAGAAAACCTTTGGAGGGAGTTGAAAGTCCGTGTTGCCAAGCCAAAAACATCACTGCTCTAGAGGAGATCTGCATGGAGGAATGGGCCAACATACCAACAACAGTGTGTGGCAACCTTGTGAAGACTTACAGAAAAGTTTGACCTCTGTCATTGCCAACAAAGGATATATTACAAAGTATTGAGATGAAATTTTGTTTCTTACCAAATACTTATTTTCCACCATAATATGCAAATAAAATGTTAAAAAAACAGACAATGTGATTTTCTGGATTTTTTTTTCTCAGTTTGTCTCCCATAGTTGAGGTCTACCTATGATGTAAATTACAGACGCCTCTCATCTTTTTAAGTGGTGGAACTTGCACTATTGCTGACTGACTAAATACTTTTTTGCCCCACTGTATGTACACAGTGACTGCACCAGCAGAATAGTGAGTGCAGCTCTTGAGTATAATACAGGATGTAACTCAGGATCAGTACAGGATAAGTAATGTAATGTATGTACACAGTGACTGTACCAGCAGAATAGTGAGTGCAGCACTGGAGTATAATACAGGATGTAACTCAGGATCAGTACAGGATAAGTAATGTAATGTATGTACACAGTGACTGCACCAGCAGAATAGTGAGTGCAGCTCTTGAGTATAATACAGGATGTAACTCAGGATCAGTACAGGATAAGTAATGTAATGTATGTACACAGTGACTGTACCAGCAGAATAGTGAGTGCAGCACTGGAGTATAATACAGGATGTAACTCAGGATCAGTACAGGATAAGTAATGTAATGTATGTACACAGTAACTGCACCAGCAGAATAGTGAGTGCAGTTCTGGAGTATAATACAGGATGTAACTCAGGATCAGTACAGGATAAGCAATGTAATGTATGTACACAGTGACTGCACCAGCAGAATAGTGAGTGCAGCTCTAGAGTATAATACACGATGAAACTCGGGATTGGGGATGTAATGTATGTACACTGACTGTACCAGCAGAATAGTGAGTGCAGCTCTGGAGTATAATACAGGATGTAACTCAGGATCAGGAATGTAATGTATGTACACAGTGACTGCACCAGCAGAATAATGAGTGCAGCTCTGGAGTATAATAAAGGATTTAACTCTGGATCAGTACAGGATAAGTAATGTAATGTATGTATACAGTGACTGCACCAGCAGAATAGTGAGTGCAGCTCTGGAGTACAGGATGTAACTCAGGATCAGGACAGGATAAGTAATGTAATGTATGTACACAGTGAGTGCACCAGCAGAATAGTGAGTGCAGCTCTGGAGTATAATACAGGATGTAACTCAGGATCAGTACAGGATAAGTAATGTAATGTATGTACACAGTGACTGCACCAGCAGAATAGTGAGTGCAGCTCTAGAGTATAATACACGATGAAACTCGGGATCGGGAATGTAATGTATGTACACTGACTGTACCAAGCAGAATAGTGAGTGCAGCTCTGGAGTATAATAAAGGATTTAACTCTGGATCAGTACAGGATAAGTAATGTAATGTATGTACACAGTGACTCCACCAGCAGAATAATGAGCGCAGCTCTGAAGTATGAATACATGATGTAACTCAGGATCAGTATGAGACAGTTTCCATTCCTTTCAGCAATATCCCTCATATATGAAGCCCACCTCTTAATACTCAGCATCTTTACAATTAGCTGTCTTCTAGACCCACATACATTTCTTGTCTGTCCCTCCCTCTCACTATTCATCTTTCCTCCTCTCAGGTCTCAGCACTTTGTCTCCCATTAGATGTAAACATTTTCTCTGTGTGAGTTAATAACAGCGATGATTAATTCTCGTCCCCGGGACCCTACAAATTCCACTCAGCTTCTTAAGTAAGGAGACAACATTTTTGAAGGTTTTACTGTAATCTTGTCTGGGGGCTGCGTCTCACCTCCCAACTTACTGTGATTAATAACCTGGTAGCTACAATCCTCACAGAGGAAGATATTTTATAATTAGAATAGAATAGAAATCTGACAAACCTGTACGTTTGACTATCACAGGAATTCCAGCCATGCCATAAATCTTGGGAATATTTCAGGACTTTTTCGCCCTGTAAGAGTGGTGGACTATGCTGTCGCATCCCTAGCCCCCAAGACACCAATCGCGTCATGTGAATAATGTCATGAGTTTTTATAGTGTCGTGTGAAGTGTAATCTATGTCCTGCAGTTTTTAAATGTATTAGGTAGTCATGCGATATAATGTGAATTTTTTATGTAAAGGTTATGTATCGTGAGTAGTGTGCAGTATGGAATAAGTATAGGGTAAGATAGACTTTAATAAGTATTGTAAGAGTATTGTGCTTAGTGTATAAAAATATAATGCATAGTATTCATAAGCGACAGACATAGTTAAAATTTGGGACTAGACCATGGTGGGAGTGGAAAGTCAGAGTTAAAAAGGAGTCCTTTCTGATAGACAGTCAGATATGGAAGTTCATTAATCAAGGTCAAGTTCAAGGTGCAGTGGGCCTATTGTTAAGGGCAGTGGGAGGTCTTACAGAAATTCCTTGCAAACATTCCGGAAACGTCCAGTGCTCAAGGCTTGGTGCAAAAAGTGCCTCAGCCTCTGGCATACGGGAAGATTGATGTTGATCCACATGAAAGGAAAGTAATGGATGTCTGGTATACTGCGGAACTGGATGTGGAATCCCTGGGGCTGAAAGAGCCAGTAAATGTAGGGATAGTCCAAGAGGAACAGATAGTAAGGCTGAGACTGTGCTGTGCCAAGAAAAAAGGAAGTGAGGTGTTGTGCCCGAAACTGCGTCTTACAATATGATAAACTTGAACTGTCCAGTAAACTTCTGTATGTTGAAACAAACTGCGTGTCCCCTGATTTATGTGCAGCAGCTCCAGAAGATGGAGGCTCGGAGACAGCAGAGACCAATGGTCTACAAGTGCGTGTGATGCATCCCACACAGGACCGCACATTGGGACTGGGACACAATTTTCCTGTAGCATGCCAGGGCATCATTGAGCAGCAGCTCACCCACGGCTACCACACTCTGGCACTTTACAGCCCCATAGGGAAACATCCAACTTGTGCTGATGCCAAAAATGTGACACAACTCACCGATGACTAAATGTCTGTAAGACGTAGCCATAAGTAGAGCATGTTTATTAATTCATGTACTTGGTCCTTCCATCAGTGCCATCCATAATAGAATTAGGTTACATCTGGAGTCCAAATCAAAAGCCATAAGTTTGACCATGTGGTTGTCTCTACTAATTGTAAACTTTATAACCTGGGATAAGGATGTTATAGTTGGAAAAAATGCACAGTACTATTATCTGGGCACTATGGTGGTACTGTTATACAGGCATGGTGTGTGATATAGATGGTGACAGTAATCAGTACTATTACTATGGCTGGTACTGTTATACAGGCACTGTGTGTGATATAGATGGTGACAGTAGTCAGTACAATTATCTGGGTACTATGGCTGGTACTGTTACACAGACACTGTGTGTAATATAGATGGTGACAGTAATCAGTACTATTACCTGAGCACTATGGCTGGTACTGTTATACAGGCACTGTGTGTGATATAGATGGTGACAGTAATCAGTACTATTACCTGGGTACTATGGCTGGTACTGTTATACCGACACTGTGTGTGATATAGATGGTGACAGTAATCAGTACTATTACTATGGATGGTACTGTTATACAGACACTGTGTGTGACATAGATGGTGACAGTAATCAGTACTATTACTATAGCTGGTACTGTTATACAGGCACTGTGTGTGATATAGTTGGTGACAGTAATCAGTACTATTACTATGGGTGGTACTGTTATACAGACACTGTGTGTGATATAGATGGTGACAGTAATCAGTACTATTACTATGGCTGGTACTGTTATACAGACACTGTGTGTGATATAGATGGTGACAGTAATCAGTACTATTACTATGGATGGTACTGTTATACAGACACTGTGTGTGATATAGATGGTGACAGTAATCAGTACTATTACTATGGGTGGTACTGTTATACAGACACTGTGTGTGATATAGATGGTGACAGTAATCAGTACTATTACTATGGCTGGTACCGTTATACAGGCACTGTGTGTGATATAGATGGTGACAGTAATCAGTACTATTACTATGGATGGTACTGTTATACAGGCACTGTGTGTGATATAGATGGTGACAGTAGTCAGTACAATTATCTGGGTACTATGGCTGGTACTGTTACACAGACACTGTGTGTGATATAGATGGTGACAGTCATCAGTACTATTACCTGGGCACTATGGCTGGTTTTGTTATACAGGCACTGTAGGTGATATAGATGGTGACAGTAATCAGTACTATTACCTGGGCACTATGGCTGATACTGTTATACAGACACTGTGTGTGATATACTTTAGATGGTGACAGTAATCTGTACTATTACCTGGGCACTATGGCTGGTACTGTTATACAGACACTGTGTGTGATATGGATGGTGACAGTAGCCAGTACTATTACTATGGCTGGTACTGTTATACATGCACTGTGTGTGATTATAGATGGTGACAGTAGTAGTACAATTACCTAGGTTCTATAGCTGGTACTGTTATACAGGCACTGTGTGTGATATAGATGGTGACAGTAATCAGTACTATTACTATGGCTGGTACTGTTATACATGCACTGTGTGTGAATATAGATGCTGACAGTAGTCAGTACTATTACCTGGGCTCTATGGATGGTACTGTTGTACAGGCACTGTGTGTGTTATATATGGTGACAGTAGTCAGTACTTTTACCTGGGCACTATGGCTGGTACTGTTGTACAGGCACTGTGTGTGATATAGATGGTGACAGTAGTCAGTACTATTACCTGGGCACTATGGCTGGTACTGTTACACAGGCACTGTGTGTGGTAGAGATGGTGACAGTAGTCAGTACTATTACCTGGGCACTATGGCTGGTACTGTTACACAGGCGCTGTGTGTGGTATAGATGGTGACAGTAATCAGTACAATTACCTGGGTGCTATGGCTGGTACTGTTATACATGCATTGTGTGTAAATATAGATGCTGATAGTGGTCAGTACTATTACCTGGGCACTATGGCTGGTATTGTTATACAGGCACTGGGTATGTTATATATGGTGACAGTAGTCAGTACTATTACCTGGGCACTATGGCTGGTACTGTTACACAGGCACTGTGAGTGATATAGATGGTGACAGTAATCAGTACTATTACCTGGGCACAATGGTGGTACTGTTATGCAGACACTGTGTGTGTGATAAAGATGGTGACAGTAGTCAGTACTATTACCTGGGCACTATGGCTGGTACTGTTACACAGGCACTTTGTGTGATATAGATGGTGACAGTAATCAGTACTATTACTATGGCTGGTACCGTTATACAGACACTGTGTGTGATATAGATGGTGACAGTAATCTGTACTATTACCTGGGTACTATGGCTGGTACTGTTATACAGGCACTGTGTGTGATATAGATGGTGACAGTAATCAGTACTATTACCTGGGTACTATGGCTGGTACTGTTACACAGGCACTTTGTGTGATATAGATGGTGACAGTAATCAGTACTATTACTATGGCTGGTACTGTTATACATGCACTGTGTGTGATATAGACGGTGTGAGGCTGTGGCCTCTGATACAGCTAAGGGGCGCTGTTTGTTCTCCCCAGAATGTGCATGCAGACGGATGAAGTCCATAGGTGTGCATGAGAGTCACGGATCTCCGGTCCAGGTTTTCCAGGTGGCTGAAGGCCACAGGTTGGTGTGTTTAAAAACCCTGCAGTAAGAGGTATGGGTGTGCCAGGTGTCTGGCCAGGTCATGCCAGGTGTGCGAGGTGCATGTCAGTGTCAGTCTGGTGTGTGCTGGTCTGCAGAGTGCATGGAGGCCAGCAGATCCAGCACCCAGGGCAGCTGAATAGCCTGGCACCCTCAGTGTACACAGAGATGCAAGTCGTCCATGGTGCTGGTCTCGGATGTGGACAGTCCTGTGCCCGGAGGTGGATGTCCTGTGCCTGTAGGAGTCGGATGTGGACAGTCCTGTGCCCAGAGGTGGATGTCCTGTGCCCATAGGAGACGGATGTGGACAGTCCTGTGCACGGAGGTGGATGTCCTGTGCCCGTAGGAGTCAGATGTGGACAGTCCTGTGCCCGGAGGTGGATGTCCTGTACCTGAAAGAGGACTAGCATGTGCAACGATTGCAAACAGGTGGATATGGTGCCCAGCTGCTATCTGGAGGATATCCTGAACTGTGTACGACTGTGTGAGTAAAGAGACTGTGATACAGCGATGCAGGACACCCACGAGAACTAGTCAGAGGAGGGCTGGCGTGTGTAGTGTCTGCAACATATGAGGCTGTGTGTATGGAGACGTATAGAGACTGTGAGGTGGCGTGCGGTTGCCCAGGGAAACTGGACAAGGGAAGTCTGGCCTGTTTAGGGACCGCAAATCTAAAGCCATGTGATATGTATTGCTTTGAACTGGTGTAAACTGGTCACTGATAATATCCACTGAAGTTATATGCATTTATGTGAATTGGACTTTAATGCTGTGAAGAAACACATTAAAAGAGACTTTTGTGTTTGAATTTGTGGGTCACTGCTTCTTCACTGCGTACGATGCTACTGCAGCTATACAATGGTGACAGTAGTCAGTACAATAACCTGGGTACTATGGCTGGTACTGTTATACAGGCACTGTGTGTGATATAAATGGTGACAGTAATCAGTACTATTACCTGGGTACTATGGCTGGTACTGTTATACAGACACTGTGTGTGATATAAATGGTGACAGTAGTCAGTACTATTACCTGGGCACTATGGCTGGTACTGTTACACAGGCACTGTGTGTGGTATAGATGGTGACAGTAGTCAGTACTATTACCTGGGCACTATGCCTGGTACTGTTACACAGGCACTGTGTGTGATATAGATGGTGACAGTAATCACTACTATTACTATGGCTGGTACTGTTATACAGACACTGTGTGTGGTATAGATGGTGACAGTAGTCAGTACTATTACCTGGGCACTATGGCTGGTACTGCAATACAGACACTGTGTGTGATATAGATGGTGACAGTAGTCAGTACTATTACCTTGGTACTATGGCTGGTACTGTTATACAGGCACTATGTCTGACATAGATGGTGACAGTAATCAGTACTATTACTATGGCTGGTACTGTTATACAGGCACTGTGTGACAGAGATGGTGACAGTAGTCAGTATTATTACCTGGGTACTATGGCTGGTACTGTTATACAGGCACTGTGTGTGACATAGATGGTGACAGTATTCAGTACTATTACTGTGGCTGGTACTGCTATACAGGCACTGTGTGTGATATAGATGGTTACAGTAATCAGTACTATTACTGTCTGGTACTGATATACAGGCACTGTGTGTGACATAGATGTTGACAGTAATCAGTTTTATTTTTATGGCTGGTACTGTTATACATGCACTGTGTGTGACATAGATGGTGACAGTAATCAGTACTATTACTATGGCTGATACTGTTATACAGGCACGGTGTATGATGTAAATGGAGCGCCCCCACGTCAGGGCAACGGGGTACTCGGATCCGGGCCCTTATGTAGTCAGTGGGGATGTCAGGGTGGCTAGACCCGATCCGTGACCCTTTGAGGGGCGTCCAATAAAAGGACAACAGTTTATAGGATAATGTTCATGACGCCACCTCTGGTATTCGGTCAGGGTGACCGACGCCGGTTAGGGGTCTGCTGGGGTGATGTTATGGCAGCTAGATGGTATATCTTCCTACAGGTGAAGTGTGATAGAAATATTTATATCATGTAGATCTCACTTGCATGTATACTCCTCTATAATCATATATACTCATATAAACGCAAATATATCTATATACACTATAATCAATTGCTTAAAATGGCTGACATAAACTGATATAAGCCAGACAGACTGTTCGGTAATTTCCACCCGAAAAGCAGAAGAACTCCAGATGTATTAAGTACTGATGAGATGTCTCAACTTTGTCCCAGATGCAGAGAACTTCATTTTAGTTGCTTAATCAGCAGTCATATGTGCATTAATCACAATATTCCATATATATTCAGATAACCAATAACAGAGGAGCTAAACAATATGTTAATTAACTAACCACCCCTAACCACTCCTTTCTATATGCAATTATAAAACTATGTATCAGGAAATAAAGGATCAGTATTGATGGAATGTTATGGACACAATGATGTGCAGTCTCATTCCTTGAGCGCTCAAAATACTCAGTCTTATTGGGAACGGCCGCAGCACACACATAGGGATAGATTTATCCAACCCAAATTTCCATATCAAATGGCGCCCAACGTGGGGCGTGGACGAAACACACGGCGACCCCGCTGACCGGAGAGACGGAGGTGTTGGCCACGGCCTTGGTTCATGGGACGGAGACTGCACAGCTCTATAAGTAAGGTAAGAAAATGTTATCATCTTACCTGAAAGTCTCCTGTGCCCAGTCTGGGTCTATACCTCTTGCCGGTCAGGTGTGGTCACCACCGCATTCCCAGGTAGTGTAAAAAGTCTGAGCCTGAACCCAAAACCCTGGGATCAAGGTGTCTGCTGTGTGCCATGTATGTGTTCTGTATTTGTGTAAGATCTGGGAGAAGCAAGGAACAGTGACTGTTTGTGGTTGCTGGGTAACAGACCGCAGGAGGTCAAATCGCTCGATAAGTTATTGCAGGATTCCCGTGCATAGGAGGAACAGCTCAGTTCCAGGGCAGGTGGCTCCATATGCAGGCACACGGGTAGTGATAACTTAGAGGGCTACTGCAGATTCCCGTAGTGCCGGCAAGCCAGTTAGATAAACCGAACCGGGGTGGTAGATTTCCCGCTTGTGTTTCTCACTCAGGCAGCCCGGGCACAGGTGTGCCCAGTGCGATTGGCAGTAGTCTGTTCCCAGCACAACCTGCACATGTCACAGAATGAAAAGGGGCATCTCCCGGACGTCTATCTGTTTGGTTCGATTCATGTATCACTGCTTTAAGAGCATATAATTGTAAAAGAGGGTTTTTTTTTCTCTTCTGAACTTCCCCTTTTCCACGCCGCAAGCAGAGATATATCCATTGTAAATCACACAGTCATATGTTTTTTTTTCCTTTTTCTAAGTTTCCTGTTTTTGCATATATCTGGCTATGGTATAGAATTTTTTGTGAAGAAGTGAAACAAATTGTATCTATCATTTTTGATGCGACATACTTGTTCTCATAAGCATAAGAAAAAGGGAGGTGTGACTCTGACTGCGTTGTACGCAGACAGAAAGGAAAAAAAATAGCTGTTTTTGTGTTTTTGTTAAGGTACCTTCACACATAACGATATCGTTAACGATATCGTTGCTTTTTGTGACGTAGCAACGATATCGTTAAGGAAATCGTTATCTGTGACAGCGACCAACGATCAGGCCCCTGCTGGGAGATCGTTGGTCGCTGAGGAAAGTCCAGAACTTTATTTCGTCGCTGGACTCCCTGCAGACATCGCTGGATCGGCGTGTGTGACACCGATCCAGCGATGTCTTCACTGGTAACCAGGGTAAACATCGGGTTACTAAGCGCAGGGCCGCGCTTAGTAACCCGATGTTTACCCTGGTTACCAGCGTAAAAGTTAAAAAAACAAACACTACATACATACCTACCGCTGTCTGTCCCCGGCGCTCTGCTTCTCTGCACTCCTCCTGCACTGGCTGTGAGCGTCGGTCAGCCGGAAAGCAGAGCGGTGACGTCACCGCTGTGCTTTCCGGCCGCTGTGCTCACAGTCAGTGCAGGAGGAGTGCAGAGAAGCAGAGCGCCGGGGACAGACAGTGGTAGGTAAGTATGTAGTGTTTGTTTTTTTAACGTTTACGCTGGTAACCAGGGTAAACATCGGGTTACTAAGCGCGGCCCTGCGCTTAGTAACCCGATGTTTACCCTGGTTACCAGGGGACTTTGGGATCGTTGGTCGCTGGAGAACTGTCTGTGTGACAGCTCTCCAGCGACCAAACAGCGACGCTGCAGCGATCGACATCGTTGTCGGTATCGCTGCAGCGTCGCTGAGTGTGAAGGTACCTTAACTCTTTACTCTTTTGAAGGTCTTTATTCTGGTTTTTCATATTCTTAAAGTTTTTTAAGTTTTTTTATTAATTAAGTTTTCCAAAGTTTTCCTTCAATCTCTTTACTTTTTACTTTTTAAAAAAGGTTTTTTTCCTTTTGTATCAAAATTTTGAGTTTTTGATTGTGTACCAGGTTTTTGATTGTTTTCTGTTCTTTTGGGGTTTTTTTTGGAGTTCTTATATACTCATTTTTAGAAGTTTTTGCTGTTTTTTTTTTCTTTTTTTTTTGTTTGTTTTTCATTTTGGTTTTTGCCATGGGGAATAAGGTGGCCAAGCAACAGGAGGGTCTTTTACTTCCTGATGAGAAAACGGCCAACCAGATAGTGTTAGAACACGAAGGTGTTAAGTACGTGAAGAATTTTAGAAGGTATAAAGTATGTGAAAGTCATATGAACGGCAGAATTCAAGCTGCAGAATGGCATGACGTAGAAAGGAAAATAAGGGAAGTTAGCTGATGTTACATTGCTGAATGCTGATACATGGTATACAGTAGCAGCAGAGCTTACATTGTTTAGGTGGTACAGAGAGATATGTGAGCAAACCAGGAAGTGATTTTTATGTATATAAAATGGGGAAAGGTATTAAGCCATCAGCGCCTCCCCATGCTCTCAACAGATTCCATGGTATAGGGAGTTTTTGCACAGTATGTGGTGCGCCCCGCCCAACCTTTGTACATGGAGATGACGCTGTTGCTCTGACCATGCAGTCTCAGGCTGCATCTGCCATCAAAGAAGAAGACATTTTCTTCTTGTCTTTCTCCTCCATCTTTCTTCTCTCTATCCTCCTTTTTCTCTGTCACTCTTTCTCTCCTCCTTCTCCTCTCTCTCTCTTTTCCTCTCCCCATCTACTCCTCCTTCTCCTCCTTCTCCACACCTCTTTCCTCCTTCACTCACCCTCCTTCTCTCCTCCTTCTTCACTCCCCCACCACACCTATCTCCTCCTGCTCTTCCTTCTCCACACCCCTCTCCACGCCTCTCTTCTCCTCCTCCTCTCCTCCACACTGTTATGATAAGGTAATTCAGTACTACAATGGACATAGAGGTCAGAGCACATACAGTGACCTGACAATAACCCAAAAACATTGAACAAGCTCTGAGACGTGGGAACTCTGCTGACCGCAATCCCTAATCCTCTCCAACCACACTAGAGGCAGCCGTGGATTGCGCCTAACGCTCCCTATGCAACTCGGCACAGCCTGAGAAACTAGCTAGCCTGAAGATAGAAAATAAGCCTACCTTGCCTCAGAGAAATACCCCAAAGGAAAAGGCAGCCCCCACATATAATGACTGTGAGTTAAGATGAAAAGACAAAGTAGAGATGAAATAGATTTAGCAAAGTGAGGCCCGACTTTCTGAACAGAGCGAGGATAGGAAAGGTGACTTTGCGGTCAACACAAAACCCTACAAAAACCACGCAAAGGGGGCAAAAAGACCCTCCGTACCGAACTAACGGCACGGAGGTACACCCTCTGCGTCCCAGAGCTTCCAGCAAGCAGGAAAAAACAAATAGACAAGCTGGACAGAAAAAAAACCAAACAAAATAGCAAAGCAGAACTTAGCTATGCAGAGCAGCAGGCCACAGGAACGATCCAGGAGGAAACAGGTCCAATACTAGAACATTGACTGGAGGCCAGGATCAAAGCACTAGGTGGAGTTAAATAGAGCAGCACCTAACGACTTCACCACATCACCTGAGGAAGGAAACTCAGAAGCCGCAGTACCACTTTCCTCCACCAACGGAAGCTCACTGAGAGAATCAGCTGAAGTACCACTTGTGACCACAGGAAGGAGCTCTGCCACAGAATTCACACCACACCTCCCATCTTCTCGTCCCTCTTTTCTCTAAACCACCCGTCTTTTGCTCTATCAGCTCCCCTCCCTCACTCTTCACCTCCGCATGTCCCGCCTTCTGCGCACCTTACATCTCTTGAAAATGATGAAAAATCTGCGGCAGCACTCACCCAGCTTCGTGTGGTCCAGTACTTTAAGACATGAAAAATAACAGCTTCACGGCCCGAGGGAGTGCAGATGGAGGGGAGGTGAGCAGGGAACGACGACGGCCGTTTCGCGCTGATCCAAGCACTTCTACGGGTCAGCGCGAAACGGCTGTCGTCGTTCCCTGCTCACCTCCCCTCCATCTGCACTCCCTCGGGCCGTGAAGCTGTTATTTTTCATGTCTTAATAAAGTACTGGACCACACGAAGCTGGGTGAGTGCTGCCGCATATTTTTCTTCATTTTCATGACATGTGCATCTGGTTTCTATGCAAGCACCTCCAACGCTGAAGTCAGACTGTTCTTATTCACCGCTATTGATTCGCTGTAAGGAGTGAGGCTGTGCAGCACCACTTTTTTTCTTTTGTTTGGGCACCTTACATCTCTACCTCCTTCTTTTCCTCTGCACCACGTATCTCTTACTGTTTCACACTCTCCTTCTCCTGCTTTGCCGCCTGTCGGGCAGGTGCCAGATTCAAGCAGTGAGGTGTCTCTGTATCCGATGCTTACAGCACAAGGCACATTCTATGGTACCAATAAAGCCCAGCCTCTGACAGTCATGGTATCGGGGGAGGAAGGTGGCGATCCCCCAGTAGAAGGCACCCCCCAAGATACAGACACATCAGGCAGCAGACAGCTCAGCCCTGGGTGCAGAGGGGGGAGGACTCACCATCTGTTGATAATGTACAACTTCAGCACCGATCAGAGCTGCCTACATTCACATCAACATAGAGCTATAAGCCTAGTCCACCACAGCTTCAGCAAGGGGGGAGACTTCCTCACACAAAAAGGCAGCTTCTAAGTCCAAATTCAGCCAGTGTATGACCCCAGCACACGCTATCACAACTATTCCTCTGATGAAGATGAGGAGGGAACATCATACATGCTGTCCAGTACTAGTTAAAGAAACCCACAGGCACCAAGAATGCAGGGGCAGATAAAGGCACCACCATTACACTATGTGCACTTCAAGTCAGGTGACAATCTTTCAGACCCAGGGATCATCCCATGCCATTTTACTGAAGAATGTAGCAGAATCAGCGAACATATATAGCCACCTGGAATGATCTCTGGGCCATAAATGGAACTGAAAAGCAGGTGATGCACTCTGGCCAATCATGAAGTAACAATTCAAACTTCCAGCAGAATTAGATGTACACGCTTGGGAGTCAGGGCCACAGCTAATTGAACAGCTCAGAGTGTGAGCCAAAGGCAGATTGGCAGGACAAGCCCTCAGCTTACATGACATGAGCCAAGACAAGACAGAGTCTGTAAAGAAGTTTCATGGCAGAGTAATGCAAGTAGTCCAAGACTTGGGCTTCACCATTCATGACCAGATACACATGCAAATGTTGGCACAGGCCTTTGTGCATGGACTGAGACAGCCAATCAGGAAACCACTGATAGTGGCTAGGCCCGAGAACAGGTCAATAGCAGTGGACTAACCCAGCAAAACGGGTTATGTGGGAGACTGTTTATTGCCAATTGTCACCAAAACTGCTGCCATTATAGCGCCACAAAGAGCGCGAAAAAGGAAACGGGTGCCATGCTGCTGAGAATGCGGGAAGGCGCTGCAAAGTGCCGAACGACACACCGGAAGAACCACTGCAGACTCCGGAGAGGAGACACCAACCTCAATAAGGTTAGCAAAGGGGAGAAGCTATGTCAAAGCAGGGGGAAGAAGTGATGGCAGATGCAGCCGCAGCCCCTGTAATGCCCCAAGACCTTGGGTTGGATACAGCCACCGGTCTCATGGCACCCCCGGGCCTCGCCACTTACGCACCTGCAGACCCCATCTTACCACCGCAGCTTCAATCAGCAGGCCGGACCCCGCTGGCGCTACAGTGTCCATCATGCCGTTGTCCACAGTAGCCAAAGGGATTGAGTCCCAACCAGGAGTGCAGAAGACAGCCCCTCTCATGGTGACCACTGACCTGGAAGCGCAACCACCCTACAAAGACAGAGGAAGTGTCAAGTGTTACATCTATGGCAAGTTTGGCCATTTCTGGAACCAGTGCAGAGCACCCATGCAACCCAAGAGTTGGTCCAGAGAGACAGGTCAAGGAAGAAGTACAGAAGGCAGTGAAGTACCCCGTCCATGGGACAGGGGTAAGCAAGCCAGGTCTGCAAGACACTACGCTCCTGACATGTAAAACCCCGTCTGCATGACCAATACCTCAAATTGCCCTGAAAGTGGATGGCGTTGTCAGATCTTTTCTTCTACACACCGGTGCAGCCAGAAGTGTGAGGAGACCTGCGGATCAGAATCCTCTGCGTATCGCATGGGCATTGATGGTCAAGTCAGACATTCTCAGCTTACAAAGCCTCTGAGCGTGTGCACTCAGCCAGGACACTCTATCCTGTCCCAGTTTGTGGTGTCAAGAACCTGCCACTCAACCTGCTGGGAGCGGACCTACTGCAGAAGCTGAAGGCAACCACAGTGTTCTAGGAAGATGGGACCATGACACTTTCTTCATCCCTGACCCAAGAGGAATCATGGTCATGCTGGCGGCCCTACAAGAACCTCAAACAACCGACGGAGGCCTACCCAAATAGGTACTGGATGTAGTACCAGAAAGTCTATGGTCTAAGGGACCTCAGGACGTGGGAAAACCTCAAGTTGCCCCAGTACGGGTGTCACTCAAGCCAGGTACCCCGTACCCTCGTAAGGCCCAGGCCAGGCCTAGAGTCAAGCTGCCTCTGACCAACTGAAGATCTACCTGGAAAGAGGAATCATTGTTCCTTGCACATCACCTTGCAATACCCCTGTCAAGAAAAAGATTGCAAAGGAGAGCCAGCCAAGTTCAAAATGGTACATGACCTGAGAGATGTGAATGACGCCACGGTGTTTAAAACTCCAATGCCGAATCCACACACTCTGCTCTCAAAATGTGCCTTCCACCGCAAAAGTGTTCACAGTGACCAACCTGGCTAATGCTTTCTCCAGTGTTCATTTCATCCAGAAGACCAGTACCTGTTTGCCTTAACGCACCAGGGGGGACAGCACACATGGACAGTTATGCCACAGCGGGCCCAGAACAGCCCTTCACAGTTCAGCAAAGCAATGTCCACAGTCCTTACCAACTGGGTCACATAACATGCAGAAGTAACCCTGCTACAATACGTGGACAATCTACTCCTTTGTGCACGTGTAAAGCCCATTCCTTGTCTCTCCTACTCTATCTGGCGGAGCAGCACTGCAAGGTCTCAAAGAACCAAGTCCAGTGGTGTCTGAAGCGAGTTATGTTCCAGAGACACTGTATTGCTCACCAGATGAAACATCTGACAGATAACCGGAAGACCACAGTGGAGAAGACGGTTCCTCCAACAACTCCAAGGGCACTACAGGCCTTCCTTGGTCTAGTTTCGTATTGCAGAGCCTGGATCCCTGATGCTTCAGTCCTAATGTAGCCTCTGTATGACTGTGTCAACATAACCCCATTCCTTCTGACAGATGCAGCCTTCAGCTCGTTCAAGAAGTTAAAAGACTCTGTAGTCTCAGCGCCAGCACTAGGCTTACCTGACTACGAGAAGCCATTCCGTCTCTACCTCATGAAAAAAGAAGGCCTTGCTACTGTAGTCCTGACGCAGCTTCAGGGGGGAAATCCAAGACCTTTGGGCTAATTTTCAGCTTGCTTGGATCCAGTTGCAAGGGAAGCCCCCTCCTGCATGAGAGCAGCATTTGCAGCACCGGCCCTCCTGGACAAGACTGCTGACATCATTCTTGGATTGCAGATTGGAAATCCTGGCTCCGCATGACATCTCAGAAATCCTCAACCAAACCCAGCCAAGACATCTCTCCACCGCCAGGCATCTTCGTCTCCAGATGCACAGTCCTCAACCCGTCCACTCTACTCCCACTCCCAAGGGGGGATACAGATATGGACCCTCAGATCAAAATTCTGATCAAAAATCTGCATGATACCTTCCGCAGGGATGTGGATTTGCTCCGGATGGATGACCATGATTGCTTCAGCATCAGGCAACAGGAAACAGCAGGACTACCCAAGGTGGCAGAAGAGCCACTGACCAACCCAGAGTTGATCCTCTACGTGGATGGTTCCAGATTTGCAGATGATGAAGGAAGATTCCAGACAGGATGTGCAGAGACCAGCAATCAAGAGATCCTGTGGTCCAGAAGTCTGCCGCCTACTCTGTCAGCTCAGGAAGCAGAATGGATAGCGCTGATGAAGGCCTGCCAGACTGCAGAAGGAAAAACTGCAAACATATACACCGATTCAAGGTACTCACATGGCATAGCACACGACTCTGTTCCCGTCTGAGCTGCAAGAGACTTCATCACAGCAAGCGGAACAACCGTGAAGCATCATGGAGCCATCAAGGACCTGCTGGATGCACTCCAACTTCCAAAAAATGGTGGCAGTACTAAAAGTTAAAGCATATGGAAAATTGAACACAGTAGAGGCACGGGGTAACAACATGGTGGATATAGCGGCCAAAGAAGCAGCCAAAGGAAGGTAATATAGAGAAGTGGGAGAAGTTGTAAAGCCGGACGGCTACTCCATGATGACTGAAGACAAGAAACCTGACCAGATGACGTCCTGGGATCTGCTCAAAAAGCTGCAAGAGCACGCCCCAAAAAAGGACAAGAAGGAATGCTGGATGCGGAAGGGAGCAACACATGAAGAAGGAAGGGTATAAGCAATGGACTACAAACCCTGTTCATCCCGAAGCATGTATCCTATGGTGGTCCAGTGGGCACAGGGGCCCACACACAGATCAAAGACACAGATGAATGATCTGATTGGTGCTTACTGGTTCGCTCCAGGGATCTCCACCCTAACAGCCAAGTTCACTAGCAGCTGTCTGACCTGCGGCAAATGCAACCCTGGAAGAATGGAGAAAGTTCCCACACATCATCTTGCCAGCCCGCTGTACCCCTTCCAGAGGATCCAGATAGACCACATCCAGATGCCGCCAAGTGGAGGTTTTGAATATGCCCTTGTGGTCGTGGACGTGTTCTCAGGATGGCCAGAAGTTTTTCCCAGTGAGGAACCAGTCAGCAAAGACTACTGCAAAGAGACTACCCTCAGAGATGAGATACGCAGATATGGGGTCCCAGAAGTGATAGGCAGTGACCAGGGACCCGCATTCACAGCAAATCTCACAGGGGAGATCTGGTCAGCAGTAGGGTCAGACTTAGGCCTACGCACTCCCTACAGTCCCCATAGTGAGAAAGTGGAAAAACAGAATGGGACACTTAAGAACAGGATGTTGAAAGTTGCTCAAGAAACAAACAAACCATGGCATGAGACACTCCCAATCACACTATTTAGTGTTAGGCACACTCCCAGAGGCTCAGAAAAGCTGTCACCATATTAAATTTTGTTTGGGTCTAGCCCCAGGTTAGGGGTATTCTTTCCCTCAGCAGCTGATTATGCAATATGATACTTTGTCTGCTTATGTAATTGAACTCACCAAGAAACTTGCTAACCTCCATTCTCGAGTTTTTTTCTTCATTGCCAGATCCAGATTCAGTGTCCGGTACGCACTCCTTAAAGCCAGGAGACTGAGTGTTGGTGAAAAAAAAAAAGTTTGTAAGGAGAACACCACCTGATCCCAGATTTGATGGTCCTGTTCAAGTGCTGCTGATGACACCAAACTCTGTGAAACTGGAGGGAAGACCCACTTGGATCCACTCATCGCATTGCAAGAACGCTCCCCTACCAGAAGTTGACACCCAAGCCAGAACGATGTTGTGGATGCCCTGCCTGACCGAATAGATGACCTACCTGATAAAGAATACACTACACATGCTATTGACTAAGAGACTGATTGCAACTAACCCCCGTTAGGGACAGATCTCCTGACCGCCCATTTGCGAAAAGTCTGTACGGTGTAGGGCGTGGGCACTAGGCTTGCGTCAGTTCGCCGGCAGCACAAAAGAGTTGCAGCGCTTTGGGACAGGAGGCTAGGATTAGGGCAAGTGATATCTAAGGGGGGCTTGTGATAGAAATATTTATATCATGTAGATCTCACTTGCATGTATACTCCTCTATAATCATATATACTCATATAAACGCAAATATATCTATATACACTATAATAAATTGCTTAAAATGGCTGACATAAACTGATATAAGCCAGACAGACTGTTCGGTGATTTCCACCCGAAAAGCAGAAGAACTCCAGATGTATTAAGTGCTGATGAGATGTCTCAACTTTGTCCCAGATGCAGAGAACTTCATTTTAGTTGCTTAATCAGCAGTCATATGTGCATTAATCACAATATTCCATATATATTCAGATAACCAATAACAGAGGAGCTAGACAATATGTTAATTAACTAACCACCCCTAACCACTGCTTTCTATATGCAATTATAAAACTATGTATCAGGAAATAAAGGATCAGTATTGATGGAATGTTATGGACACAATGTTGTGCAGTCTCATTCCATGAGCGCTCAAAATATTCAGTCTTATTGGGAACGGCCGCAGCACACACATAGGGATAGATTTATCCAACCCAAATTTCCATATCAGAAGTATGTCCCCACGGCTTCCCAGAGTGTAGATGGTGGATGATGTAGGGCACAGGGAATAACAAAGACACAAGGTTGCAGTCTCTTTACCTTTACTGAAGGCTTCAGCATCCACAGTCCAGGGTAGGGACCACAGGGTAGGCAGAGTCCGGCCGGTCTGAAGGTAAATCCAGAGTCCCCTTATCCAGGTGGAAATCAATAGCCTTCCACTAGCGCACAGTAATACAGTAGGTCCCTACTTACATAAGCTCCAATAAGGTCCTCACTGTTGTTACTCCTCTTTCTGTTCCCCGTGGTCGGATAGAACAAAACATGTATGACCGGTGGCCTGAGGCTTTTTATAGGGACCCTAGAGACGCCCCGGCCCCCACAAGTTGCCACCGTGCCGCCTGTGTAAATGGTCGGGCAGCTAACGTGGAATTAACTGTCCTGCCAGTCTCTGAAGTAACGGCATAGAGCTCTTTACTCCCTCGGTGTTCTGGCTACCAGTTCTGCACTTCAGAAAGAGGCAGCCTGCTTCTAGCTGGTCTCCCTCTGATGTTTCACTCCTGTTGCTACGACTTCGTTGCTCACTCACTGCAACACACTTCCTTTTGTGCCCTTTCCTAGGATGCTGCCGCATGGGATGCAGGTGCAGCTCCGTGTACCCTCGTCCTCCTCAGACCGCAGTCTGGATCTGACTGGAGATCACTCCAGCCAGCTCGACCTGGAGACCTTTCCTCGTCGGTCCTCAGCCAGGAACTCTGACCCACTTCCTCCCCAACCCACCAGTTTTACCCTAGTGTGAAGAGTGGCCTAATAGATAGAACCTTTGCTCCCCCTGGTGGCTGGAGTGTGAAGTGTGTGTGTGGTCGTGATACCTGGACAGAAGATCTCCTTCATTGCCTTCAGATGTAACATCACTCCCCGTGGTGGAAGAATAACATTACTGCAACGAACCAGGACTCTGGGGCGCTGCATAGATGGTGACAGTAATCAGTACTATTACTGTGGCTGGTACTGTTATACAGACACTGTGTGTGATATAGATGGTGACAGTAATAATCAGTACTATTACTATGGCTGGTACTGTTATACAGACACTGTGTGTGACATATATAAACCAAAAAAGAAAAAAGGAAACCTAGCAGCCGTAAAGTGCGGCGCCGAATATTCAGTATAACTCGACAAGTAAACCATAAAATATGCCCCTATAAAATCCAAACCAGACAGGGGTATGTAAAGATATAAATTTTATTGAAGATATTAAATATACTAGTACCAGTACAAACATTAAATATAGTAGCACCAGTACAGACAGGACAACAGTGATAAAGCGAAAAAAAACAGCTAAAAAGGAACAGTGCATCAGATGTAATCACATATAGGGGGATGCACTGAAAGACTGCACAGAAAATGTCACTGCTGCACTACCTACAACACCTGAAGCATAGATGCCGGACAAATAGTTACGCCCACTTAAATCAATATGACAACTCATGAGAGAAAGCATGTGAAGAGGTGAGCCATATGGTACCAGCACTGCACGCCCAGGATACTGGGTCGCAAGGCTGTGTCATATAAGACAAGGTACGCCAGATAAGGCATGAAGTAAAAATACAATGAATAAATGAACACTAGGTACAAATACCTTGAGACATCATGACAACAGGGTGCAGGCGTGCAGACAGGGAACAGAAAGCCTCGACACGCGTTTCACCGCCTTGGCTTCGTCAGGAGGCGTGGCAAGTAAAAAGAGGGCCGGGATATATATGGGAGAGTGAGGGGAGTGCCAGCGAATCGGCGCGCTAGACCCAGCATGATGTGTAGACGCGTCAGCCGCGAGGCGGGCCGGAGCGCGCCGTGGAGCATGGGAAGGAGGACATGCATCATCCGTCCCATCTCCACAGCAACGCTACCGGCCGGCGACGCCACCGAGGCGACACAGCGTATGCGTGGGGCGCGTCTGCGCCGGACAGAGGAAAATGAACATAGAAGGCATATGTGGAGATCTACCTGGCGCCGAATTCCCCACAGGATAACCTGCAAAGGGTAAAGTAGTTGGCAAAAAAATCATATTTCTAAAAGCGGGATATATTGGGGGGGAGCGGCGCACTCATAGACCACTGAACATAAGGTAATTAAGCCGGCAGAATTATCCCTGGGTATGCCAAAGGAACTTAATCAAAATACAATAACATCTATTTAAAAAGATGATGATAACAGCATCTTTATATAACACATAACTGATAAAGTAATATAATGGAACGACATACAGATTAATAAATAATAAAAACCTGATTGTCAAAATACACAATATAGTTATATAAAGCAGAAATGTATGCCTAGTAAAGAAAGACCACAAACAAGCAGGTAAACTGTGAAGGAGGTTATTAAGATTATTTAACCATAAAACGTCGGACTAGTTGGTAAACTGTGCGTGACATAGATGGTGACAGTAATCAGTACTATTACTATGGATGGTACTGTTATACAGACACTGTGTGTGATATAGATGGTGACAGTAATCAATACTATTTTCTGGATCTTGGTACCATGGCAGTCAGTATTATAATGGAGGTATATTGGATAGATTTACCAATGGCCTTAAACAGCTCGTCCACCTCTGCATCAGCAAAATCCTCACTCACTTTCGCAGTATCATGAAGAAATTTTTGCATAAGGAACCAAACCAGCAGAGATTCTTGACCGTATCAGTTTTACTATCTGGGGAAGAACGTGACGGAGGCATCATCCTCTTCATCCCTATAGACACATTCAGCACATGTCCCATCGCCACCCCTGAAAGCTCATAAACCAGGGATTAAATTCAGGAAGGATCACAGAGATCTTACAACAACATTTTCGCAAAGCTAATCAGACGCTCGGCATTTCCACTTGGCAATGAGTCAGGACAGTGCTTGTGCCAGATGGAAGTCACAAACCTCTGTGCAAAACATAGCATCCCATCCATACAGTGAGGATTGTACTGCTGCTGCTTGTCACATGAGATCCGTAAGCCAGGGCCCACTAGACCGGAGAGAGGCTGTCAGTGGGTCCAGGTCAAGACACCACCAATAAAGGGCCCATGATGAACCAATAAAACAGATCCCTTGCTGATTGGGTTCATTACTAGTTTGGGTCAAATTGATCCCTTTTGATATATTACATGGGTATTCTACCCCTGGGACCCGCACCTACATTGAACCCGCACCCCCTGGCGCATCTGGTGAGTCTATATGTGGCATCCAGATGGATGATGGCATCAGCACAAACATTGCATAAATCCTCATAAAACACTGTGCGTGAATTCAGCCTGTCCAACCGAACCCCCAATTATAGCAAGTCATTAATAGTATTGGTCTTTTCCTATAGGGCAAAGGATTAATTTGCATTTCCACTCTCATGCTGGCATTTTCTGATTCTCTTGACATTCTTTGATCCTTCTGCCGTCTGGATGGACATGTGACATTGCAGTTCGATTTGGACAGTCATGTGACTGCTTCAGCCACTCACAGTCAGCAGTAAAAAAGTGTTGGCCACTGATTGGCTGCAGCTGTCCTATGCCTGTACTTACACAGCAGGAAATAAGGAGACTGATGGGGAGACTGCAGTGCTAATATGTCCCCCACCGGTCTCTCTATTTCCCCCCCCATCCAGACAAACATATGTCAAGAGCCAACAATCACAGGCCACAATGGTGTTGTGTTGGCAAGTGATTGGTCACAGTCGTCACATATCTGTCCACACTGAGTGGATAGTACAGAGGCCAACATGGAACCAGGAAAGTGTTGGTGGGGGTGTGGTTGGACCAGGAGGCATGAGACACCGAGTCCTGTAGTAATAATCTCCTGCTGATAAAACACTGATTGTAATGAAACAGCAGCACACCGCCCAGTTGCCAACTCTCTCGTCTTTCTGTCCTTATTGTCGGCTACCACAAATCAACCTCCCCAGTTGATCATGGCTTCCTTATATTTATTCTTTAAAGTCTGAGAATGGTTAGGCACAATTTCCTACATGAGTACCTATGAATGCAGCACCACAAGATTTGAATTTAGGAGTCTGAAGTGGCCAAAATATCCCCGCTGTTTTTCAAATCTTTTTTTTTTTTTTTAATTCTGATTGTCTCTTCAGAGAGGAAGAGGACAAGAATTCTATAGCGCCACCTATTGGAAGCAGAGATCCTAAGGCACTGGAGTTCTCTTCCTTATTGTATGCAGAGATATTTAATTTCCCAGCAGGGCCAGCGTTAGCGGCAGACAGACCAGGCAGCTGCCTAGGGCCCCCGCACCTCCAGGGGGCCCCAGCCAGCGGCATGCTGCTAATAGTGGCACATCACGCAGCCCCTAATGGGCCCGTGAGTCAGGGGGACCCCCCTCCCTGCCGTCGCATTAAGCTTTGCCGGGGTCTATGATGCCAATACTTGTCACGGATCACACCGTGAATGTCAACAGTATGTCACGATCGAGGTGACCTTTGGCCAGCCCACGGGGGGCATATCTTGGTTATCCCTCCACTGCTCCAATGTGATGAAAACACAAACAAGGTTATTGACCTCTCAATTTACCGCAGGGGCTTATTTTAGTTATCTGTTGTGAATTCTGTGGCTGAGTTCACTTCTGTGGTCACAAGTGGTATTGCAGTCTCTGGGCTTCCTCCCTCAGGTGTTTTGGTGAGCTCGTTGGCTGCCTTGCTATTTAGCTCCACCTGAGTCTGTCTTCCTGGCTCCTTGTCAATGTTCCAGTGTTGGATCTGAGCAACTGCATCTTTCCTTGGGCCTGCTGCTCTGCTAGATAAGTGTTTCTAGTTTGTTTTCTGTTTTTTCTGTCCAGCTTGCTATTAACTTTTGCTGGAAGCTCTGAGAAGCAAAGGGGTGCACCGCCGTGCTGTTAGTTCGGCACGGTGGGTCTTTTTGCCCCTTTGCGTGGTTTTCGTTTTAGGGTTTTTTGTAGACTGCATAGTTCTCTTTGCTATCCTCGCTCTGTCTAGAATATCGGGCCTCACTTTGCTGAATCTATTTCATTCCTACGTTTGTCTTTTCATCTTGCTAACAGTCATTATATGTGGGGGGCTGCCTATTCCTTTGGGGTATTTCTCTGAGGTAAGTCAGGCTTGTATTTCTATCTTCAGGCTAGTCAGCTCCTCAGGCAGTGCCGAGTTGCATAGGTAGTGATAGGCGCAATCCACTGCTGCTTATAGTTGTGTGAGGATAGATCAGGTACTGCAGTCTACAGAGATTCCACGTCTCAGAGCTCGTCCTATTGTTTTTGGTTATTGCCAGATCTCTGTATGTGCGCTGATTACTGCACGCTGTGTTGCCTGATTGCCAGCCATAACAGTACAAGGAGCCACACCAATGATTCCCAATAGAGGGAAAAAAGAAATCCTGACATCATTTTTTTTTCTTAGCTCTGTCTTCAGTCTTTTTTTTCCCCTAGACATTAGAGTGCTTCAGGACACAGCTGTGGACATGGATATTCAGGCTCTGTGCTCCTCAATGGATAATCTCGTTGTAAATGTACAAAAGATTCAAGATACTATTGATCAGAAATCGATGCTAGAACCAAGAATTCCGATTCCTGATTTGTTTTTTGGTGACAGAACTAAGTTCCTGAGCTTCAGAAATAATTGTAAGCTATTTTTGGCCTTGAAACCTCATTCTTCTGGTAATCCTATTCAACAGGTTTTGATTATTATTTCTTTTTTGCGCGGCGACCCACAGGACTGGGCGTTTTCTCTTGCACCAGGAGATTCTGCATTGAGTAATGTTGATGCATTTTTCCAGGCGCTGGGATTGCTTTACGATGAGCCTAATTCAGTGGATCAGGCTGAGAAAAATCTGCTGGCTTTATGCCAGGGTCAGGATGATGTAGAAGTATATTGTCAGAAATTTAGGAAGTGGTCAGTACTCACTCTGTGGAATGAATCTGCACTAGCGGCTTTGTTCAGAAAGGGTCTCTCTGAAGCTCTTAAGGATGTAATGGTGGGATTTCCTATGCCTGCTGGTTTGAATGAGTCTATGTCCTTGGCCATTCAGATCGGTCGTCGCTTGCGCGAGCGTAAATCTGTGCACCATCTGGCGGTATTGTCTGAGAGTAAACCTGAGCCTATGCAGTGCGACAGGACTATGACTAAAGTAGAACGGCAAGAACACAGACGTCTGAACAGACTGTGTTTCTATTGTGGTGATTCTACTCATGCTATTTCTAATTGTCCTAAACGCACTAGGCGGTTCGATAGCTCTGCCGTTATTGGTACTGTACAGTCCAAATTCCTTTTGTCCATTACCTTAATGTGCTCTTTGTCATCGTATTCTGTCATGGCGTTTGTGGATTCAGGCGCTGCCCTGAATCTGATGGATTTGGATTATGCTAAACGTTGTGGATTTTTCTTGGAGCCTTTGCGGTGTCCTATTCCGTTGAGAGGAATTGATGCTACACCTTTGGCCAAGAATAAGCCTCAGTACTGGGCCCAGCTGACCATGTGCATGGCTCCTGCACATCAGGAAGTTATTCGCTTTCTGGTACTGCATAATTTGCATGATGTGGTCGTGTTGGGGTTGCCATGGCTACAAACCCATAATCCAGTATTGGATTGGAACTCTATGTCGGTAACCAGCTGGGGTTGTCAGGGAGTACATGGTGATGTTCCATTTTTGTCTATTTCGTCATCCATTCCTTCTGACATCCCAGAGTTCTTGTCGGACTTTCAGGATGTATTTGAAGAGTCCAAGTCTGATGCCCTACCTCCGCATAGGAATTGTGATTGTGCTATCGATTTGATTCCTGGTAGTAAATTCCCTAAGGGTCGTTTATTTAATTTGTCCGTACCTGAACACACCGCTATGCGCAGTTATGTGAAGGAGTCCCTGGAGAAGGGACATATTCGCCCATCGTCGTCACCATTGGGAGCAGGGTTCTTTTTTGTAGCCAAGAAGGATGGTTCGCTAAGACCGTGTATTGATTACCGCCTTCTTAATAAGATCACTGTTAAGTTTCAGTATCCCTTGCCATTGATATCTGACTTGTTTGCTCGGATTAAGGGGGCTAGTTGGTTTACTAAGATTGATCTTCGTGGTGCGTATAATCTGGTGAGAATCAGGCAGGGAGATGAATGGAAAACGGCATTTAATACGCCCGAGGGTCATTTTGAGTATCTGGTGATGCCGTTCGGACTTGCCAATGCTCCATCTGTTTTTCAGTCTTTTATGCATGACATTTTCCGTGAGTATCTGGATAAATTCTTGATTGTTTACTTGGATGACATTTTGATCTTCTCAGATGATTGGGAGTCTCATGTGAAGCAAGTCAGAATGGTTTTCCAGGTACTGCGTGCTAATTCCTTGTTCGTGAAGGGATCAAAGTGTCTCTTCGGTGTGCAGAAAGTTTCATTTTTGGGGTTCATCTTTTCCCCTTCTACTATCGAGATGGATCCGGTTAAGGTTCAGACCATCCAGGATTGGACTCAGCCGACATCTCTAAAAAGTCTGCAGAAATTCCTGGGCTTTGCTAATTTTTATCGTCGCTTCATCTGTAATTTTTCTAGCATTGCCAGACCATTGACCGATTTGACCAAGAAGGGTGCTGATTTGGTTAATTGGTCTTCTGCTGCCGTGGAAGCTTTTCAGGAGTTGAAGCGTCGTTTTTGCTGTGCCCCTGTGTTGTGTCAACCTGATGTTTCTCTTCCGTTCCAGGTCGAGGTTGATGCTTCTGAGATTGGTGCAGGGGCGGTTTTGTCACAGAGAGGTTCTGGTTGCTCAGTGTTCAAACCATGTGCTTTCTTTTCCAGGAAATTTTCTGCTGCTGAGCGTAATTATGATGTGGGCAACCGAGAGTTGCTGGCCATGAAGTGGGCATTCGAGGAGTGGCGTCATTGGCTTGAGGGTGCTAAGCATCGCGTGGTGGTATTGACTGATCATAAGAACCTTACTTATCTTGAGTCTGCCAAGCACTTGAATCCTAGACAGGCCCGTTGGTCGTTATTTTTTGCTCGTTTTGATTTTGTGATTTCATACCTTCCTGGCTCTAAAAATGTGAAGGCGGATGCTCTGTCTAGGAGTTTTGTGCCCGACTCTCCGGGGTTATCTGAGCCGGCGAGTATCCTTAAGGAAGGAGTCATTGTGTCTGCCATCTCCCCTGATTTGCGGAGAGTGTTGCAGAAATTTCAGGCTAATAAACCTGATCGTTGTCCGGCCGAGAAACTGTTCGTCCCTGATAGGTGGACTAGTAAAGTTATCTCTGAACTTCATTGTTCGGTGCTGGCCGGTCATCCAGGAATCTTTGGTACCAGGGAGTTGGTTGCTAGATCCTTCTGGTGGCCATCTCTGTCACGGGATGTGCGTGCTTTTGTGCAGTCCTGTGGAATTTGTGCTAGGGCTAAGCCCTGCTGTTCACGTGCCAGTGGGTTGCTTTTGCCCTTGCCGGTCCCGAAGAGGCCTTGGACACATATTTCGATGGATTTCATTTCTGACCTTCCCGTTTCTCAAAAAATGTCGGTCATTTGGGTGGTCTGTGATCGCTTTTCTAAAATGGTCCATCTGGTGCCCTTGGTTAAATTGCCTTCCTCCTCTGATTTGGTGCCTTTGTTCTTCCAGCATGTGGTTCGTTTACATGGCATTCCTGAGAATATTGTTTCTGACAGAGGTTCCCAGTTTGTCTCGAGGTTCTGGCGAGCCTTTTGTGGTAGGATGGGCATTGACCTATCTTTCTCCTCGGCCTTCCATCCTCAGACTAATGGCCAGACCGAACGAACCAATCAGACCTTGGAAACATATCTGAGATGTTTTGTTTCCGCTGACCAGGATGATTGGGTGTCATTTTTGCCGTTGGCTGAGTTCGCCCTTAATAATCGGGCCAGCTCGGCTACCTTGGTCTCTCCATTTTTCTGCAATTCTGGGTTCCATCCTCGTTTCTCTTCAGGACAGGTTGAGTCTTCGGACTGTCCTGGTGTGGATTCTGTGGTGGACAGGTTGCAGCAGATCTGGACTCAGGTAGTGGACAATTTGACCTTGTCCCAGGAGAAGGCTCAGCTTTTCGCTAATCGCAGACGCCGTGTGGGACCCCGACTTCGTGTTGGGGATCTGGTTTGGTTATCTTCTCGTCATATTCCTATGAAGGTTTCCTCTCCTAAATTTAAACCTCGTTTTATTGGTCCGTATAGGATTTCTGAGATTCTCAATCCGGTGTCTTTTCGTCTGACCCTCCCAGACTCCTTTTCCATACATAATGTATTCCATAGGTCGTTGTTGAGGAGATACGTGGCACCTATGGTTCCATCTGTGGAGCCTCCTGCCCCTGTTTTGGTGGAGGGGGAATTGGAGTATATTGTGGAGAAGATTTTGGATTCTCGTGTCTCTAGACGGAAACTCCAGTATCTGGTCAAATGGAAGGGTTATGCTCAGGAAGATAATTCCTGGGTTTTTGCCTCTGATGTCCATGCCCCAGATCTTGTTCGTGCCTTTCATGTGGCTCATCCTGGTCGGCCTGGGGGTTCTGGTGAGGGTTCGGTGACCCCTCCTCAAGGGGGGGGTACTGTTGTGAATTCTGTGGCTGAGTTCACTTCTGTCGTCACAAGTGGTATTGCAGTCTCTGGGCTTCCTCCCTCAGGTGTTTTGGTGAGCTCGTTGGCTGCCTTGCTATTTAGCTCCACCTGAGTCTGTCTTCCTGGCTCCTTGTCAATGTTCCAGTGTTGGATCTGAGCAACTGCATCTTTCCTTGGGCCTGCTGCTCTGCTAGATAAGTGTTTCTAGTTTGTTTTCTGTTTTTTCTGTCCAGCTTGCTATTAACTTTTGCTGGAAGCTCTGAGAAGCAAAGGGGTGCACCGCCGTGCTGTTAGTTCGGCACGGTGGGTCTTTTTGCCCCTTTGCGTGGTTTTTGTTTTAGGGTTTTTTGTAGACTGCATAGTTCTCTTTGCTATCCTCGCTCTGTCTAGAATATCGGGCCTCACTTTGCTGAATCTATTTCATTCCTACGTTTGTCTTTTCATCTTGCTAACAGTCATTATATGTGGGGGGCTGCCTATTCCTTTGGGGTATTTCTCTGAGGTAAGTCAGGCTTGTATTTCTATCTTCAGGCTAGTCAGCTCCTCAGGCAGTGCCGAGTTGCATAGGTAGTGATAGGCGCAATCCACTGCTGCTTATAGTTGTGTGAGGATAGATCAGGTACTGCAGTCTACAGAGATTCCACGTCTCAGAGCTCGTCCTATTGTTTTTGGTTATTGCCAGATCTCTGTATGTGCGCTGATTACTGCACGCTGTGTTGCCTGATTGCCAGCCATAACAGTTATCCCACTGCTCTGCAATATAACACGAACTGCAGGGATTTATGTATATCCCGCTTCACAGTTCTGCTTGAAAACCTGCAGCTCTCTGGCACCCCCCTTACCCCCAGGTCAGATTAGGTACTGCACCTAGGGTAATTAATTGCCAGAAGGGCTGCCTGCTATGCACTGGCTATTGGGCATGCTGCAGTGAGGGCAATATAACTACTCCCACTCAGGCAGGAACAATAATTATCAACGCCGTCGTCGCTACAATGACTCCCAAAAGCGCAGGACAAAGTATGCCGCCGCCACCAGCTTAGATTAACGGGTCCAAAGCTAACCCAAAACAGTAGCAATTCCCTTCAGAAGACTTAGGGTACGTTTTAGAGCAGGAGAACGAAGCTAGTATTTTAAATATTTTACTCCATAAAAGAACAGGCAGTGTTTATAAAAAGGTATAGAAAGATGTTACAATATGAGACAAAGTATGTATGTACAAAGCAATTATAAAATAACATGGATTAAAGAAGAAAGATAAAACTCCGATGTGCTCAGATCATCTTGGGCAAAACTATGCTGATAGGCGGAGCCAAATATCCCAATTCATGAGATAGTCTTTCTATAGTGACATCCCAGGCAAAAACTGAAGGCTGGGTGAAGTGCAGAGACTTATACCTGGTCGGCTGTGACATCACTAAAAAGGCTGGTTTCCCTGGACCCTCCCCTTTCCTCAGTCTACAACTTTTAACAGCAATTCTTACAATTCTCCTATCTTCGCTCGAGAACGTGTCAAAATCATAACACACACCTCATCCATCTTGTATTAAAATTGTCTTTCTATTGGTAACAAATTCGTCCTAGTTGTCCCACACAGTTCTGGAGAAATACGCACTTTGTACTCGATGTGTTTAGCGGCTCGCGCTTACAGTGTTTATCAGTTCTACCGATGGATGTTAGCAATATGTACTTATTATTTTCCTAGCCCAAATCGGTGGCCCAATATCTTACTATATTAGAACAAAGAACCTCCTGTCTTAAGAGAGATATCAGATCAGTTTCAGCTGGAGGGAGATTTGTGCATCTACAAGCACAATAAACATTCCTGGCTTGGGGGCAGGGCAGAGCATTGAGAAGAACAGCTTCACACAAAGCAGGAACAGAGAGAAGGAGGGGGGTCAAAGCTTCCAATGCGCTTTCAGGACCATGGTCAATTGTGCAAAAATCCCGCTGCTATGGTATTTTACATTATCGTGACAGTACTGTTCAAAGCAATGATGTAGGAGAGAGCGTCAGATGATGCTCCCTCTCTCATCATTCCCTTCTGCCTCTGACACTGCGGGTGCGCGATGACGTCACTTCATCGCACATCCAGTGTGTGCTGCCGCTGACACCGGAGCCGAGCCTGGAGACACGCGGGGCACAAGGAGAGGTGAGGATTGTGTGTTTTATTTTTTAAATATATCAGTGAGTACTGGACTGTGGGGCCATTCTCAGGGGGGGCTGTATTATAATACATTATATTCTATGGGGGCTGTATTATATTTTATGGGGGTTACAGTATATTCTATGGAGGGGCTGTATTATATTCTATGGGGGATTCAGTACATTCTATGGGAGGGCTGTATTATATTCTATGAGGGAGGATTGCATCATACTCTTTGATGGGGCTACATTATACTCTATGAGGGGGCTACATTATATTCTATGGGGGCTGCATTATACTATATGAGGAGCGCTACATTGTATTCTATGGAGGGGCTACATTATACTATATAAGGAGGCTGCATTATATTCTATGGGGGCTGCATTATATTCTATGGTGGGCTGCATTATATGCTATGGGGGGCTGCATTATACTCTGTGAGGGGGCTACCATATATTCTATGGAGGGGCTGAATTATACTATATGAGGAGGGCTGCATTATATTCTATGGAGGGTTACATTATATTGTATGGTAAGGCTGCATTATACTCTTGAGGGGGCTACATTATATTCTGTGGGGTGGCTGCATTATTCTCTGTGGGTTAGCTGCATTATACTCTGGGGTGGCTGCTTTATACTCTGGGGTGGCTGCTTTATACTGTATCGAGGACTATGTAAAATACATTATACTATATCAAGAACTATGGGTTACATTATACTATAGGAAGTGAATTGTACTACATGGATGACTATGGCGGTGCATTATACTATATGGAGCACTATGAGGAGTGTATTGTACTTTATGGAGGACTGAGCAGTGTATTTTAATTATGGAGGACTATGAGGCATGTATTATACTATATGGAAGACTGAGGAGTGTATTATATTAAGGAATGAGGAGTGCATTATACTATATGGAGGACTATGGGGAGTGTATAATACTATATGGAGCACTATGAAGAGTATATTATACTATATGGAGGACTCAGCAGTGTATGTTAAAATATGGAGGACTATGAGGAGTGTATTATACTATATGGAGGACTGAGGGGTGTATTTTAATATATGGAGAACTATGGGAAGTGTATAATACTATATGAAGGACTGAGGAGTGTATTTTAATATATGAAGTACTATAGGGAGTGTATTATACTATATGGAGGACTATAGGGTGTGTATTATATGGAGGACTATGAGGATTGTATTATACTATATGGAGGACTATGGGAAGTGTATAATACTATACGGAGGACTGAGGAGTGTATTTTAATATATGGAGTAATATAGGGAGTGTAGTATACTACTATGGAGGACTATGGGGAGTGTATTATACTATATGGAGGACTATCGAGCAGATTATATTATATGGAGGACTATGGGATGTGCATTTTACAATATGGAGGACTGTGGTGCACATTATAATATATGGAGGACTATGGAGTGTATTATACTAAACAAGCAAAATACAGCATATTCATCAAGTGATTGGATTGTTCATGTGGGAACAGAAATCATTGTTCTCAGCAGCACATTGCTGTTGTAAACTGTAGTTGTGCTGCTGATAACATGATACTGTATGGAGACAGATTGATCTAATAGTGATTGTTCTGTTCCCATCATTCTTTAGGTACCTTCACACTGAACAACTTAACAACGACGTTGCAGCGTCCTGGATAGCGATATCGTTGTGTTTGACACGCAGCAGCGATCTGGATCCTGCTGTGACATCGTTGGTCGGAGCAGAAAGGCCAGAACTTTATTTCGTCGCTGGATCTCCCGCAGACATCGCTGAATCGGCGTGTGTGACGCCGATTCAGCGATGTCTTCACTGGTAACCAGGGTAAACATCGGGTTACTAAGCGCAGGGCCGCGCTTAGTAAACCGATGTTTACCCTGGTTACCATTGTAAATGTAAAAAAAACAAACAGTACATACTTACATTCCAGTGTCTGTCGCGTCCCTCGGCGTCAGCTTCCCGCACTGACTGTGAGCGCCGGCTGGCTGTAAAGCAGAGCACAGCGGTGACGTCACCGCTCTGCTTTACGGCCGGCCGTCACTCACAGTCAGTGCGGGAAGCTGACGGCGAGGGGACAGACACCGGAATGTAAGTATGTACTGTTTGTTTTTTTTTTACATTTACAATGGTAACCAGGGTAAACATCGGGTTACTAAGCGCGGCCCTGCGCTTAGTAACCCGATGTTTACCCTGGTTATCAGGGGACTTCGGCATCGTTGGTCGCTGGAGAGCTGTCTGTGCGACATCTCTCCAGCAACCACACAGCGACGAAACAGCGACACTGCAGCGATCGGCATTGTTGCCTATATCACTGCAGCGTCGCTTAATGTGACGGTACCTTTTCTCAGTTGGTGTAAAGAGTAGTGTTGAGCGATACCGTCCGATACTTGAAAGTATCGGTATCGGATAGTATCGGCCGATACCCGAAAAATATCGGATATCGCCGATACCGATATCCGATACCAATACAAGTCAATGGGACATCAAGTATCGGAAGGTATTCTCATGGTTCCCAGGGTCTGAAGGAGAGGAAACTCTCCTTCAGGCCCTGGGATCCATAGGGATGTGTAAAATAAAGACTTAAAATAAAAAATATTGATATATTTACCTCTCCGGCGGCCCCTGAACTCAGCGCGGGTAACCGGCAGGCTTCTTTGTTCAAAATCAGCGCTTTTAGGACCTGAGAATCACGTCCCGGCTTCTGATTGGTCGCGGGCCGCCCATGTGACCGCCACGCCACCAATCACAAGCCGCGACGTCACCGCAAGCTATTAACGCGCTCATTTTTAAAAATGAGCGCGGTAATGACTTTCAAAGACGTAGCGGCTTGTGATTGGTCGCGGCCACGCGACCAATCACAAGCCGCGACGTCACCGCAAGCTATTAACGCGCTCATTTTTAAAAATGAGCGCGTTAATGGCTTTCAAAGACGTAGCGGCTTGTGATTGGTCGCGTGGCCGCGACCAATCACAAGCCGGTACGTCTTTGAAAGTCATTAACGCGCTCATTTTTAAAAATGAGCGCGTTAATAGCTTGCGGTGACGTCGCGGCTTGTGATTGGTCGCGTGGCCGCGACCAATCACAAGCCGCTACGTCTTTGAAAGTCATTACCGCGCTCATTTTTAAAAATGAGCGCGTTAATAGCTTGCGGTGATGTCGCGGCTTGTGATTGGTCGCGTGGCGGTCACATGGGCGGTCCGCGACCAATCAGAAGCCGGGACGTGATTCTCAGGTCCTAAAAGCGCTGATTTTGAACAAAGAAGCCTGCCGGTTACCCGCGCTGAGTTCAGGGGCCGCCGGAGAGGTAAATATATCAATATTTTTTATTTTAATTCTTTATTTTACACATCTCTATGTATCCGATACCGATACCCGATACCACAAAAGTATCGGATCTCGGTATCGGAATTCCGATACCGCAAGTATCGGCCGATACCCGATACTTGTGGTATCGGAATGCTCAACACTAGTAAAGAGGCCAGGAATCAAGTCAAACGACTTCAATATTGTTGATCACACTCGTTTCGGGGTCTTAACTCAGCACATGTAAATACAACAGAAATGGTTCTGTGTGATGTGCAATATGTTAGCATTTGGGGCCCCATTTTAAACCTTTGCCTAGGGCCCCACTTTGCCTAAAACCGGCCCTGTTTCCCAGAGGAGCATGCATGGCTCATAAGTCTCCTCACTCTGACATGCCAGGCTTGGCTTGCCACTCTCCACAAGGAGAAACGATACCCCTTAGACCCCCTTTTTTTTTTTTATACATGCATAGATATTACAGAAAAGCAAATGACACCAATCACAACAGTCTGCTATCCTGACTTCACCCAGCACCGCAAACAGTTTTATCTCACCTGTCAGGCAGCAGCCACCGGTGATGAGTAATCTCTAGATCTTTCAGAGGCGAAGCTGAATGGTGAGCCCTAATAAAATTATTGCTTAGCTATGAAAACATCTATCAGTTTACATAGCAATGACCGAACCTCATACCTTCCAGTATGTGGATAATCCAGCAGGATTAGCCAAAATATGAGATAACCATGAGATTGTGAAGGACATGGAAAGTCACAAAGACCCAGGCTGCTCAACAAAACCAGTTAACACAAGGTGAACCTATCATTTTATTTCAAGTAAATACATGAAACGTTTGTGAAAATCTCCGTATTCTCTGCTTTTAGGCGGAGTGTAAATGCTTACAACCTTCTCTGACACCAACAAAAATCAATGTATTGCTATATAATAAAAGGAGGGGAGAAGAGGGAGATACAGCTGCAGTTTCTGTCCTTTACTTCCTGTTAGATACTGCATGCTGTGAATGAGGAGACACAACAGAAAGAGAAAACAATTCATAAAGTGTAAAACAATCAATTAAAAACCAAGAGGTCGGGACAGGAGTTACTGTTTTAGGCCAGTCTCACACGTCCAGATAATTCCGGTACCGGAAAAATCGGTACCGGAATTATCCATGTCCGTGTGACCGTGTGCTTACCGTGAACATCAGTGTGGCACACGTGCGGCAGCCGTGTGCCGCCCGTGTGCCAACTGGGTACCACACGGACCGTGCAGGAGACAGCGCTACAAGTAAGCGCTGTCCCCTGCATCTGGTGCTGAAGCCGCCATTCATATCTTCTTTCCAGCAGCGTTCGCTGGCTAGAAGATATGAAAAATCCTTTTTTTTTGTTTTTTTCCGTGTTTAAAATAAAGATCCCTGTGGGAGGTGAAGCCGCATATTCATGACTGTAATGGGCGGCCCCACGTGACCGCTCATACAGGAGAAGGTGCGGTGAGGACAGGACGCTGCGAGGGAGCCGGGTGAGTATTTTAGTAACAGCGGGGGGTGCACAGGGGGTGGGGACAGGGATCTTTATTTTAAACACGGAAAAAAACAAAAAAAAGGATTTTTCATATCTTCTAGCCAGCGAACGCTGCTGGAAAGAAGATATGAATGGCGGCTTCAGCACCACGTGGGGGGGACAGCGCTTACAGTAGCGCTGTCTCCTGCACGGCACACGGACTGCACACGGACAGCGTCCATGTGCGGTACGTGTTTTACACGGACGCATTGACTTTAATGGGTCCGTGTAATCCGTGCGCTCCCACGAACACTGACATGTCTCCGTGTTTTGCACACGGACACACGGTCCGTGAAAACACGCTGACATGTGCAGTGACACATTGATTTCAATGTGTCTACGTGAGTCAGTGTCTCCGGTATGTGAGGAAACTGTCACCTCACATACCGGAGCCACTGACGTGTGAAACCGGCCTTATACAGCATGCTGTAAGAGAGGGACGGGAAACAACATGGAGGAGAAAACAAAACTAAAAGTGTAATATGGTATATAAAACAGAGAGGAGGGGGATAAAGGAGGGTGCAACTGCAGCTTCACACCTTTATTGTTTTTTACACATCATGTTGAGAGAGGAGGAGATGGCACAAAGTGAGAGAAAGATCCATCTAAGGTAAAACAGAAAAATATACTTTGACACTGGATGCTGTGAGACGGGACAAGAAGCAACATGGAGAGAAAAAAATCAGTCAAGTGTATAAGGTAACGTAAAGACAAAGAGGAGTGGAGGGGGATGCAGCTGCAGTTAATGTCCTTTAGTAGTTGCTTGATACAGCATACTGAGAGTGGAGAAAAAGCAACAGAATGAAAAAATAATCCATAAAGTGTGAAACAGTAAGATAAAGACAAAGAGGACTGGGTAGGAGGGAGATGCAGCTGCAGTCTCTTTCCGTTACTATCTGTTTGATACAGGATACTGTGCGAAGAGGACGGGAAACAACATGGAGAAAAAAATCTCAAAAATATAATATGGTATATTAAAAACAGAGAGGAGAGGAAAAAATGGGATGCAACTGTGTTTTTTCACCTTAAATATATGTTTACCCAGAATGCTATAAGAATGGAGAAGTCAGAGGGTGAGAGAAAGATCCATCTAAGGCTACTTTCACACTAGCGTCGGAATCTCCCCGTCGGGGAGAGATTCCGACGCCAGCGTTTAACGCATTGCACAATGGAGGCAGCGGATGCATTTCTCCGGCGCATCCGCTGCCCCATTGTAAGGTGCGGGGAGGTGGGGCGGAGTTCCGGCCGCGCATGCGCGGTCGGAAAAAGCGGTCCGTCAGGAGCAAAAAACATTACATGTAGCGTTTTTTGCTCCCGACTGTCCGCAGAAGCACGACGCATCCGTCGCAAGACGGATGCGACGTGTGGCAATCCGTCACAAATGCGTCGTCAATACAAGTCTATGGGGAAAAAACGCATCCTGCAAGCACTTTTGCAGGATGCGTTTTTTCTGCAAAACGACGCATTGTGACAGATTGCAGAAAACGCTAGTGTGAAAGTAGCCTAAGGTAATACAGAAAATTATTCATTGACACTGAATGATGTGAGAGGGGACAAGAAGCAACAGGGAGAGAAAAAATGTATCAAGTGTAATATATTAAATTAACCCTTTCACGACCTTGCCCTTTTCCATTTTTGCGTTCTCGTTTTTCGCTCCCCTCCTTCCCAGAGCCATAACTTTTTTATTTTTGCGTCAATATGGCCATGTGAGGGCTTGTTTTTTGCGGGACAAGTTGCACTTTTCAACAACATCATTGGTTTTAGCATGTCGTGTACTAGAAAACGGGAAAAAAATTCCAAGTGCGGTGAAATTGCAAAAAAGTGCAATCCCACACTTGTTTTTTGTTTGTTTTTTTTGCTAGGTTCGCTAAAAGCTAAAACTGACCTGCAATTTTGAGTCTCCAGGTCATTACGAAGTTCATAGACACCAAACATGTCTAGGTTATGTTTCATCAAAGTGGTAAAAAAAAATTCCAAACTTTGCTAAAAAAAAAAAAAAATTGCGCAATTTTCCAATACTTGTAGCGTCTCCATTTTTTGTGATCTGGGGTTGGGTGAGGGCCTATTTTTTCCGTGCCAAGCTGGCGTTTTTAAAGATACGATTTTGGTGCAGATACGTTCCTTTGATTGCCTGTTATTACACTTTAATGCAATGTCGCGGCGACCAAAAAAACGTGATTCCGGCATTTCAAATTTTTTTCTCGCTACGCTGTTAGGGATCAGATTAATCTTTTTTTTCATTGATAGATCGGGCGATTCTGAATGCAGCAATACCAAATATGTGTAGGTTTGATTTTTTTTTAATTGTTTTATTTTGAATGGGGCGAAAGGGGGGTGATTTAAACTTTTATATTTTTTTCATATTTTTTTAAACTTTTTTTTTTTTTAACTTTTGCCATGCTTCAATAGCCTCCATGGGAGGCTAGAAGCTGGCATAGCTCTGCTGCATAGCAATCATCAGATCGCTCCTACTGTATGTAGCTGAATTGCAGTCTTGCTATGAGCGCCGACCATAGGGTGCCGGCATCAGCAACCATAGAGGTCTCAAGGAGACCTCTGGCTGCTATGCTGATGCATCGCTGACCCCCGATCATTTCCGGCCGCGCAGCCGGAAGCGTCGGTTAAGTGAATCGTTATTTCACCGGCCGCTATTGCGGGCACATGTCAGCTGTTCAAAACAGCTGACATGTCCCAGCTTTGAGGTGGGCTCAGTGCCGGAGCCCACATCAAAGCAGGGGATCCGACCTCCGCAGTAATAGTACGGCGGAGGTCGGTAAGGGGACCCAGACACAGAGGAGGGGAGAGGAGGCGGATGCAGCTGCAGTTTCTGCCCTTTGCCATGTGTCTGACATTGCATGCTGTGAGAAGGGAGTAGAAGCAACAGGGAGAGACAAAAAAACTACTAAAAGTATTGTTTTCTACTAGACAACCCCTTAAGAGTAGCCCCCAGAACGTAAAATGTATAGTTACCTCCTAGACCGGCCCTACTCCTCTGCTCTGAGCATTGCGTCCCCCCATGACGAAAAATAATGTCATGTGACTGATGGAGCCAACCGGCTGTGGCCTTTACAATTCAGTCAGAGAACTTATTAAATTATATCAAGATTCAGTGACACCTTAAAAAATATATACTCACTGCCCTCAATCCTCCAGCGCTCCTGTGCTGATTCTGAGGTCCCCTCTGGTCTCTGCTTCCTGGTCTCACTTCATGCTAAGCCAATCACTGACTGCAATGTTGACCCTTCTCAGTCAGTGATTGGCTGAGTGGCATTTCCTGTGTGTTGAGAGAGAATCAGGAAGTAGAGAAAAGAGGAGCAGCGTAACGCCGATTGAGGGGAATCTGGGGAGGAGAGAATCGCATTTTTCTTTTTGTTGCTTTAGTATGTACCTTTTATGGAACTAAAAAATGATTGTCCAGACAACCCCTTTAAAGACACTTGGTCAGAAGCCCTTTAAAGACACTTGGTCACTGATGACAGCACAGGTTGTAAACATTAAGGATCAAATTGTTGTGATCCCCTGCTGAAAAACACTTCATTTTGCATTGTCGAGCCAACGAGGTGCACAATAAAAACATAATAGAAAGAAAAGGCAAAAATGCTATTAATCCTAATGGCAGCACACAATAATATGATAGATGGAGCCATTAGTCAGGCTGTGGAAGTGGCAATCCTCCGCTCTGTATTGATGTAAAGCAGGATCATTGTCACCCGTCTATTGTTACACGGCGGTGAGCGCTGAACGCTTGGAGGCACAGCGCAGCGTAAGCATCCTGTACGGTATAATTAGTGTTTTCTCTCTCATTTTTCTTCTTTTATATTTTTTTTAATGCAGCTTCAGATCTTTATAGAGATGTTTCATTCAATAACAGCAAACAGTGGCGGAAAGACTGTACATGGCTGACGCCGGGATTCTGGGATAATTATCCGTCTGAGATAATTATTAGGTTTCTCAGGCAGCAGAGATGAAGAGGTTGCACGAGATTTAAGAACATGGCTGCTTTCTTCCAAAAACAGCGCCACCCTGGTTATGTGCTATGCCGCAGCCCCCCATGCACAATGGACGAACATGCCAAAACATTAAGGCCTCATTCAGATGTCTGTATTGCACGTCACGGATACAACACGTGCCCATTATAGTCTATAGGGATGCTCACGTCTGTGTTTTTCTGGAGGCACTGATGAAAAAGGCCAAAACAAGTCTATGGGCCAGTGAAAAACACGTACAATACATGGATGGTATCTGTGTGCCATCCGTGTGATCTCTGGGTTTAACATTGCAAAGTATAGGAGAAGCTTTGTCATTTATTTCTTTATCCATCAATGAAAAACACTGATCAATCATGGCAAATATTGATGACACACGGACCAAACACTGATGACACACAGACCAAACACTGATGGTAAACACTGATGACACACAGACCAAACACTGATGGTAAACACTGATGACACACGAACCAAACACTGATGACACTGTTGATAAAAACGGGCACATGGACTAAACACTAATGGTAAAAATGGACACACGGACCAAACATTGATGACACACAGACCAATCACTGATGGAAAACACTGATGACACACGGACCAAACACTGATGACACTGTTGATAAAAACGGGCACATGGACTAAACACTAAGGCCGACGTCACACTGGCGTTTTAAACGGCTGAGTGCAATGCAATAAAAAAATCGCATTGCACATGGACCAATGTCAAGCTATGGGGCAGCTCCCACCAGCCGACTTTTTGTCGGCCGTTTTCCTCGGTCCGAGACAATCGCAGCATGCTGCGATTGTCTCGGACCGAGGAAAACTCTCGGCTCACTCGCACCCATATAAGCCTATGGGTGCGAGTGAGACAGCGCACACCACTCGGATATCATCCGAGTGATGTGTGTTATAAGCGGACCCCAGCAATGGAGGAGATGGAGAAATTCATTTCTCCGCCTCCTCCGCAGCTGTGCTCCGATCCTCCCTGTGCGAGAGAATTGGAGCACAGACGCATGACACTCGGCTCCCGCTCTGCTGCGAGCAGGAGCCGAGTGTCATTAGCATATCGCATCCAATGATCTCGCATCGGATGCAATACGCTAGTGTGACGCCGGCCTAATAGTAAAAATGGACACACGGACCAAACATTGATGACACATGGATCCAAAACACTGATGACACAGTGATGGTAAAAATGGACAGATGGACCAAACACTCTTGATACACTGACCAAACACTGATGACATACTGATGGTAAAAATGGACACATGGACCAAACACTGATGACACATGGATCAAACACCGATGACACATGGAACCAAAACATTGTCGACTGACGACACACACATGGAACCAAAACATTGTCGACTGACGACATATGGATCCAAACACTGATAATAATAATAATAATAATAATAATAATAATCTTTATTTATATAGCGCCAACATATTCCGCAGCGCTTTACAGTTTAACAGTTTCAAACACAACAGTGATAAGTAACAATGTTAACAATACAGTAAGAAAGCAAAATAAGACGACCCTGCTCGTGAGAGCTTACAATCTACAATGAGGTGGGGGAGAAACAAAGTACAGGTGTGTATTTACAATGATGTATTTACAATGATGGTCCAGCCATCTTCAGGGGGTGGGGAGTAGATGGAGATAGTGAATGGGCTACACACACACACACAAACATAAAATGACTGATTAGGGAACGTGATAGGCCGCTCTGAACAAATGAGTTTTGAGCGAGCGCCTACAACTATGCAAGTTGTGGATGGTCCTAATATCTTGGGGTAGAGCATTCCAGAGGAATGGCGCAGCACGGGAGAAGTCTTCGAGTCGGGAGTGGGAGGTACGTATTAGTGCAGAGGTTAGTCGAAAGTCGTTTGCAGAGCGCAGCGGTGATGACACATGGACCAAATACCGATGATTTATGAATTAAAAACACTGATGATACACGATAACATAGTGACTAAACATTACACTCACTGATCAAACACTGATGACACATGGATCCAAAACATTGATGACATACTGACCAAACACTGATGACAGATGGATCCAAAACACTGATGACACACTGACCAAAGACAAGTGACACAGTGACCAAAGACCAGTGACACACTGATGGTAAAATATGACACACAGACCAAACACTGATTACACACAAACCAATCACTGATGACATACTGACCAAACACTAATGACACACTGACCAAAGACTAGTGACACACTGATGGTAAAAACTGACACACAGACCAAACACTGTTGACACCCATACCATTTTTTGTGTACATGAAAAATAGTTGCGGGGCCCCAGGGACCTGGTTGTCGCAGTGGTATTGCTTTCCTCTCGGGGAGAGTGATACTACGTTTGGAGGCAAAGAAGGGTAACTGCATCCAGGTATCACAAACATGCAACACATTTCACACTCCAGGCCACCAGTGGGAGCTCATGCTCCTATTTATTAGGTCACTCCCCACATTGGTAAAACTGGTCGCCTGTAGGGAAAGTTAGTCAGTTGCTGGCTGAGCTCCGCTCAGGTAGTTGGTCCCTGACAGGGGTGGGATCCTGTCAGAGAATGAAGGAAAAGGATACGGAGCTGTGCATGCCCTCAGAGCTGCAGCTCCTAGGAAGAGACATCAAAGGCAGAACTGTATCGCAGTGAATGTGCAAGGAAGTCGTAGTAGAGGAGTGGATACCAGAAGGGGACCAGCCCTACACAGGCTGCCTCCTTCTGTGGCGCAGAATCCTGGTAGCTGGAACACCGAGGGAGTAACGACCTTTATGCCTTGCTATCAGGACAGCTAATTTCACGTTACCTGTCCGCCCTACACCCCAGGAGGCACGGTAGCACCCCTTAGAGGCTGGGGCATGATAGAGTCCCTATAAACCGCCTCAAGCCATCAGTCATACGGGTTTGTCCTATCCTATATAGGGGACAGAGAGAGAGACATTACATCTGTGAGGACCTTATCTGAAGCCTTAGGCAGTAAGGAACTACAACACCACAGCGCAAGGGAAGGCTACTGGTTTTCACCTGGACAAGGGAACTCTGGACTTGCCTCCAAACCGGCCGGACTCTGCCTGCGCTATGGTCTGGTGCTCTGGACTGTGGATGCTGAAGTCTTCAGTAAAGGTAAAGAGACTGCAACCTTGTGTCCTCATTCTTCACTGCGCCATTCATCATTCACCATCTACACACCGGGAAGCACTGGGGACATATTTCACCTGTGGGAAGGTATACCATTTAGCTGCCATAACATCACCCCAGCGGACCCCTTAAAGCAGCCTCAGTCACCCTGACCGAATACCACAGGTGGCGTCATGAACATTCCCCTTAAAGATCTTTCCCCTTTTACACGGACGTCCCAGGGCCACGGACTGGGTCAGCCACCTTGACATCCCCCTGTGAACCGCAGGACCCGATACCGAGTACCCCACGGCCCCATGGGGGAGCTCCAAACTTTGTCGTCACGAACAGGATCTACTAAAGCCTGAAAATCGGGTCATGTGTGCCTAGAGACTGTGCCAGAACTGTGCCTAACTGATTTGCGCTAAAAGACTGTATGACTGATGAACTGTGATTTGCCGCCAAAAATTCCCACCAAAACTGCCGCCATTACCGCGCCACGAGGAGCGCTGGAGAAGAAGGGCATGCCATCGTCGGCGTGAACTAACTGAGAAGCGCAAAAAATAATGGCCGCCCAGTCCAAATACCTCTGTACCTTGAGGACGTGTCCGTCAGCAGCCGAGATCCGCCTCTTGATCCTAAATGGCGGGAGGAGACAAATAAAAAGAAACCGCCCCCGGAGGAGAGAGCGGGAAAGAGACCAGGAAGGACCAAGCCATGAGGAGGACGCCATGGCCAGCAGCCCGGAACCAGAGCATGGCGTGGAAGCGGAAGACTCCCCCAGCCACCTGGAAAGATACCGCGGCCAGGCATCACCCGTTGGTCCTGACTTCCTGCAGGCCGGAGTGGAGGAGCTTATAGACCAGCTCCTGCAGATGCAGCTGGGCGCCAAGGCCATGTGTCGGGCGGTGCCAGCGGAAGACCCACCAGCACCGCTTCCAGCACCACTTCCAGCACTGCCGCCAGCACCGCTTCAGACTCCGCCACCGACAGGACCGATCGGCACCGGAGACACCGCTGCGGCAGGTAAGGATGCCAACCCTGCCCCGGTGACCGAAGAACTGTTGGTAGGGCCCGTAGCAGCGCCATCTCCCTGCGGGTACAGCCGGCTCCAATATCTTGAACCCTGGGACCAGGCCTCAGGGATGGAGTAGTTCTTAAAGGCCCCAATCAAACCTGCCAGCCTACCTGGAGAGGTGTATGCGGAAAAGACCATTACCCGTTCGGGTAATCGTATTTTATAGTTAGTAAATTGCTGCACTGTTTCATTAAATTGTTTTATGTTTAAAAGTGAATTCACAATGTAAATATGTTTTTGTTAAGCAACGTTCAAGAGTCCTCACCTCCCATAAAGGGAAGCATCAGTTATATTAATTTGCTTCATTGCATTTCAAAAATGTGTCTTTTGCTAACCTGTAAACTGTTAATTTCTTTTCCCAGTCCGAGGGGGTACTGGATTTAACGGGGGGAGTGCAGCGCCCCAGGGTCCTGGTCGTCGCAGTGGTATTGCTTTCCTCTCGGGGAGAGTGATGCTACGTTTGGAGGCAAAGAAGGATAACTGCATCCAGGTATCACAAACATGCAACACATTTCACACTCCAGGCCACCAGTGGGAGCTCATGCTCCTATTTATTAGGTCACTCCCCACATTGGTAAAACTGGTCGCTTGTAGGGAAAGTTAGTCAGCTGCTGGCTGAGCTCCAGTCAGGTAGTTGGTCCCTGACAGGGGTGGTATCCTGTCAGAGAACGAAGGAGAAGGATACGGAGCTGTGCATGCTCTCAGAACTGCAGCTCCTAGGAAGAGACATCAAAGGCAGAACTGTATTGCAGCGAGCGTGCAAGGAAGTCGTAGCAGAGGAGTGGATACCAGAAGGCGACCAGCCCTACCCAGGCTGCCTCCTTCTGAGGCGCAGAATCCCGGTAGCTGGAACACCGAGGGAGTATCGACCTTTATGCCTTGCTCCAGAGTCCGACAGGACAACTAATTTCATGTTACCTGTCTGCCCTACACCCAGGAGGCACGGTGGCACCCCTTAGAGGCTGGGGCATGATAGAGTCCCTATAAACCGCCTCAAGCCACCAGTCATACAGGTTTGTCCTATCCTATACGGGGGGCAGAGAGACATTACATCTGTGAGGACCTTATCTGAAGCCTTAGGCAGTAAGGCGCAAGGGAACACCACAGCGCAAGGGAAGGCTACTGATTTTCACCTGGACAAGGGGACTCTGGAATTGCCTCCAAACCAGCCGGTCTCTGCCTGCCCTGTGGTCTGGTGCTCTGGACTTTGGATGCTGAAGTCTTCAGTAAAGGTAAAGAGACTGCAACCTTGTGTCCTCGTTCTTCACTGCACCATTCATCATTCACCATCTACACACCGGGAAGCCCTGGGGACATACCTCACCTGTGGGAAGGTATACCATTTAGCTGCAATAACATCACCCCAGCGGACCCCTTAAAGCAGCGTCGGTCACCCTGACCGAATACCACAGGTGGCGTCACGAACATTCGCCTTAAAGGGACTCGGTCATCGGGTTTTTGAGGGAACAATCTTCAGCCATAGAGGCGGGGTTTTCGGGTGTTTGATTCACCCTTTCCTTACCCGCTGGCTGCAATATTGGATTGAAGTTCATTCTCTGTCCTCCATAGTACACGCCTGCGCAAGGCAAGATTGCCTTGTGCAGGCATGTACTACGGAGGACAGAGAATGCACTTCAATCCAATATTGCAGCCAGCGGGTAAGGAAAGGGTGAATCAAACACCCGAAAACCCCGCCTCTATGGCTGAAGATTGTTCCCTCCAAATTCAGGTGACATAGTCCCTTTAAAAACCTTTCCCCTTTTACACGGACATCCCAGGGCCACGGACCGGGTCAGCCACCATGACATCCCCCTGTGAACCGCAGGACCCGGTACCGAGTACCCCACGGCCCCATGGGGGTGCTCCATAGTCACGTCTGAATGAGGCCTAATATGTATGGAGTTCCCAGACAGATGATTGTCAGAGAAGTTAAGGCTCTGGCATGCCTGATTTAATCATCTTCAGACATGTCTGGCAGCGGCACTCTCATAGAGAACACAAGCGAAGTGTGCACTCCTCTATATGGGAGAGTCGGTTAAGAAGGTTGCCAGATGACTAATTGCCTGAACTATCGTTCTGTGGACAGCCATCTAAGGTGTATGCGGGGCTTAAGTTGTATACCTTTCAAGGAAGCTAAGGTACAGGGCACAACCAATGATAAATGTGATTCTAAAAAGGCAAAGTGACAGTCAGAATTAGTCACATAGAATTCAGAATAAGAGCAGAACATCCCAATGCTGCTAGTTTCTGGAGCTGGGGCTTCTACCGTGGATCCAACGTCCTCCAGCAGCAGTGTTGGGTTGCTTGGATTGCTTCAGATTTGGCACAGAAGCTTTGAGCTACACCTCTGCCCGTGCCATATAAGTTTCTTATTTTAGTGGAAGTGAACAACTCTGATCCCAGTTGTGTGACCCTTAAAGCTGGGCTATGGAGTTGGTAAGCCAAAACTCAGACTCCTCAATTTCCATGACACCGACTCCGACTCCCCCACCAAAATGGGCTGTGACTCTGACTCCACAACTCCGACTCTACAGCCCTGCCTTAAAGCATGGCGATCAGTACTGATTGATGTACGGAAAAAGTGAAGGGTGTCCATTGTCCTGTCCAGCGCGAGTCAGACAATGTCTGAGGTTGATTGGAAAATTGTAACAGGCGAAGGAAGGCTCCTGGGGCTGTCTAATCTTTCACTGTAAAAAAAACCATAATAAAAATAAAATAAACATAAATCTCACGCCACAACATAAAAAAATAGAAAAATTGCAATTTTTAACTAACCACATATTATGCAGGAAAAGTAATATATATATATACATACTATATATGTGTATACTTATTTTGATGTGAGCAACAAGACTAAACCCCATCTTAACCCCTTTACCCCCAAGGGTGGTTTGCACGTTAATGACCGGGCCAATTTTTACAATTCTGACCACTGTCCCTTTGTGAGGTTATAACTCTGGAACGCTTCAACGGATCCCAGTGATTCTGACATTGTTTTCTCGTGACATATTGTACTTCATGACAATGGTAAAATTTCTTTGATATTACCTGCGTTTATTTGTGAAAAAAACGGAAATATGGCGAAAATTTTGAAAATTTCGCAATTTTCCAACTTTGAATTTTTATGCAATTAAATCACAAAGATATGTCACACAAAATACTTAATAAGTAACATTTACCACATGTCTACTTTACATCAGCACAATTTTGGAACCAAAATTTTTTTTTGTTAGGGAGTTATAAGGGTTAAAAGTTGACCAGCAATTTCTCATTTCTACAACACCATTTTATTTTAGGGACCACATCTCATTTGAAGTCATTTTGAGGGGTCTATATGATAGAAAATACCCAAGTGTGACACCATTCTAAAAACTACACCCCTCAAGGTGCTCAAAACCATATTCAAGAAGTTTATTAACCCTTCTGGTGCTTCACAGGAATTTTTTGAATGTTTAAATAAAAATGAACATTTAACTTTTTTTCACAAAAAATTTAATTCAGCTCCAATTTGTTTAATTTTACCAAGGGTAACAAGAGAAAATAGACCCCAAACATTGTTGTACAATTTGTCCTGAGCACGACAATACCCCACATGTGGGGGTAAACCACTGTTTGGGCGCATGGCAGAGCTCGGAAGCGAAGGAGCGCCATTTGACTTTTCAATGCAAACTTGACAGGAATTGAGATGGGACGCCATGCTGCGTTTGGAGAGCCCCTGATGTGCCTAAACATTGAAACCCCCCACAAGTGACACCATTTTGGAAAGTAGACCCCTTAAGGAACTTATCTAGATGTGTGGTGAGCACTTTGACCCACCAAGTGCTTCACAGAAGTTTATAATGTAGAACCATAAAAATAAAAAATCATATTTTTTCACAAAAATTAACTTTCCGCCCCCAATTTTTTATTTTCCCAAGGGTAAGAGAAGAAATTGGACCCCAAAAGTTGTTGTACAATTTGTCCTGAGTACGCTGATACCCCATATGTGGGGGTAAACCACTGTTTGGGCGGATGGGAGAGCTCGGAAGGGAAGGAGCGCCGTTTGACTTTTCAATGCAAAATTGACAGGAATTGAGATGGGACGCCATGTTGCGTTTGGAGAGCCACTGATGTGCCTAAACATTGAAACCCCCCACAAGTGACACCATTTTGGAAAGTAGACCCCCTAAGGAACTTATCTAGATGTGTGGTGAGCACTTTGACCCACCAAGTGCTTCACAGAAGTTTATAATGCAGAGCCGTAAAAATAAAACAAAAAATTTTTCCCACAAAAATTATTTTTTTAGCCCCCAGTTTTGTATTTTCCCGAGGGTAACAGGAGAAAGTGGACCCCAAAATTTGTTGCCCAATTTGTCCTGAGTGCGATGATACACCATATGTGGGGGGAACCACTGTTTGGGCGCATGGGAGGGTTCGGAAAGGAAGTAGTGCCATTTGAATGCAGACTTAGATGGAATGGTCTGCAGGTGTCACATTGCGTTTGCAGAGCCCCTAATGTACCTAAACAGTAGAAACCCCCCACAAGTGACACCATTTTGGAAAGTAGACCCCCTAAGGAACTTATCTACATGTGTGGTGAGCACTTTGACCCACCAAGGGCTTCACAGAAGTTTATAATGGAGAGCCGTAAAAATAAAAAAAATTTCCCACAAAAATTATTTTTTAGCCCCCAGTTTTGTATTTTCCCGAGGGTAAGAGGAGAAATTTGACCCCAAAAGTTGTTGTCCAATTTGTCCTGCGTACGCTGATACCCCATATGTTGGGGGGAACCACCGTTTGGGCGCATGGGAGGGCTCGGAAGGGAAGGAGTGCCATTTGGAATGCAGACTTAGATGGAATGGTCTGCAGGCGTCACATTGCGTTTGCAGAACCCCTAATGTACCTAAACTGTAGAAATCCCCCACAAGTGACCCCATATTGGAAACTAGACCCCCATGGAACTTACCTAGATGTGTTGTGAGAACTTTGAACCCCCAAGTGTTTCACTACAGTTTATAACGCAGAGCCGTGAAAATAAAAAATCTTTTTTTTTCCCACAAAATTTTTTTTTTAGACCCCAGTTTTGTATTTTCCCAAGGGTAACAGGAGAAATTGGACCCCAAAAGTTGTTGTCCTATTTGTCCTGAGTACGCTGATACCCCATATGTTGGGGTAAACCCCTGTTTGGGCACACGGGAGAGCTCGGAAGGGAAGGAGCACTGTTTTACTTTTTCAACGCAGAATTGGCTGGAATTGAGATCGGACGCCATGTCGCGTTTGGAGAGCCCCTGATGTGCCTAAACAGTGGAAACACCCCAATTATAACTGAAACCCTAATCCAAACACACCCCTAACCCTAATCCCAACAGTAACCCTAACCACACCTCTAACCCTGACACACACCTAACCCTAATCCCAACCCTATTCCCAACTGTAAATGTAATCTAAACCCTAACCGTAACTTTAGCCCCAACCCTAACTGTAGCCTTAACCCTAGCCCCAACCCTAACTTTAGCCCCAACCCAAACTGTAGCCCTAACCCTAGCCCTAACCATAGCCCTAACCCTAACTTTAGCCCCAACCCTAACTGTAGCCTTAACCCTAGCCCTAACCATAGCCCTAACCCTAGCCCTAACCCTAGCCCTAACCCTAGCCCTAACCCTAGCCCTAACCCTAACCCTAGCCCTAACCCTAGCCCTAGCCCAAACCCTAACCCTAACATTAGCCCTAACCCTAATGGAAAAATGGAAATAAATACATTTTTTAAATTTTTCCCTAACTAAGGGGGTGATGAAGGGGGGTTTGATTTACTTTTATAGCGGGTTTTTTAGCGGATTTTTATGATTGGCAGCCGTCACACACTGAAAGACGCTTTTTATTGCAAAAAATATTTTTTGCATTACCACATTTTGAGAGCTATAATTTTTCCATATTTTGGTTCACAGAGTCATGTGAGGTCTTGTTTTTTGCGGGACGAGTTGACGTTTTTATTGGTAACATTTTCGGGCACGTTAGATTTTTTGATCGCTTTTTATTCCGATTTTTGCGAGGCAGAATGACCAAAAACCAGCTATTCATGAATTTCTTTTGGTGGAGGCGTTTATACCGTTCCGCGTTTGGTAAAATTGATAAAGCAGTTTTATTCTTCGGGTCAGTACGATTACAGCGACACCTCATTTATATCATTTTTTTATGTTTTGGCGCTTTTATACGATAAAAACTATTTTATAGAAAAAATAATTATTTTTGCATCGCTTTATTCTCAGGACTATAACTTTTTTATTTTTTTGCTGATGATGCTGTATTGCAGCTCGTTTTTTGCGGGACAAGATGACGCTTTCAGCGGTATCATGGTTATTTATATCTGTCTTTTTGATCGCGTGTTATTCCACTTTTTGTTCGGCGGTATGATAATAAAGCGTTGTTTTTTGCCTCTTTTTTTTTTCTTACGGTGTTTACTGAAGGGGTTAACTAGTGGGCCAGTTTTATAGGTCGGGTCGTTACGGACGCGGCGATACTAAATATGTGTGCTTTTATTGTTTTTTTTTTTTATTTAGATAAAGAAATGTATTTAGGGGAATAATATTTATTTATTTTTTTTTCATTATTTAGGAATATTTTTTTAAAATTTTTTTTACACATTTTGACATTTTTTTTTTTTACTTTTTTACATTGTCCCAGGGGGGGACATCACAGATCAGTGATCTGACAGTGTGCACAGCACTCTGTCAGATCACTGATCTGACATGCAGCGCTGCAGCCTTCACAGTGCCTGCTCTGAGCAGGCTCTGTGAAGCCACCTCCCTCCCTGCAGGACCCGGATCCGCGGCCATCTTGGATCCGGGGCTGGAGGAAGCAAGGAGGGAGGTGAGACCCTCGCAGCAACGCGATCACATCGCGTTGCTGCGGGGGGCTCAGGGAAGCCCGCAGGGAGCCCCCTCCCTGCGGGAAGCTTCCCTATACCGCCGGCACATCGCGATCATCTTTGATCGTGGTGTGCCAGGGGTTAATGTGCCGTGGGCGGTCCGTGACCGCTCCTGGCACATAGTGCCGGATGTCAGCTGCGATAAACAGCTGACACCCGGCCGCGATCGGCGGCGCTACCCCCGTGAGCGCCGCCGATCGCGCTGGACGTACTATCCCGTCCGTGGTCATGGGGGCCCACCCCACCTCGATGGGATAGTACGTCCCATGTCAGAAAGGGGTTAAAGGGAACCTGTCACCTCCAAAATCGAAGGTGAGCTAAGCCCACCAGCATCAGGGGCTTATCTACAGCATTCTGGAATGCTGTAGATAAGCACCCGATGTATCCTAAAAGATGAGAAAAAGAGGTTAGATTATACTCACCCAGGGGCGGTCCCGCTGTTGGTCCGGTCCGGTGCCTTTCATCTTCTTATGATGACGTCCTCTTCTTGTCTTCATGCTGCGGCTCTGGCGCAGGCATACTTTGTCTGCCCTGTTGAGGGCAGAGCAAAGTACTGCAGTATGCAGGCGCCGGGAAAGGTCAGAGAGGCCCGGACCCTGCGCACTGCAGTACTTTGCTCTGCCCTCAACAGGGCAGATAAAGTACGCCTGCGCCGGAGCCGCAGCCGCAGCGTGAAGACAAGAGGACGTCATCGTAAGAAGATGGGAGGCCCCAGAACGGACCGCAACGCTCATCGTACCGGGACCGCCCCGGGTGAGTATAATCTAACCTCTTTTTCTCATCTTTTAGGATACATCGGGGGCTTATCTACAGCATTACAGAATGCTGTAGATAAGCCCCTGATGCCAGTGGGCTTAGCTCATCTTCGATTTTGGGGGTGACAGGTTCCCTTTAATTTAAACAGTGAACGCCTTAATAAAAATGAAAAAATAATACTATAATTCCTCCCATACTAAAAATATTCTAAAAATAAAACCTTACTATAAAAATTGACACACTAAACATAAAAGAAAGCCACAAATAAAACAAATAAATTCCCATTGACAGAATGTAAGAAGGCAAAAATTAGGTGAAAAAAATTTAGTCCTTAAGGGTCTAAAAGGGGGAAGTCAACGCAATCAATAACAAGAAAAGCTTCACAAAATTTGATTTGACGAACAGCGGTGGGATTGACGCTTCAATGCGTGACCTTTTATAAGGGTTCTTTCTGGTGCCATCGACTTCAGAACATACCAGGAGAAATGGACAGGAAATCCTCATCTGTTTGTGTTTCATAAGCGAAGAATGTGGCAGCTCTGAGGTGTTATAAACTCATTACCAGACCTTATACCCAGCCAAAAAGAATTGATACTGGGACTGAAACACACACAACGTCCTTGAGAGTCATCGATAGAAAGTTAGGAGCCAAGTATCTTTACAGGTCCATATATGACCGAAGCGGCAAATCTTCACTCCTAAACAAGCCAGGGCAGAGGGGGGAGGCTTCTGCTGTAGCCAGTTGTCTTACAGCCACAGTCAGGGGAAAAAATATAGGATACACATGATATAATGGCCAGAAATAGTGTTATTCCTCATGTATGCACACATGACTGTGCAGCGCCCCAGAGTCCTGGTTCGTTGCAGTAATGTTATTCTTCCACCAGGGGGAGTGATGTTACGTCTCAAGGCAATGAAGGAGATCTTCTGTCCAGGTATCACTAACCACACAACACACTTCACACTCCAGCCACCAGGGGGAGCAAAGGGTCTATTTACTAGGCCACTCCTCACAGTTAGGTAAAACTGGTAGTTGGAGGGAAAGTTAGGGAGTTCCTGGCTGGGGACCGACACGGAAATGTCTCCAGGTCGAACTGGCTAGAGTGATCTCCAGTCAGATCCAGACAGCGGTCTGAGGAGGACGAGGGTCCACGGAGCTGCGCCTGCCCCAAGTGCGGCAGCATCCTAAGAAAGAGATATAGAAGAGAAGTGTATTGCAATGAGTGAGAAACGAAGTCTGGCCGAAAGAAGCTGCATCCTTCTGGTGCGCGATCCGGTAGCCGGAATACCGAGGGAGTAAGTGCCTTGCTTCAGAGACCGGCAGGGCAGGACATTCCAAATTGCCTGTCAGCCCTTTATACACAGGAGGCAAGGTGGCAACCTTAAAGAGGCCGGGGCATGCTAGAGTCCCTAACCAAAGTCTCAAGTCACCGGTCATACGTGTTTGCTCTATCCGACCACGGGGAACAGTGAGAGGAGTAACAATAGTGAGGACCTTATTGGAGCTTATGCAAGTAGAGACCTAATGTGTTACTGTGCACATAGGAAGGTTATTGCATTCCGCCTGGATAAGGGGACTCTGAATTTGCCTTCAGACCGGCCGGACTCTGCCTGCCTTGTGATCCCTACCCTGGACTGTGGATGCTGAAGTCTTCAGTAAAGGTAAAGAGACTGCAACCTTGTGTCCTCGTTATTCATTGCACCTTACACCATCCACCATCTACACTCTGGGAAGCCCTGGGGATATACTTCACCTGTGAGAAGGTATACCATCTAGCTGCCATAACATCACCCCAGCGGACCCCTAAGCAGCGTCGATCACCCTGACCAAATACCACAGGTGGCGTCATGAACACTACCCCTTTAAAGACCTTTCCCCCACAACATCAACGGACCTCCCGAGGGCCACGGACCGGGTCAGCCACCGTGACATCCCCACTGAGTACAGAAGAAGGGCCCGGATCCGAGTACCCCACGGCCCTACTGGGGTGCTCCAACTGCTTATTCTGAAAAGTCATAAAACATGCATATTTGCCAACAGCCTAGAGTTGCTGGATGTTTTCAGATTTTGGCTAAAATTAGGGCTAACAAGTAATAAATAATATCTCTGGAATAATAAGTAATATCTCGTATGGGGAAATATATACTGTAAATATACACTTGAATTTTTTAGTGGAGCAGTGGGAATAAAATAAAAGCAAAAACTGCCCGGTGACAGGTTCTTATTTAAGAAGTTTGGGGTTTAATCCCAAGTGCTATCTTATCCATAAATAATCAATATCAGATTATTGGGATTTAATACCCGGCTCCCCGACCCATCAGCTGTCATCAGAACTGCAGCTCAGTAGTGGTGTCGCACCTGCACTGATCTGATATTCATGACCTATCCTAAGCATAGTTTATCAATATCTCTAGCCGGGACAACCCCTTTAAGAAAGGATTTTTTAATGCATTTTCAATGTGCTGTGTTCCTTTAAAATGAACTAAGGTATCCTCATTCAGCCCGAGACTCTACATCTGCACAAGAAAAGTCTTGTTGGATTATACGTCGCTGCCGAGGCCCCTAATAATTATAAAATAAGCAAAAACAGAGACATATGTTACACAAATAAACCCGCTGGGAGACAGCGCGGGAGATAAAGGGAAACTCTCGCCCGTCGCTCCAGCTCCTGAGTGCCTCGTTGTGTTAAAAATAACATTCATTACACAAGACGAGTAGCTGAGATTTCCATAAACGTGGAGGCCTGGTAATAATTTGTGGGGGGCAAAGGAGGTGGGGGGGCACAAACCGTTCCAGCTATCTCCTCCATCCACAAAATCCCTGACCCAAGCACCATTTTCAGGATCAGCAAGTTCTGCTTGCGCAGGACGCGGGAATGTTTGCCTTGGGTCAGCTCCACCGGCCCTGCAAACACCTCTCGTCTGTGTGGGGACGCAGGCTCCATTCACTACAGCCAATGTGTTAGCAATTGATAACCAGTAATGGTTTCCTTCTGCTCCCCAGAGCTGGGAAATTGTCCTTAGCGGGACCGAAATGAGAAGAACTGCGGATTATTGTGTACGGCGGTGCAACTCGGGTTATACACACCGGCAGACGGCATGTTGGAAATTGCAGTGCTGCGATGAAAGACATGTTTGTGTGTTATGGAGTCAGACATTGCCTTATGGTGGAGCTACCTACAATAGAGGGCACTAGAGAGGCAGCATTGTTCAATCTGGAGGAGAGCTCATTTGCATACTATTTTCCCAGGGAGCATTTCCAGTCCAGGAACACCTGGCAGCTATGTAATCTGAGAGCATCACAATGTAGTGGCAGAGATCCTGATTCCATAGATGTGTCACTTACTAGGTTGTGTCTTGCTCTTTCTGTACAATCAGTGTTTTATCAGTAGATTATTACAACAGGACTAGGTGTCTCGTGCCTCCTGGTCCAACCATGCATGGCCTTTGCACACCGTCACTGCTGCCCTGCTGAGTCCCAGGCACAAGTACACCATCAGTTGGGGACACAGGAGGAAGGCCAGGTACTGAAGGTCCAGACAGAAAAGCAGCAGAGTTGATTGGTCCACCAAGTACAAAGGACCTCACCAAAGAGTGTCGACGTGGAGCAGGCCATCGATCAGACGCGGCAGCAACTCAACGATCCTGACACTGAGTCGTGTACAGTAGTGCTGTGCAGGGAAAGTGAGGAGGGGGTACACTGTCCACATTATTCTTAGGCCTCATTCAGATGTCTCTTTTTCACGTCTAAATGCTAACCGTGTTTTGACAGATACCACTCGTACGTGAGATAGTCTATGGGGCCAATCACATGTTGTTGATTTTTCGTAGCCTGAGCAGTCTGCAAAAAATTGTGGAGACATGACCGATTTTGATCAAAATCGGTAATGAAAGTCTGCGGGTGCATCAAAAAGTCAGACTGCTCTCTAATGACTTCTGAGTGTGGTCCAATTTTTATGGACCTGCATATAGAAGAAGGAGGATAAACTTTGTTTTACTCCAGGTATGAGAAAAACTGTTGACACTTGCAACAAACTCTAGTCATACGGGAGAAAAATGGAAGTCTGAATGGGGCCTGGGGTTTTTCCTGTGCTGAGAACATCTAATAATCCTGAGCTTATCAATTCTTCTAATGCCAATTATCAATGGTTCCTGAGCTTAAAAATAGCTATTAGTCCCAGAAGAACAACCCAATAATCATTCTGGACCAATCTATAGATGAGCATAGCAATGATTTAAGTAAAAGTCACAGTCCGTGATTGAGATAGATTCTTCCCGTAGACTTGTCCAGCTTTATTCAATTCAAGCTGCCTCCTGGCATTGAGTTTTCTCCATTAGTATTTGCATGGACAGTGCCTCAACTTGCACAGCATGGAGATTCTATGGTTAGCTCTGATATTGTAAAGGTGGTTAATTCAGGTTTATGAGGAGTTAGTGGGCTCAGGAAGCCAGTTGCTGGTTGTTTGGGAGTTGAAGATTGGCTATTACACAGGTAAGAAGTATTGTTGATTAGAAGAAAGGCCACAAGTGGAGAGTGTGTTTAGGAACAGAAGATTCTAATGATAGCAAGTTGCAGAGCAAGTTTACCAGAACTGATTCCTATATGGCGGAAGTGCAGAGATTGAAGAAGAGTAGTAAGAAGGAATCATAGACCTGAAGAGATTATGGCTATAGCATAACAGAGCTGGGGGGAGGCGTAATTCCCCTAGGAAGCTGAAAGGATTAGAGAATTCCTATTCCAACCAGGAGGGGACGTGGTGGTACACCTGTAGTGGATGATCTAAAAAGTAAGAACAGATTTAGGAACCTGGTGAAGTATTCTGACACTTGTTTATGCTACCTATACCATTGAATGCCATGTGTGTAAGGCATAAGAAGAAAGCCTCTGTACGATAGAGAAGGAATGAGCACATTTTGTGCCAGCTCATGTTTATTACATTTAAGAAATTCCAGTAAAAAAGTATCTTTTCACATTGGACTCCGGTCTCACTGATTTGTGTAATGGCAATTGTTCTCCTTCTCTTTCTATGTGGGAACACCAACACATCCATCGCCCCAGCTGAATTAGCGTCTTTGCGCTCCTCCTCCTTTTGTGCATGCCACACTGTCATTTGGTGGCGCGCCTAGTGCGCGCACATGCCCCTCTGCTCATAGAGGGGCAGCGCACGCACACGCAAAGATGCCCTCAGCCAATAGCTGGGAGGCTACGTGAATATAAGGCACCCTCCCTATAGGGAGGTGCCTGAGCAACCCACAGTTACTTTTTTAGTGGCCTTAATCTGTTATAGTTATTCCCTTATCCTTTGATGTCCCATTAGTCTAGAATAGTGTGTACGTGATCCTGTGGTCGCTTTGGTGGTATCCGAACACTGACACCGTGTTGGCGGTACCCAAACCGTTTCCCAATAAACTGCGTGTCTGAACGAGAACCCGTAGCCGAGGCGCAAGTTATCTGGATTGTCCATCTGTCTTCGAATACTGCTCAGCAGTGACTTCGGTCATGCCTACCCGTCCAGCGGACCTGACCCCTTGGGATTGGCAGCTGTGGAACTGGGGACTACCAAGTGGTACCTGCAGCTCACGCCTCTGTCTACCTCCAGGAGCTCCAGTGAAAACCAAGTAGGCAATTAGAAACGCTCCTCCAAGGCAAACCTTGCCCAGTGGAACAGTGGATCCATGAATCATGTGTGCCACCTGTGAGCGTGACAATTCAACATGTATTCTCAAGGACACCGTACCATCAAACAACTTTTGGCCTGAATAGGGGTCATCAGCAACCCCTAGATCGCTCACACACGCTAAGGAAGGCTTGGACTGGCCCACGGGAGAACAGGAGAATCCTCCGGTGGGCCATCACCTTCTTATATGAGCAGTACTTGGCACTATATAATTGAGTCACTATGTACAGACAGAGGCCACATCTTATTAACTTAACAATCTACCCAGTTCATTGTTATATAAATTTGTGATTGAGGATAATGTCACATTTACATGTAGCTGAAATGATGATGACAATCTCTGAACAGCACCGCAGCATATGCTGGTGCAATATAATAAAAACTCTGCAGCGTTCCTACCAAACGTGATTGGAGAAATAAATTCACTGATCCATGATCCAGCAATTCTCAGTGTAATTTCTGGGAGAAAAGTGTTTTATTTTTGGAGCCATCTCCCTGGGTGCTGATACAGGACAGGTTTAAGGAGGAGTTTGTAGCGGAGGGGGATCAAGCCGGGGTTTATTACCAGCTCCTAAATCCCCTAATTAGAAGGCAGGTCATCTTTAATGTGATGCCAGCAGACAGATCAGCATTAGGGTTTGATGTTTGATGTGCGGCACATCAGGACGCTGCATATCGGGAGGATGAAGTCATCGCTGCGGTGAACGCCTAATTTACCCCTATTGAATCAATCTGGGGCCGTTGCTCGCAGCCTCTTCCAATTATATCAAGATTGCAGCCTGGTTTTACGCCTGGCCTGATTTGTGGTCCCTAGCCGCAGCCCCAATATACTGAGCCTAAAATACCCTACGGCGACAGAGGAGTCTTTTCTGACCCACAGAGCTTGCAATTATCCTTGGTTACATCACGACTCACATATAAGAGCAGCTAGAGAAAATCAGCACTTTGTATATTTAGTTAAAAAAAAAATCACAAATCTGCTTCCTGTCCTGATTTTGCTACAATGTACCAGTGCAGGTAAAAGTCTGGAGTCCGTGCAGTGTAGCTCACAGAGGATTGTCTTCTATAGATGCGAAATGCAACTGTCCCTTATCTGTGAGATGAAAACCGAAGATCATAAATGTCAACCTGAGGTTTTGCTACAATTAAAATATTCTGCACTGATACATTGTTGACAAACCTACCACTTCTGGAACATTGTTAGTCTCTGAATGTAAATTAGTGTATTAGAAATGTGCAGAGAAGTTTATTAGATCTTTTCTGTGCCTTTGATATTGGTGACCTGTTCGTGAGATAGACCATCAATATCAGATTGGTGGGGTCTGACCTAAGGACGTTGGAGCTCAAGAGAGTCTTGTCCCCTCTAGTGTTTACCAGGCACAGTGCCATACATCTGATGGTGGCTATACCTGTAGTCTCTTTGCTTTGTACTGCAGCGCAATACCATTCACTACAATGGGACCAGGGTGAAAACAGCTACAGTACTGGGCACAGTGCAGTACATGATAGTATATTTGCATTGTACCCTTGCACTTCAAATCAATACTTTTCATTTCAATGGGTCCATGGTGAAGACAGCTGCAGTACCGGGCACAGTACAGTACATTTGATAGTCTCTTTGCCTTGTACTGCAACTCAATACCATTCACTACAATGGGTCCATGCTGAAAACAGCTACAGTACCAGGTACAGTGCAGTACATTTGATAGTCTCTTTGTCTTGTACTGCAGCTCAATACCATTCACTACAATGAGGCCATGCTGAAGACAGCTACAGTACCGGGCACAGTGCAGTACATTTGATAGTCTCTTTGCCTTTTACTGCAATCAATTCCATTCACTACAATGGGGCCATGCTGAAGACAGCTACAGTACCGGGCACAGTGCAGTACATTTGATAGTCTCTTTGCCTTTTACTGCAATCAATTCCATTCACTACAATGGGGCCATGCTGAAGACAGCTGCAGTACCAGGCACAGTGCAGTACATTTGATAGTCTCTTTGCCTTGTACTGCAGCTCAATACCATTGTGTAATTGTGTTTCATAGTTAGATAGTAATTGTTTTCCAATTTGCCTTTAAAAGTCAAATGCACAATGTAAATATGTTCTGGTTTGCAACGTTCAAGTGTTCTCACCTCCCATAATGGGAAGCTTAGTATATATTAACTTGTTTATTAGCATTTCAAAAATGTTGCATGTCTTTTGGGTAACCTGTAATTGTTGTGTTATTTTCCCAGCCGGGGAGTGCTGGATTTAACAGGGGGGTGCAGCGCCCCAGGGTCCTGGTCGTTGTAGTAATGTCGTTCTTCCACCAGGGGGAGCGATGTTACGTCTGATGGCACCAAAGGAGTTCACCCAGCCAGGTATCACAGCCACACACACATTTCACACGCCAGTCCACCAGGGGGAGCAAAGGGTTCTGTTCACTAGGCCACTCCTCACATGGGGGAAAACTGGTGGGTTGGTTAGGAAGTTAGGCAGTTCAGAAGGAGGAGAGGAGAGGAGAGCTCCTGGCTGGGGACCGACAAGAAAAGGTCTCCAGGTCGAGCTGGCTGGGGTGATCCATGGTCAGATCCAGACTGAAGTCTGAGGAGGAAGGAAAGAAGGACACGGAGCTGCGCCTGCAACCCATGCGGCAGCCTCCTAAGAAAGGACATGAAAGGAATTGTGCTGTAGTGAGTGAGAAAAGAAGTCATAGCAACAGGAGTGAAACATCGGTGGGAGACCAGCTAGAAGCAGGCTGCCTCCATCTGAAGCGCAGATCCGGTGGCCGGATCACCGAGGGAGTAATAGACTCTACGCTTTACTTCAGAGACTGGCAGGGCAGTCGATTCCAAGTTGGCTGTCCGACCTAAACACCTAAGCAGACACGGTGGCAATTGCGGAGGAGGGGCATCACTAGGGTCCCTATAAAATAGCCTCAGGCCATCACCGTCATACGGGTTTGTCCTATCCATCTGGGGGACAGAGAGAAGAGTAACAAGAGTGAGGACCTTATGGTAGCTAATGCAAGTAGGGACCTACTACGTTACTGTGCGCAAGGGGAAGGCTACTGATTTCCACCTGGATAAGGGGACTCTGGAATTGCCATCAGACCGGCCGGACCCTGCTACCCTGTTATCCGGCACTCTGGACTGTGGATGCTGAAACCTTCAGTAAACGTAAAGAGACACCCATTGTGACCTCGTTATTCGCTGTGCCTTGCACCACCTACCATCAACATCTACACTTCTGGGAAGGCCTGGGGAAATACTTCACCTGTGGGAAGGTACACCTTTATCTACAAACTCTGCCTTTTAATTGGGCGCCCCTCATAGGGCCACGGTCCGGGTCGGGCCACGTGACATCCTCACTGAGGGAACTGAAGGACCCGGTACCGAGTACCCCATTGCCCTTACGTGGGGGCGACTCATGTACACAGTGTCTGCACCAGCAGAATAGTGAGTGCAGCTCTGGAGTATTATACAGGATGTAACTCAGGATTAGTACAGGATAAGTAATGAAATGTATGTACACAGTGACTGCACCAGCAGAATAGTGAGTGCAGCTCTGGAGTATAATACAGAGTGTAACTCAGGATCAGTACAGGATAAGTAATGTAGTGTATGTACACAGTGACTGCACCAGCAGAATAGTGAGTGCAGCTCTGTGACAGAAGTACAGTATTAAATATAGGAAAAGGACATAGTGTCACCGTTTGTACCTTATGATAAAGCCAACAGTGTAAACATATAAGTAATGAATTATATTTCATACTAGCTGAAGAGCCCGCCATTGCCTGGGCATAGTAAATATCTGTGGTTAGTTATAGCACCTCACTTCTCTTATTTTCCCATCACGCCTCTCATTTTCCCCCTCACTCCTCTCATTCCCCCCTAACACTTGTCATTTCGACCTCACATCTGTCATTTTCCAATCACTCCACTATTTTCCCTCACTCCTCTCATTTTGCACTCAAACCTTTTCATTTTCACCTCACACCCCTCATTTTCACCTCACACCTCTCATTTTCCCCTCAGTATATACATGTTTGTCATCTCCCTTATATATAGTATACACCTGTATGTCATCTCCTGTATATAGTATATACCTGTATGTCATCTCCTGTATATAGTATATACCTGTATGTCATCTCCCCTGTAAATAGTATATACCTGCTGTATGTCATCTCCTCCTGTATATTGTATATACCTATGTGTCATCTTCTCCTGTATATAGTATATACCTGTATGTCATCTCTTTTGTATATACTATATACCTGTATGTCATGTCCTCCTATATATAGTATATACCTGTATGTCATCTCCTGTATATAGTATAAAGCCCACGCGAAACGCGCGTCAGGGGGTGGATCCGGTTCTCAGGCATCATACCACATCACCATGGGTAAGCTATTTGGCTACTAGATACACTGCAGATCACCTTTCCTTATATGGGGGAAATCGGTCACTATGACATTCTGAGGGTGACGTACTGGGGATATCCAATGCTTATATATTAACACTGTACATGAATGATTACTGCATTGGATATCAGAGTGAGTCAATATAATTTGTGGTGGTTGTCACTAGTACCATTTTGATGTCTTATGTTTACTCTTTTGCCTGGGACAAATTTGTCTCTTATTAGGGTCTCTTGTTTGTTCAATTGTAATTTAATTTGTAATAATATTTGTAATAAAATTTACATCTTTTTTATATTTACGTGTATGGAACTCCATTTTTTGTTGTTTAATGTGTATTGGGAGTATACACTGACCATCCGGTTATTTGTTTTGGGTCAATATATGAAGCCACTTGGAGGTTATTTATTATTATATGGAACCCATGTTTCTTCTGTGAGTTTTAATATATAGTATATACATGTATGTCATCTCCCCTGTATATAGTATATACCTGCTGTGTCATCTCCTCCTCTATATACCTATGTGTCATCTCCTCTTTTATATAGTATATACCTGTATGTCATCTCCTCCTGTATATAGTATATACCTGTAAGTCATCTCCTCCTGTATATAGTATATACCTGTGTGTCATCTCCTCCTGTATATAGTATATACCTGTGTGTCATCTCCCCTGTATATAGTATATACCTGTGTGTCATCTCCTCTGTATATAGTATATACCTGTGTGTCATCTCCCCAGTATATAGTATATACCAGTGTGTCATCTCCTCCTGTATATAGTATATACCTGTGTGTCATCTTCCCTGTATATAGTATATACAGTGGGGCAAAAAAGTATTTAGTCAGTCAGCAATAGTGCAAGTTCCACCACTTAAAAAGATGAGAGGCGTCTGTAATTTACATCATAGGTAGACCTCAACTATGGGAGACAAACTGAGAAAAAAAAAATCCAGAAAATCACATTGTCTGTTTTTTTAACATTTTATTTGCATATTATGGTGGAAAATAAGTATTTGGTCAGAAACAAACAATCAAGATTTCTGGCTCTCACAGACCTGTAACTTCTTCTTTAAGAGTCTCCTCTTTCCTCCACTCATTACCTGTAGTAATGGCACCTGTTTAAACTTGTTATCAGTATAAAAAGACACCTGTGCACACCCTCAAACAGTCTGACTCCAAACTCCACTATGGTGAAGACCAAAGAGCTGTCAAAGGACACCAAAAACAAAATTGTAGCCCTGCACCAGGCTGGGAAGACTGAATCTGCAATAGCCAGCCAGCTTGGAGTGAAGAAATCAACAGTGGGAGCAATAATTAGAAAATGGAAGACATACAAGACCACTGATAATCTCCCTCGATCTGGGGCTCCACGCAAAATCCCACCCCGTGGGGTCAGAATGATCACAAGAACGGTGAGCAAAAATCCCAGAACCATGCGGGGGGACCTAGTGAATGAACTGCAGAGAGCTGGGACCAATGTAACAAGGCCTACCATAAGTAACACACTACGCCACCATGGACTCAGATCCTGCAGTGCCAGACGTGTCCCACTGCTTAAGCCAGTACATGTCCGGGACCGCCTGAAGTTTGCTAGAGAGCATTTGGATGATCCAGAGGAGTTTTGGAGAATGTCCTATGGTCTGATGAAACCAAACTGGAACTGTTTGGTAGAAACACAACTTGTCGTGTTTGGAGGAAAAAGAATACTGAGTTGCATCCATCAAACACCATACCTACTGTAAAGCATGGTGGTGGAAACATCATACTTTGGGGCTGTTTCTCTGCAAAGGGGCCAGGACGACTGATCCGGGTACATGAAAGAATGAATGGGGCCATGTATCGTGAGATTTTGAGTGCAAACCTCCTTCCATCAGCAAGGGCATTGAAGATGAAACGTGGCTGGGTCTTTCAACATGACAATGATCCAAAGCACACCGCCAGGGCAACGAAGGAGTGGCTTCGTAAGAAGCATTTCAAGGTCCTGGAGTGGCCTAGCCAGTCTCCAGATCTCAATCCTATAGAAAACCTTTGGAGGGAGTTGAAAGTCCGTGTTGCCAAGCGAAAAGCCAAAAACATCACTGCTCTAGAGGAGATCTGCATGGAGGAATGGGCCAACATACCAACAACAGTGTGTGGCAACCTTGTGAAGACTTACAGAAAACGTTTGACCTCTGTCATTCCCAACAAAGGATATATTACAAAGTATTGAGATGAAATTTTGTTTCTGACCAAATACTTATTTTCCACCATAATATGCAAATAAATTGTTAAAAAAACAGACAATGTGATTTTCTGGATTTATTTTCTCAGTTTGTCTCCCATAGTTGAGGTCAACCTATGATGTAAATTACAGACGCCTCTCATCTTTTTAAGTGGTGGAACTTGCACTATTGCTGACTGACTAAATACTTTTTTGCCCCACTGTATGTGTGTGTCATCTCCTCCTGTATATAGTATATACCTGTATGTCATCTCCTCCTGTATATAGTATATACCTGTGTCATCTCCCCTGTATATAGTATATATGTGTGTGTCATCTCCCCTGTATGTAGTATATACCTGTGTGTCATCTCTTCCTGTATATAGTATATACCTGTGTGTCATCTCCTCCTGTATATAGTATATATATATGTGTCATCTCCTCCTGTGTTAGACCTCGTTCACACGTTATTTCTTCAGTATTTTTACCTCAGTATTTGTAAGCTAAATTGGCAGCCTGATAAATCCCCAGCCAACAGGAAGCCCTCCCCCCTGGCAGTATATATTAGCCTACACATACACATAATAGACAGGTCATGTGACTGACAGGTGCCGTATTTCCTATATGGTACAGTTGTTGCTCTTGAGGTTTGTCTGCTTATTAATCAGATTTTTATTTTTGAAGGACAATACCAGACTTGTGTGTGTTTTAGGGCGAGTTTCATGTGTCAAGTTGTGTGTGTTGAGTTTTGTGTGGCGACATGCGTGTAACATCTTTTTTTGTCGAGTTGCATATGACAGGTTAGTGTAGCAAGTTGTGTGCAGCAAGTTTTGCGCATGGCGAGTTTTGTGCATGGCAAGTTTTGTTACTGGCGAGTTTTATGTGTGGTGCGTTTTGAGCATGTGCAAGTTTTGTGTGAGGCAACTTTTGCATGTGTTGCAACTTTTGTGCATGTGGCAATTTTTCCGCGTGTGGCGAGTTTTCCATGAGGTGAATTTTGCACGTGTGGCGAGTTTTGCGTGAGCCTAGTTTTGCGCGGGGTGTGTTTTGCGCGTGGCGAGTTTTGAGCGGCGACATTTGTGTTTCGACTTTTATGTGGCGAGGTTGGTGTATGTGTGGTGAAATGTGTGCTGAGGGTGATATGTGTTCAAGCACGTGGTAGTGTTTGGCGCATTTTGTGTGTGTGTTCATATCCCCGTGTGTGGTGAGTATACCAAGTCGGAGCCCCACCTTAGCAACTGTACGGTATATACTCTTTGGCGCCATCGCTCTCACTCTTTAAATCCCCCTTGTTCACATCTGGCAGCTGTCAATTTGCCTCCAACACTTTTCCTTTCACTTTTTCCCCATTATGTAGATAGGGGCAAAATTGTTTGGTGAATTGGAACGTGTGGGGTTAAAATTTCGCCTCACAACATAGCCTATGACGCTCTCGGGATCCAGACGTGTAACTGTGCAAAATTTTGTGGCTGTAGCTGCGACGGTGCAGATGCCAATCCCGGACACACACACACACACATTCAGCTTTATATATTAGACTAGGTGAAGAGCCCGGCGTTGCCTGGGCATAGTAAATATCTGTGGCTAGTTATAGCACCTCACGTCTCTTATTTTCCCATCATGCCTCTCATTTTCTCCCTTACACCTCTCATTTTCTCCCTTACACCTCTCATTTTGCCCCTCACACCTCTTATTTTCCCCCTCACGCCTCTCATTCCCCCCTAACATTTGTCATTTCGACCTCACATCTGTCATTTTCCGATCACTCCACTATTTTCCCTCACTCCTCTCATTTTGCACTCACACCTTTTCATTTTCACCTCATACCCCTCATTTTCACCTCAGTATATACATGTTTGTCATCTCCCTTATATATAGTATACACCTGTATGTCTTCTCTTGTATATAGTGTATATCTGTATGTCATCTCCCCTGTAAATAGTATATACCTGCTGTATGTCATCTCCTCCTGTATATTGTATATACCCATGTGTCATCTCCTCCTGTATATATTATATACCTGTATGTCATCTCCTCCTATATATAGTATATACCTGTATGTCATTTCCTGTATATAGTATATACCTGTATGTCATCTCCCCTGTATATAGTATACACCTGCTGTATGTCATCTCCTCCTCTATATACCTATGTGTCATCTCCTCTTTTATATAGTATATACCTGTATGTCATCTCCTCCTGTATATAGTATATATGTGTGTCATCTCCTCCTGTATATAGTATGTACCTGTAAGTCATCTCCTCCTGTATATAGTATATACCTGTGTATCATCTGCTCCTGTATATAGTATATACCTATATGTCATCTCCTCCTATATATAGTATATACCTGTGTGTCATCTCCTGTATATAGTATATACCTGTATGTCATCTCCCCTGTATATAGTATACACCTGCTGTATGTCATCTCCTCCTCTATATACCTATGTGTAATCTCCTCTTTTATATAGTATATACCTGTATGTCATCTCCTCCTGTATATAGTATATATGTGTGTCATCTCCTCCTGTATATAGTATGTACCTGTAAGTCATCTCCTCCTGTATATAGTATATACCTGTGTATCATCTGCTCCTGTATATAGTATGTACCTGTATGTCATCTCCTCCTGTATATAGTATATACCTGTATGTCATCTCCTCTTGTATATAGTATATAACTGTGTGTCATGTCCTCTTGTATATAGTATATACCTGTATGTCATCTCCTCCTGTATATAGTATATACCTGTGTGTCATCTCCCCTGTATATAGTATATACGTGTGTGTCATCTCCTCCTGTATATAGTATGTACCTGTGTGTCATCTCCTGCATATAGTATATACCTGTGTCATCTCCTCCTGTATATAGTATATACGTGTGTCATCTCCTCCTTTATATAGTATATACCTGTAAGTCATCTGCTCCTGTATATAGTATATACCTGTGTGTCATCTCCTCCTGTATATAGTATATACCTGTGTGTCATCTCCTCCTGTATATAGTATATACCTGGGTGTCATCTCCCCTGTATAAAGTATATATCTGTGTGTCATCTCCTCCTGTATATAGTATATATCTGTGTGTCATCTTCTCCTGTATTAGACCGCGTTCACACGTTATTTGGTCAGTATTTGTACGCTAAATTGGCAGCCTGATAAATCCCCAGCCAACAGGAAGCCCTGCCTCCTGGCAGTATATATTAGCTCACACATACACATAATAGACAGGTCATGTGACTGACAGCTGCCGTATTTCCTATATGGTACATTTGTTGCTCTTGTAGTTTGTCTGCTTATTAATCAGATTTTTATTTTTGAAGGCTAATACCAGACTTGTGTGTGTTTTAGGGCGAGTTTCGTTTGTCAAGTTGTGTGTGTTGAGTTGCGTGTGGCGACATGCATGTAGTGACTTTTGTGAGATGAGTTTTGTGTGGCGACATGCATGTAGCAATTTTTTGTGTGTCGAGTTGCATGTGACAGGTTAGTGTAGCAAGTTGTGTGCAGCAAGTTTTGCGTATGGCGAGTTTTGCACGTGGCGAGATTTATGTGTGGTGCGTTTTGAGTATGTGCTAGTTTTGTGTGAGGCAACTTTTGCATGTGTTGCAACTTTTGTGCATGTGGCAATTTTACCGCGTGTGCAAGTTTTGCGTGTGGCGAGTTTTCCATGAGATGAGTTTTGCACGTGTGGCGAGTTTTGCGCGAGCCTAGTTTTGCATGTGGCGAGTTTTGCGCGTGGCGAGTTTTGAGCGGCGACTTTTGTGTTTCGACTTTTATGTGGCGAGGTTGGTGTATGTGTGGTGAAATGTGTGCTGAGGGTGGTATATGTGTTCAAGCACGTGGTAGTGTGTGGTGCATTTTGTGTGTGTGTTCATATCCCCGTGTGTGGTGAGTATCCCATGTCAGGGCCCCACCTTAGCAGCTCTACGGTATATACTCTTTGGCGCCATCGCTGAAATTCTTTAAGTCCCCCTTGTTCACATCTGGCAGCTGTCAATTTGCCTCCAACACTTTTCCTTTCACTTTTTCCCCATTATGTAGATAGGGGCCAAATTGTTTGGTGAATTGGAAAGCACGGGGTTAAAATTTCACCTCACAACATAGCCTATGACGCTCTCAGGGTCCAAATGTGTGACTGTGCAAAATTTTGTGGCTGTAGCTGCGACGCCTCCAACACTTTTCCTTTCACTTTTTCCCCATTATGTAGATAGGGGCAAAATGGTTTGGTGAATTGGAAAGCGCAGGGTTAAAATTTCACCTCACAACGTAGCCTATGACGCTCTCAGGGTCCAGGGTGTGACTGTGCAAAATTTTGTGGCTGTAGCTTCGACGGTGCAGATGCCATCCCGGACATACACAAACACACACATTCAGCTTTATGTATTAGATTTAGGCTGTGCATGGAGAACTTATTTTATTTAACCCATTATTACCAGGCACCTCCTAGCAGGAATCCATCAGATAAGTGGGTGATATATTGTGACACATTTTCTTGTCTTTTTTTCCATCTGAAACAATATGATAAATGCCTCTCCGTATTTTCTCCTTCTGCATGAAGAGGCCGCCAATTAATCACTTTGTTACAATTCTGCTAATGCCTGTGTGACGAGATTGTAAGCTTAATGAGCTCCCCAAGCCAGAAAATTAGCTCAGAGTACCAGGGGCTTACGCGCAATTTCCCCAACAAAATGTGAAAAGACATAAGCCACAAGCAAAGCGGTCCTCCTGCTAATTAATACGTGACAACATGGTAATGACTAAAGGAGGAAAATCCCACAAGTGTCGGCCCAGAATCCTGATTAGGGCTGTACACGAGGATCACTTTAAGGGTGACTCATTGTCTGTATGTCATGTACACTGCCATGTAGTGCTGTGGGATAAATGTACCTTCTTAAAAGAAACTGATTCACAGGTGAAAGGAACACCCACAGTTACACTCAGTGACCAAAATAAGGAAATCATGGATTCTTGATGAATGCACTATTATAATAGTGATATTTTTGTACATAGGAGCAGTATTATAGTAGTTATATTCTTCTTCTACATAGGGGCAGTACTATAGTAGTTATATTCTTGTACTTAGGGGGCAGTATTATAGTAGTTATATCCCTGTACATAGGAGCAGTATTATAGTAGTTATACTCTTGTACATAGGGGGCAGTATTATAGTAGTTATATTCTTATACATAGGGGCAGTATTATAGTAGTTATATTCTTGTACATAGGGGACAGTATTATCATAGTTACATTCTTGTACACAGGTGACAGTATTATAGTAGCTATATTCTTGTACATAGTGAGCAGCATTATAGTAGTTATATTCTTGTACATAGGGAGCAGTATTATAGTAGCTATATTATTGTACATAGGAGACAGTATTATAGTAGTTATATTATTGTACATAGGGGCAGTACTATGGTAGTTATAATCTTGTACATAGGGGCAGTGTTATAGTAGTTATATTCTTGTACATAGGAGCAGTATTATAGTAGTTATATTCTTATACATAGGGGCAGTATTATAGTAGTTATATTCTTGTACATAGGGGACAGTATTATCATAGTTACATTCTTGTACACAAGTGACAGTATTATAGTAGCTATATTCTTGTACATAGTGAGCAGCATTATAGTAGTTATATTCTTGTACATAGGGAACAGTATTATAGTAGCTATATTATTGTACATAGGAGACAGTATTATAGTAGTTATATTATTGTACATAGGGGCAGTACTATGGTAGTTATAATCTTGTACATAGGGGCAGTGTTATAGTAGTTATATTATTGTACATAGGAGCAGTATTATAGCATTTATATTCTTGTATATAGGGGCAGTATTATAGTAGATATATTTTTGTACATAGGAACAGTATTATAGTAGTTATATTCTTGTACATAGGAAGTTTTATAGTAGTTACTGTATATTGTTCTACATACCAGCAGTATTATAGTAGTTATATATTCTTGTACATAAGGGCAGTATTATAGTAGTTATATTCTTGTATATAGGGGCAGTATTATAGTAGTTATATTCTTGTGTATAGGGGCAATATTATAGTAGTTATATTCTTGTATATAGAAGCAGTATTATAGTAGTTATATTCTTGTACATAGGAACAGTTTTATAGTAGTTATATTGTTCTACATAGGAGCAGTATAATAATTATAGTCTTCTACATAGGAGCAGTATTATAGTAGTTATATTCTTGTACATAAGGGCAGTATTATAGTAGTTATATTCTTGTATATAGGGGCAGTATTATAGTAGTTATATTCTTGTGTATAGGGGCAATATTATAGTCATTATATTCTTGTACATAGAAGCAGTATTATAGTAGATATATTGTATATAGGGGCAGTATTATAGTAGTTATATTCTTGTGTATAGGGGCAATATTATAGTCGTTATATTCCTGTACATAGAAGCAGTATTATAGTAGATATATTGTATATAGGGGCAGTATTATAGTAGTTATATTCTTGTGTATAGGGGCAATATTATAGTAGTTATATTCTTGTACATAGAAGCAGTATTATAGTAGTTATATTCTTGTACATAGGAACAGTTTTATAGTAGTTATATTGTTCTACATAGGAGCAGTATAATAATTATAGTCTTCTACATAGGAGCAGTATTATAGTAGTTATATTCTTGTACATAAGGGCAGTATTATAGTAGTTATATTCTTGTATATAGGGGCAATATTATAGTCGTTATATTCTTGTATATAGAAGCATTATTATAGTAGATATATTCTTGTATATAGGGGCAGTTTTATAGTAGTTATAGTAGTTATATTCTTGTGTATAGGGGCAATATTATAGTAGTTATATTCTTGTACATAGAAGCAGTATTATAGTAGTTATATTCTTGTACAGAGGAACAGTTTTATAGTAGTTATATTGTTCTACACAGGAGCAGTATTATAGTAGTTATATGTTATGACCTGGTGGTGAGGACAATAATGGATCTGGTGGTTAAGAGCACACGGAATGACCTGATAGTTACTAATAATACAGGACAAGCTCTGAGACGTGGGAACTCTGCTGACCGCAATCCCTAATCCTATCACACACACTAGAAATAGCCGTGGAGCGCTCCTGACGCTCCCTAGGCACCTCGTCACAGCCTATGGAACTAGCTAGCCCTAAAGATAGAAAAATAAAGCCTGCCTTGCCTCAGAGAAATTCCCCAAAGGAACAGGCAGCCCCCCACATATAATGACTGTGAGTTAAGATGAAAATTACAAACACAGAGATGAAATAGATTTAGCAAAGTGAGGCCCGACTTACTGAACAGACAGAGGATAGGAAAGGTAACTTTGCGGTCAGCACAAAAAACTACAAAAAGACCACGCAGAGGGCGCAAAAAGACCCTCTGCACCGACTCACGGTGCGGAGGCGCTCCCTCTGCGTCCCAGAGCTTCCAGCAAGCAAGACAAAAATCAAAATAGCAAGCTGGACAGAAAAAATAGCAAACAGAGAAAAACAAGCAGGAACTTAGCTTCTGCTGGGAAGACAGGTCACAAGAACGATCCAGGAGCGAACTAGACCAATACTGGAACATTGACAGGTGGCATGGAGCAATGATCTAGGTGGAGTTAAATAGAGCAGCCAGTTAACGAATTAACCTCGTCACCTGTGGAAGGAACCTCAGAAGCCGCAGCCCCACTCACACCCACCAGAGGAAGCCCATGGACAGAACCAGCCGAAGTACCATTCATGACCACAGGAAGGAGCTTAACAACAGAATTCACAACAGTACCCCCCCCTTGAGGAGGGGTCACCGAACCCTCACCAGAGCCCCCAGGCCGACCAGGACGAGCCAAATGAAAGACACGAACCAGATCGGCAGCATGAACATCAGAAGCAAAGACCCAGGAATTATCTTCCTGACCATAACCCTTACACTTGACCAGGTACTGGAGTTTCCGTCTCGAAATACGAGAATCCAAAATCTTCTCCACCACATACTCCAACTCCCCCTCAACCAACACCGGGGCAGGAGGATCAACGGATGGAACCACAGGCGCCACGTATTTCCGCAACAACGACCTATGGAATACATTATGGATGGCAAAAGAAGCTGGAAGGGTCAAACGAAATGACACAGGATTGAGAACCTCAGAAATCTTATACAGACCAATGAAACGAGGCTTAAACTTAGGAGAGGAAACCTTCATAGGAACATAACGAGACGACAACCAAACCAAATCCCCAACACGAAGTCGGGGACCCACACAGCGCCGGCGGTTAGCGAAATGTTGAGCCTTCTCCTGGGACAATGTCAAATTGTCCACCACATGAGTCCAAATCTGCTGCAACCTATCCACCACAGTATCTACACCAGGACAGTCCGAAGACTCAACCTGCCCTGAAGAGAAACGAGGATGGAAACCAGAATTGCAGAAAAACGGCGAAACCAAAGTAGCCAAGCTGGCCCGATTATTAAGGGTGAACTCAGCCAAAGGCAAAAAGGACACCCAATCATCCTGATCAGCAGAAACAAAGCATCTCAGATATGTTTCCAAAGTCTGATTAGTACGTTCGGTTTGGCCATTTGTCTGAGGATGGAAAGCCGAGGAAAAAGACAAATCAATGCCCATCCTAGCACAAAAGGATCGCCAAAACCTCGAAACAAACTGGGAACCTCTGTCCGAAACGATGTTCTCCGGAATGCCATGTAAACGAACCACATGCTGGAAAAACAACGGCACCAAATCAGAGGAGGAAGGCAATTTAGACAAGGGTACCAAATGGACCATCTTAGAGAAGCGATCACAAACCACCCAAATGACCGACATCTTTTGAGAGACAGGGAGATCCGAAATAAAATCCATAGAAATATGTGTCCAGGGCCTCTTCGGGACCGGCAAGGGCAAAAGCAACCCACTGGCACGAGAATAGCAGGGCTTAGCCCGAGCACAAGTCCCACAGGACTGCACAAAAGAACGCACATCCCGCGACAAAGACGGCCACCAAAAGGATCTAGCCACCAAATCTCTGGTACCAAAGATTCCAGGATGACCAGCCAACACCGAACAATGAACCTCAGAGATAACTCTACTAGTCCATTTATCAGGGACAAACAGTTTCTCCGCTGGGCAACGGTCAGGTCTATCAGCCTGAAATTTTTGCAGCACCCGCCGCAAATCAGGGGAGATGGCAGACAAAATTACCCCCTCTTTGAGAATACCTGCCGGCTCAGGAACACCCGGAGAGTCGGGCACAAAACTCCTTGACAGGGCATCAGCCTTCACATTCTTAGAGCCTGCAAGGTACGAAACCACAAAATCAAAACGGGAGAAAAATAGCGACCAACGAGCCTGTCTAGGATTCAACCGTTTGGCAGACTCGAGATAAGTCAAATTCTTGTGATCCGTCAAGACCACCACGCGATGCTTGGCTCCTTCAAGCCAATGACACCACTCCTCGAATGCCCACTTCATGGCCAACAACTCTCGATTGCCAACATCATAATTGCGCTCAGCAGGCGAAAACTTTCTAGAAAAGAAGGCACATGGTTTCATCACCGAGCCCTCAGAACTTCTTTGCGACAAAACAGCTCCTGCTCCAATCTCAGAAGCATCAACCTCGACCTGAAACGGGAGCGAAACATCTGGCTGGCACAACACAGGGGCAGAAGAAAAACGACGCTTCAATTCCTGAAAAGCTTCCACAGCCGCAGAAGACCAATTGACCACATCAGCACCCTTCTTGGTCAAATCAGTCAACGGTTTAGCAACACTAGAAAAATTACTGATGAAGCGACGATAAAAATTAGCAAAGCCCAGGAACTTTTGCAGACTCTTCACAGATGTCGGCTGAGTCCAATCATAAATGGCCTGGACTTTAACAGGGTCCATCTCGATAGTAGAAGGGGAAAAAATGAAACCCAAAAATGAAACCTTCTGAACTCTAAAGAGACACTTAGACCCCTTCACAAACAAAGAATTAGCACGAAGGACCTGGAACACCATTCTGACCTGCTTCACGTGAGACTCCCAATCATCCGAGAAGACCAAAATATCATCCAAATATACAATCAGGAAATTATCCAGGTACTCTCGGAAGATGTCATGCATAAAGGACTGAAATACTGATGGAGCATTGGAAAGCCCGAATGGCATAACCAGGTACTCAAAATGGCCCTCGGGCGTATTAAATGCTGTTTTCCATTCATCGCCCTGTTTAATACGCACAAGATTATACGCACCACAAAGATCTATCTTGGTGAACCAACTAGCCCCCTTAATCCGAGCAAATAAATCAGACAGCAGCGGCAAAGGGTACTGAAATTTGACTGTGATCTTATTAAGAAGGCGGTAATCAATACAAGGTCTCAAAGAACCATCCTTCTTGGCCACAAAAAAGAACCCTGCTCCCAATGGTGACGACGACGGGCGAATATGACCCTTCTCCAAGGATTCCTTTATATAACTCCGCATAGCGGCGTGTTCTGGCACAGATAAATTGAACAGTCAGCCCTTAGGAAACTTACTACCAGGATTCAAATTGATAGCACAATCGCAATCCCTATGAGGAGGTAGGGCACTGGATTTGGGCTCATCAAATACATCCCGGTAATCCGACAAAAACTCCGGGACTTCAGACGGGGTGGATGACGAAATAGACAAAAATGGAACATCACCATGTACCCCCTGACAACCCCAGCTGGACACAGACATAGATTTCCAATCCAATACTGGATTATCGACCTGTAGCCATGGCAACCCCAAAACGACCACATCATGCAGATTATGCAACACCAAAAAGCGAATATCCTCCTGATGTGCAGGAGCCATGCACATGGTCAATTGGGTCCAGTACTGGGGCTTATTCTTGGCCAAAGGCGTAGCATCAATTCCTCTCAATGGAATAGGATACTGCAGGGCCGCCATCAGGGCATGACGGCCGTGACTGGCGTATGGGGCCCGGTGAGCAGAGGGGGCCCGCATCGGGCCCCGTCTTATCTGCTCACCGGGCCCCTACCGGCAGCCGCAGGCTGAACCGGGCCCTTAGTGCAGACGCTGCAGCTGTTTAAACAGCCGCGGCGCCGCCAGCCAATCTGAGGCTGGCAGGCGCTGACGTCAGCCGCAGCGTGCGTGCATGTCGCCGGCGTCTGACATCATTGTCAGTCGCCGGCGAGTGCATGCACGCTGCAGCTGCGTGGAGACTTCGCCCGCCGCAGGAGCGCAGCAGGAAAGAAGAACTTTCTTTTTTCTTGAGAGCGGCGATCCGGGGGCCAAGGGAAGAACGCTGGACACAGGGGCAAAACGCTGGACAGAGATGGGGCAGAGTGCTGGACAGAGATGGGGCAGAGTGCTGGGAAGAGATGGGGCAGAGTGCTGGACAGAGATGGGGCAGAGTGCTGGACAGAGATGGGGCAGAGTGCTGGGAAGAGATGGGGCAGAGTGCTGGGAAGAGATGGGGCAGAGTGCTGGACAGAGATGGGGCAGAGTGCTGGACAGAGATGGGGCAGAGTGCTGGACAGAGATGGGGCAGAGTGCTGGGAAGAGATGGGGCAGAGTGCTGGGAAGAGATGGGGCAGAGTGCTGGACAGAGATGGGGCAGAGTGCTGGACAGAGATGGGGCAGAGTGCTGGGCAGAGTGCTGGACAGAGATGGGGCAGAGTGCTGGACAGAGATGGGGCAGAGTGCTGGACAGAGATGGGGCAGAGTGCTGGACAGAGATGGGGCAGAGTGCTGGACAGAGATGGGGCAGAGTGCTGGACAGGGATGGGGCAGAGTGCTGGACAGGGATGGGGCAGAGTGCTGGACAGAGATGGGGCAGAGTGCTGGACAGAGATGGGGCAGAGTGCTGGACAGAGATGGGGCAGAGTGCTGGACAGAGATGGGGCAGAGTGCTGGACAGAGATGGGGCAGAGTGCTGGACAGAGATGGGGCAGAGTGCTGGACAGAGATGGGGCAGAGTGCTGGACAGAGATGGGGCAGGATTGGACACAGATGGGGCAGAGTGATGGACACAGATGGGGCAGGATTGGAAACAGATGGGGCAGACTCAGTGCTGGACACAGATGGGGCAGAGTGCTGGACACAGATGGGGCAGAGTGCTGGACACAGATGGGGCAGATATGCTGGACACAGATGGGGCAGAGTGCTGGACACAGAAGGGGCAGAGTGCTGGACACAGATGGGGCAGAGTGCTGGACACAGATGGGGCAGAGTGCTGGACACAGATGGGGCAGAGTGCTGGACACAGATGGGGCAGGATTGGACACAGATGGGGCAGAGTACTGGACACAGATGGGGCAGGATTGGACACAGATGGGGCAGAGTGCTGGACACAGATGGGGCAGGATTGGACACAGATGGGGCAGAGTGCTGGACACAGATGGGGCAGGATTGGACACAGATGGGGCAGAGTGCTGGACACAGATGGGGCAGGATTGGACACAGATGGGGCAGAGTGCTGGACACAGATGGGGCAGAGTGCTGGACACAGATGGGGCAGGATTGGAAACAGATGGGGCAGAGTGCTGGACACAGATGGGGCAGAGTGCTGGACACTGATGGGGCAGGATTGGAAACAGATGGGGCAGAATGGAGACAGATGGGGCAGGATTGGAGACAGATGGGGCAGGATGAATACAATGGAGACAGATGGGGCAGGATGGGGAGATCATATGGGGCAGGATGGATACTCATGAGGGCAGGATGGGAGAACATATGGCTGGAGCCTGCAATGAGACACACGGGGGCTAGGATGGCGAATATTACCATAGGGGCTAATTAAGGGATATTATTATTGCAGTGATGTATTTATTTTATTTTTTGAGTATACTGTTTTAAATGGGGGGAGGTCCTGTTACTGTGCAGAGTGATACTATGTCACCTTCTTTATGTGGTGTAATGTAGAGGCTGTGAAAATTAAGTAATGTGTTCTGCAAGTGGAACTCGAGATAACTGTGTTATTTCCTGCAGAGACGAGTCCTGGCTGGAAGAAATGATGGCGGTCTGTGCTGGATGAAAGATGAAGGACTTCACCTAGAGACGTCACTGGTGAGTCAGTGTTAACTATACACTGACACTATACACTGTATACTATATACAGAGCTCCTGTGTATAATGTCACCGGTGATCACTGTATTACCTGTACACAGACACTGCTTACTAATTACAGATCTCCTGTGTATAATGGCACTGATGGTGATAGTATTGTGGTTTTTTTTTTATTACTGATCAGTATTGTAGTATTCAGTCACTATGTGGTGGTAATATGCAGTCTGGTCATGGTGTTGTGGTATTTGTTCCTTGTGTTTGATATTATTCGGTCACTGTGGTGATATTATGTCATCTGGTCATAGTGCTGTGGTATTTGTTCCTTGTATGTAGTATTATAGGTCATTTTAAAAATTGAAAAATAAATAAAAATATACCTAAATTGTATTGCATATTTTAACAAATATTTAGTAGGTTACAGTACAGTAGGGCCCGGCCAAAAGTGTCAACCGTGTTCTGGTGGCGGCTTAAAAAATCTTTAGGCCAAAACAAAAGCTGCCGGCTATATGTGTGATCTGGTGATGGGAACTGTTAATGTGTGATAGGTGAGAAGTGGAAATTTTCCAAGAGAGAGCGGTGGGACTGTGGACAGTTCGAGGGGTGGAGCCTGGAGGCGGGGCTGGTGTGGAGCCTGGGCGGAGTCTCAAGGGGGCCCCGAAAATTTTGCCAGTATGGGGCCCCGAAATTTCTAGTGGCAGCCCTGGGATACTGCAAGGGCTCCAAGAAAAAACCACAGCGCCTAGCAAACTCCAAGTCCATCAAATTCAGGGCAGCGCCTGAATCCACAAATGCCATAACAGAATAGGATGACAAAGAGCAAATCAGAGTAACGGACAAAAGAAATTTCGACTGTACCGTACCAATGGTGGCAGACCTAGCGAACCGCTTAGTGCGCTTAGGACAATCGGAGATAGCATGACGTCTGTGTTCTTGCCGTTCAGCTCCAGTCAAAGTCCTATCACATTGCATAGGCTCAGGTCTATGCTCAGATAATACCGCCAAATGGTGCACAACTTTACGCTCACGCAAGCGTCGATCGATCTGAATGGCCAAAGACATAGACTCATTCAGACCAGCAGGCATAGGAAATCCCACCATGACATCCTTAAGGGCTTCAGAAAGACCCTTTCTGAAAATTGCTGCCGGCGCACATTCATTCCACTGAGTACAGACCACTTCCTAAACTTCTGACAATATATCTCTACCTCATCCTGACCCTGACACAGAGCCAGCAAGATTTTCTCTGCCTGATCCACTGAATTTGGTTCATCATAAAGCAATCCAAGCGCCAGAAAAAACGCATCAACATCACGCAATGCCGGATCTCCTGGCGCAAGGGAAAATGCCCAGTCTTGAGGGTCGCCACGTAACAAAGAAATAATGATTTTCACTTGTTGAACAGGGTCACCTGAGGAGCGAGGTTTCAAAGCAAGAAACAATTTACAATTATTTTTGAAATTCAGAAACTTAGATCTATCCCCAAAAAACAAATCAGGAATTGGAATCCTAGACTCTGACATCGGATTCTGAACCTCAAAATCTTGAATGTTTTGTACCCTTGCAGTGAGATTATCCATCCAAGAGGACAGACCTTGAATGTCCATATCCACACCTGTATCCTGAACCACCCAGAGGTCTAGGGGAAAAGAAAGGCAAAACACAGTGCAAAGAAAAAAAAATGGTCTCAGAACTTCTCTTATCCCTCTATTGAGATGCATTAATACTTTGAGCCACCTGTACTGTTATGACCTGGTGGTGAGGACAATAATGGATCTGGTGGTTAAGAGCACACGGAATGACCTGATAGTTACTAATAATACAGGACAAGCTCTGAGACGTGGGAACTCTGCTGACCGCAATCCCTAATCCTATCACACACACTAGAAATAGCCGTGGAGCGCTCCTGACGCTCCCTAGGCGCCTCGTCACAGCCTAAGGAACTAGCTAGCCCTAAAGATAGAAAAATAAAGCCTACCTTGCCTCAGAGAAATTCCCCAAAGGAACAGGCAGCCCCCCACATATAATGACTGTGAGTTAAGATGAAAATTACAAACACAGAGATGAAATAGATTTAGCAAAGTGAGGCCCGACTTACTGAACAGACAGAGGATAGGAAAGGTAACTTTGCGGTCAGCACAAAAAACTACAAAAAGACCACGCAGAGGGCGCAAAAAGACCCTCCGCACCGACTCACGGTGCGGAGGCGCTCCCTCTGCGTCCCAGAGCTTCCAGCAAGCAAGACAAAAATCAAAATAGCAAGCTGGACAGAAAAAATAGCAAACAGAGAAAAACAAGCAGGAACTTAGCTTCTGCTGGGAAGACAGGTCACAAGAACGATCCAGGAGCGAACTAGACCAATACTGGAACATTGACAGGTGGCATGGAGCAATGATCTAGGTGGAGTTAAATAGAGCAGCCAGTTAACGAATTAACCTCGTCACCTGTGGAAGGAACCTCAGAAGCCGCAGCCCCACTCACACCCACCAGAGGAAGCCCATGGACAGAACCAGCCGAAGTACCATTCATGACCACAGGAGGGAGCTTAACAACAGAATTCACAACAGTTATAGTCTTGTACATAGGAGCAGTATTATAGTAGCTATATTCTTGTATATAGGGGCAGTATTATAGTAGTTATATTCTTGTGTATAGGGGCAATATTATAGTCGTTATATTCTTGTACATAGAAGCAGTATTATAGTAGTTATATTCTTGTACATAGGAGCAGTAGTATAGTAGTTATATTCTTGTACAGTACATAGGAGCAGTATTATAGCAGTTATATTCTTGTACATGGGGCAGTATTATAGTAGTTATAGTCTTGTGCATGGGAGCAGTATTATAGTATGGTAGTTATATTCTTGCACATAAGGGCAGTATTATAGTAGTTATATTCTTGTATATAGGGGCAGTATTATAGTATTTATATTCTTGTATATAGGGGCAGTATTATATTTATATTCTTGCATATAGGGCAGTATTATAGCAGTTATATTCTTGTATTTAGGGGCAGTGTTATAGTAGTTATATTCTTGTACATAGGAGCAGTATTATAGTAGTTATAGTCTTGTACATAGGAGGCAGTATTATAGTAGTTATATTCTTGCACATAGAGGCAGTATTATAGTAGTTATATTCTTGTATATAGGGGCAGTATTATAGTTATATTCTTGCATATAGGGGCAGTATTATAGCAGTTATATTCTTGTACATAGGGGCAGTATTATAGTAGTTATATTCTTGTACATAGGGGCAGTATTATAGTAGTTATATTCAGGGCCGTATTTAGAGTTTCTGTTGCCCTAGGCACTTTTAATGCTGCTTCCCCCTTTGGTGAGTATGACATTATCGGCAGTGACATTGCCTTAAATCGCTGATGTGAAAGTAGCCTTTTGCAGCAGATCCGGCAGTTTTTCCGCATCTGCCGTGTAATGGATCACTTACGGCAACACTGCATTCGGCCTCATTCATTCCCTATGGGACTTGCGGACATGTGCGGCGCTTGCGGTTTTGCAGCGATCCCGCAAATGCGGTACTTGCAGCAATGGAAAAAAACACTGCTAGCAGTGTTTTTTGAATCACCGCAAGTGCAAAACCACAAGTGCCGCACATGTACGCAAGTAGCCATCACTACCTGTCCCTGCACCTTGCTTGCTCGTTCCTAACCATCCCTCTCTGACCCAAAACTACACTATAAAGCTTTAGGAAAACAATTTATTAACTGACATATTCCTAAGATAATGAGGCTCCAGGCTGCGGCGTAGACTGGGACGGGCAGTCTCCGGGTCTCCATTCTCTCGCTGTGTACACCCTCAGTCCCTGCCTCTGCCTGTGCACAGACCTCCCTCGACCGGACCCGGTAATCACCGCTCGCAGTGGCATATCGGCAGAGGTGTATCTAGGGTTTCTGGCACCAGGGGCAAGAATTCATTTTGGTGCCTTCCCCCCTACAGGACATATGTGATTTGTACACTTAGTCATGTACCCACGAGCTCTTCTCCCTAATGCCCTCAATGATCAGTGAAAAACAGAGAAGCTGAAGAGAAGCTCGTTGTCACAGGACCACAAGTATGAAAATCGCATATGAGTGAAGTGTCCATGTGACGACTACTGGAACCTGCAGAGTTTAATTCTGACATCGAAGGCTACTGAATTCTCACAACCAATGCACTGTACACTTTTAGGATTCTCCCTTGCCGGTGGACAGTCATGTCAGCACAAGCATGTGATTTGTATACTTCTGACCACATTCTGACTAGATGTGCCCGGCCTCGCTCAGTTCATTTTCATTGACGGAGGCCACATATGTCTAGTCAGCATGTAACCGCATGTATGTAAATCGCCAGCACGAGAGAATCCTGACAGCGTGCAGTGCGTACTGTGAGAATTCAGAAGTCTGCAGTCACAAAGAATGACTGCAGACTCATCACAAACCTGGACATCCCCTTTAATGCTCCTAACAAATAAAAACATGAGTTAGTCAGTATCACAAATAACATTTACATCCAGGTACCTTATAGATGATGTTGTCTCTGGAGCCGTTCTTCTTTTCTTCATCTTGTCCAGACCCCATGATGAGTTTTCTCATCCACAGCGGTCTCTGCAGACTTCCATCTTCTCCGTTCTTCTGCAGCAAATCTCCACATGATGCCCTTAAAGATACAAGTGTCGTTATAATGCTCCTGAATAAAAAATTGCCCCTCACTATATTGTCTGCACAAAATATGACCCCCGCTGTCCCTCTTATGGTATATGCTCTTCACACTGACCTCACCTTTCCATACCGACCCCCCTCTTTACATTGTCCTCTCACACTGTGTCCCCTATAGGGCTCAGTATTTATACTGTACTCTCTCATCACACTCCCCCTCCTTGGTTTACTGTCCCCTCCTGGCTGTGCCCTTACACTGTCCCTCCATGCTACGCCCCCACTACTCAGTTTCTATCCTGTGCCCACTCACTTTTCTGCCCCCATAGTGTCTCCTCACACTATTCCCCTCCCTCCTCATACTGCCTCCTCTCACATCCCTCCTGTTCACCATCCTGTCTCCTCATATATTTACCCCCTCACTTTCTATACTGCCTGCTCACCTGACTCCCCATACTTTGTCTGCACACATCCCATCACCCTCACTCCCCGTAGTCTGTCCACATCCATTTTTCACATCGCTACTCATACTGTGTCCACACACATTCCCTCGTTCGCTCCCCATACTGCCTGCGCCCATCCCCCATATTGTTTCCTCACATATGCCCCCCATACTGTTTCCTCATACATGCCCCCCCCATTCCCCTGTACTGTTTCCTCATACATGTCCCCCATCCTGTCGCATGGCTCGGCTCCCCCATCCTCCCATCTTGTATGCATAGCTTGGCTCCCCCATACTCCCATCTTGTATGCATGGCTCGGCTCCCCCATACTCCCACTTTGTATGCATGGCTCCCCCATCCTGTATGCATGGCTCGGCTCCCCCATCCTCCCACCCTGTGTGCATAGCTCCCCCATCCTCCCACCCTGTATGCATGGGTCGGCTCCCCCATCCTCCCACCCTGTATGCATGGTTCCTCCATTCTCCCATCCTGTATGCACGGCTCCCCCATCCTCCCACCCTGTATGCATGGCTCCTCCATCCTCCCACCCTGTATGCATGGTTCCTCCATTCTCCCATCCTGTATGCATGGCTCCTCCATCCTCCCATCCTGTATGCATGGTTCGGCTCCCCCATCCTCCCACCCTGTGTGCATGGCTCCCCCATCCTCCCACCCTGTATGCATGGCTCCCCCACCCTGTATGCATAGCTCGGCTCCCCCATCCTCCCACTTGTGTGCACGGCTCCCCCAGCCTCCCACCCTGTGTGCACGGCTCCCCCACCCTGTGTGCACGGCTCCCCCACCCTCCCACCCTGTGTGCACGGCTCCCCCACCCTCCCACCCTGTGTGCACGGCTCCCCCATCCTCCCACCCTGTGTGCACGGCTCCTCCATCCTCCCACCCTGTGTGCACGGCTCCCCCATCCTCCCACCCTTTGTGCACGCTCCTCCATCCTCCCACCCTGTGTGCACGGCTCCCCCATCCTCCCACCCTGTATGCATGGTCCCCCCATCCTGTATGCATGTCTCCCCCATCCTCCCACCCTGTATGCATGGCTCCCCCATCCTCCCACTCTGAATGCATGGTTCCCCCATTCTGTATGCATGGCTCTCCCATCCTCCCACCCTGCATGCATGGCTTCCCCATCCTCCCACCCTGTAAACAGGACTCCTCCATCATCCTCCCCTGTCCTACTCTGCCTTCCTCCATCCTCACCCTGTCCTCCTCTATCCTCCCGTCATACTCACCTTTCTCTCACCATGCGGCACTGAACTTCCCGGCATCTCTGTCCCGGCAGCATCTTCTTCCTGTATGAGCGGTCACGTGGTACTGCTCATTAGGGTGATGAATATGCATCCATATTCATCACCTTAATGAGCGGTACCACGTGACCGCTGAGGACAGGACGAGCTGCCAGCGCTGAGACGGAGTTGCAGCAGGCACCGCTGGAGGAGGGTGAGTATGAAGTCTCCAGGGAGGGGGCAGGGGGGCTTTCGCTTGACCCCGGACTTAAAAAAAAAAAAAAAAAAAACCCTTGCTCAAGTGCGCCCCCCCCCACATCCTGCCACCCTAGGCACGTGCCCTCAAGTGCCTAGTGGCAAATACGGCCCTGGTTATATTCTTGTACATAGGAGCAGTAGTATAGTAGTTATATTTTTGTACATAGGTGCAGTATTATAGTAATTATAGTCTTGTACAAAGGGGCAGTATTATAGTAGTTATATTCTTATACATAGGGGTCAGTATTATAGTAGCTAAATTCTTGTCCATAGGAGCAGTATTACAGTAGTTATATTCTTGTATATAGGGGCAGTATTATAGTAGTTATATTCTTGTACATAGAAGCAGCATTATAGTAGTTATATTCTTGTACATAGGAGCAGTATTATAGTAGTTATATTCTTGTACATAGGAGCAGTATTACAGTAGCTATATTCTTGTATATAGGGGCAGTATTATAGTAGTTATATTCTTGTATATAGGGGCAGTATTATAGTAGTTATATTCTTGTACATAGGAGCAGTATTATAGTAGTTATATTCTTGTACATAGGAGTATTATAGTAGTTATATTCCTGTACATAGGGGGCAGTATTATAGTAGTTATATTCTTGTACATAGAAGCAGTATTATAATAGTTATATTCTTGTACATAGGTGCAGTATTATAGTTGTTATATTCTTGTACATAGTGGGCAGTATTATAGTAGGTATATTCTTGTCCATAGGAGCAGTATTATAGCAGTTATATTTTAGTACATAGCAGTATTATAGTAGTTATATTCTTGTACATAGTGGGCGGGCAGTATTATAATAGCTATATTCTTGTCCATAGAAGCAGTATTATAGTAGTTATATTCTTGTCCATAGGAGCAGTATTATAGTAGTTATATTCTTGTATATAGGGGCAGTATTATAGTAGTTATATTCTTGTCCATAGAAGCAGTATTTTAGTAGTTATATTTTTGTCCATAGGAGCAGTATTATAGTAGTTATATTGTTGTACATAGGGGCAGTATTATAGGAGTTATATTCTTATACATAGAGGGCAGTATTATAGTAGTTATATTCTTGTTCATAGGAGCAGTATTATAGTAGTTATATTCTTGTATATAGGGGCAGTATTATAGTAGTTATATTCTTGTCCATAGAAGCAGTATTTTAGTAGTTATATTCTTGTCCATAGGAGCAGTATTATAGTAGTTATATTCTTGTACATAGGGGCAGTATTATAGGAGTTATATTCTTATACATAGAGGGCAGTATGATAGTAGTTATATTCTTGTACATAGGGGCAGTATTATAGTAGGTATATTCTTGTACATAGTGGGCGGGCAGTATTATAGTAGCTATATTCTTGTCCATAGGAGCAGTATTATAGCAGTTATATTTTTGTACATAGGAGCAGTATTATAGTAGTTATATCTATGCGCAGTAGTTGTATTCTTGTGTGAGACAGTGAAGATGATTTGATACTTCGTTCTCCCACCATTGCACATTACACAGCAGGGGGTGACAATCATTGCTAGTTGAGCTCCTCCTGGGGTTAAGGGAATATGAAATATATAAGATATGATGCAAAAATATTAAGCCGCAAAAATGCAGTCAGCACAATCTGTTCTAAAAAGTCTCTTCACTTTGTAATTTAGGAATGATTGCTGCACATGCGATGCTAATATCAGCTGTCAGTGGAATTGCCCTTTAATGGGTTTTCACTGTAGTTCTGGGAGAAATATCGCCTTCCATAATGTTCCTAATCACTTCCATTGAGCGTCTTCGTAATGACAATATAACTGGAAACTTGTGCTATGCTGCTGTTTGCATTCTGTCCAAATGTAGCCACAGCCTCCATGATACAAATGACTTCACATTAAACGTCATTGCTCCCAGGTCCAGGCTCCTGACTGATATCTCAGCAGCTTATTAAATCCCCATCACATTCCTTAATGCGAAAGTACCCGCTTCCAGCAGATGTGTCCTATCATTAAAGCCGCCTGTAATATGCCGTAATCCCAGCTTGCTGTATTAATGCTTTGTTTGTCTTTAAGCACAGATGGATATTTTTTTATGAGGACTGCTGTGCTGATCGGACCCCCTTGAGGCTCAGACCCGGGGCAGCTGTCTAACTAGTGACTAGATATTTCCCCTCCGGCATTGAGTGACAGGATATAAATATCTTTACTGCATTGTGGAAAACATGGATTGATGCACAGGAGCCGAGATACAATAGGCTTTCTTTATTAATACATTAATACCGCCATCCCCAAATGTGCTGCAGTTCGCAGTCACCCACCAGATGCCAACTTTTGTTTTTTACTATGACGGCTCTTGGACTATTACTTGTCTACGAGTAGCAGTAGATCCTTCTAAAGAAACTTCTGGGGAGACCTTGGAATTTGCTACTTGATTGTGGTCTTTGGGTTGTCTCATCATGTACAACCCCTTTAAGACTTGATGCGCCATCAGTGGAATGATGTGGGCTGAGGAAATAGTTGGTTTGATCAGGGAAAGCAGTGGCGAAGTGGCCAGATGACTCAACATCTGAACTCCTCGGACCAAGCAGGACAGAAGTTGTGATGATGACCCCATTTGAAGGGAACCTGTCACCCCCAAAATTGAAGGTGAGCTAAGCCCACAGGCATCAGGGGCTTATCTACAGCATTCCGGAATGCTGTAGATAAGCCCCCGATGTATCCTGAAAGATGAGAAAATGGGCTAAGATTATACTCACCCAGGGGCGGTCCTGGTACGATAGGCGTCGCAGTCCGGTCCGGGGCCTCCCATCTTCATACGATGACGTCCTCTTCTTGTCTTCCTGCCGCGGCTCCGGCGCAGGCGTACTTTGTCTGCCCTGTTGAGGGCAGAGCAAAGTACTGCAGTGCTCAGGCGCCGGGCCTCTCTGACCTGGGTGAGTATAATATAACCTCTTTTTCTCATCTATCAGGATACATCAGGGGCTTATCCACAGCATTACAGAATGCTGTAGATAAGCCCCTGATGCTGGTGGGCTTAGCTCACCTTCGATTTTGGGGGTGACTGGTTCCCTTTAAGCTGTACAAAACTAACTGCATGAACATCACCATCCCTAAGCACATTTGGCTTGGCATGCTTATTTCAATGAGATGAGAAGATAAGCTGCTGCCATACATCTGTCTTGACAAAGCAAAAGGGGGGACATGTTAAAATTCAACATTTTCCCTAGTTTTCCCCAGAAGATAATTGTGAAGGCCAGCTATACATCCAATTGTCAGATGTCTACTAATCTGTCCGGAATCATGCTTCCAGATGTTTTCCTGTGACACTTTGCGAAAGGTTGTGCCCATGTGCCAGCTACCAGCCCCTTGAAGGGTGTGTGCTAAATGCCTCCCACTCCATTAAAAGTGCCTGAGACATTTCCACAGTGCTCCAAGTCTAACCCAAAAGGTTCTTTAGTCTTCTGTCACTCTTGGGTTGCCTTCAGTTGGGACTCAGATAGTTCTCGTGTCTGCTGCCAGTCCTGATTCACTCTGGTTTTCTGCTCTTGATTAATTACAGCTTCAACTTGCCACTTTGGTACCATGACCTTGGTCTTCACCTCCATGTAGGCTGCTCCAGGGAAGTGAGCTGGACATTCTCTGTGGAGAACTTCACACAGACATACAGTAAGGAACCCACAATCACACAAAATCTACTTCTTTGTTTAGACCTATGGCACATCCTTCAGGTGCTCAGTGGGTCCCCATCTCCAGACAGCCCCTGACCCCATGGATTTTACGTTTATGGGTAGTCTGAATGTACAGTACAGACCAAAAGTTTGGACATACCTTCTTATTTAAAGATTTTTCTGTATTTTCATGACTATGAAAATTGTACATTCACACTTAAGGCATCGAACTATGAATTAACACATGTGGAATTATATACTTAACAAAAAAGTGTGAAACAACTGAAAATGTCTTATATTCTAGGTTCTTCAAAGTAGCCACCTTTTGCTTTGATGACTGCTTTGCACACTCTTGGCATTCTCTTGATGAACTTCAAGAGGTAGTCACCGTAAATGGTTTTCACTTCACAGGTGTGTCCTGTCAGGTTTAATAAGTGGGATTTCTTGCCTTATAAATGGGGTTGGGACCATCAGTTGTGTTGAGCAGATGTCTGGTGGATACACAGCTGATAGTCCTACTGAATAGACTGTTAGAATTTGTATTATGGCAAGAAAAAAGCAGCTAAGAAAAATGAGTGGCCATCATTACTTTAACCCCTTTCTGCCATTAGACGTACTATTGCGTCCATGTGGGGTGGGCTTTACTTCCCAAGGACGCAATAGTACGTCATATGCGATCGGCAGCGCTCACGGGGGGAGCGCCGCCGATCGCGGCCGGGTGTCAGCTGTTTATCGCAGCTGACATCCGGCACTATGTGCCAGGAGCGGTCACGGACCGCCCCCGGCACATTAACCCCCGGCACACCGCGATCAAAGATGATCGCGATGTGCCGGCGGTACAGGGAAGCACCGCGCAGGGAGGGGGCTCCCTGCGGGCTTCCCTGAGCCCCCCGCAGCAACGCGATGTGATCGCGTTGCTGCGAGGGTCTCACCTCCCTCCCTGCTCCCTCCAGCCCCGGATCCAAGATGGCCGCGGATCCGGGTCCTGCAGGGAGGGAGGTGGCTTCACAGAGCCTGCTCAGAGCAGGCACTGTGAAGCAGCCTGCACTCCTATCAGATCAGTGATCTGACAGAGTGCTGTGCAAACTGTCAGATCACTGATCTGTGATGTCCCCCCCTGGGACAAAGTAAAAAAGTAAAAAAAAAAATTTCAAATGTGTAAAAAAAAATAAAAAAAAATATTCCAAAATAATGAAAAAAAAAATAAAAATATTATTCCCATAAATACATTTCTTTATCTAAATAAAAAAAACAAAACAATAAAAGTACACATATTTAGTATCGCCGCGTCCGTAACGGCCCGACCTATAAAACTGGCCCACTAGTTAACCCCTTCAGTAAACACCGTAAGAAAAAAAAAAAAAAAACGAGGCAAAAAACAACGCTTGATAATCATACCGCCGAACAAAAAGTGGAATAACACGCGATCAAAAAGACAGATATAACTAACCATGGTACCGCTGAAAACGTCATCTTGTCCCGCAAAAAACGAGCCGCCATACAGCATCATCAGCAAAAAAATAAAAAAGTTATAGTCCTGAGAATAAAGCGATGCAAAAATAATTATTTTTTCTATAAAATAGTTTTTATCGTATAAAAGCGCCAAAACATAAAAAAATGATATAAATGAGGTGTCGCTGTAATCGTACTGACCCGAAGAATAAAACTGCTTCATCAATTTTACCAAACGCGGAACGGTATAAACGCCTCCCCCAAAAGAAATTCATGAATAGCTGGTTTTTGGTCATTCTGCCTCACAAAAATCGGAATAAAAAGCGATCAAAAAATGTGACGTGCCCGAAAATGTTACCAATAAAAACATCAACTCGTCCCGCAAAAACCAAGACCTCACATGACTCTGTGGACCAGAATATAGAAAAATTATAGCTCTCAAAATGTGGTAACGCAAAAAATATTTTTTGCAATAAAAAGCGTCTTTCAGTGTGTGACGGCTGCCAATCATAAAAATCCGCTAAAAAACCCGCTATAAAAGTAAATCAAACCCCCCTTCATCACCCCCTTAGTTAGGGAAAAATTAAAAAAATGTATTTATTTCCATTTTCCCATTAGGGCTAGGGTTAGAGTTAGGGCTAGGGTTAGGGCTAGGGTTAGGGCTAGGGCTAAGGTTAGGGCTAGGGCTAGGGTTAGGGCTAGGGTTAGGGCTAGGGTTAGGGCTAGGGTTAGGGTTAGGGCTAGGGTTAGGGCTAGGGTTAGGGCTAAGGTTAGGGCTAGGGTTAGGGCTAGGGTTAGGGCTAGGGTTAGGGTTAGGGCTAGGGTTAGGGCTAGGGTTAGGGTTAGGGCTAGGGTTAGGGCTAGGGTTAGGGCTAGGGCTACAGTTTGGGTTGGGGCTAAAGTTACAGTTAGGGTTTAGATTACATTTACGGTTGGGAATAGGGTTGGGATTAGGGTTAGGGGTGTGTCAGGGTTAGAGGTGTGGTTAGGGTTACTGTTGGGATTAGGGTTAGGGATGTGTTTGGATTAGGGTTTCAGTTATAATTGGGGGGTTTCCACTGTTTAGGCACATCAGGGGCTCTCCAAACGCGACATGGCGTCCGATCTCAATTCCAGCCAATTCTGCGTTGAAAAAGTAAAACAGTGCTTCTTCCCTTCCGAGCTCTCCCGTGTGCCCAAGCAGGGGTTTACCCCAACATATGGGGTATCAGCGTACTCAGGACAAATAGGATAACAACTTTTGGGGTCCAATTTCTCCTGCTACCCTTGGGAAAATACAAAACTCGGGGCTAAAACATATTTTTTGTGGGAAAAAAAAAGATTTTTTATTTTCACGGCTCTGCGTTATAAACTGTAGTGAAACACTTGGGGGTTCAAAGTTCTCACAACACATCTAGATTAGTTCCCTGGGGGGTCTAGTTTCCAATATGGGGTCACTTGTGGGGGGTTTCTACTGTTTAGGTACATTAGGGGTTCTGCAAACGCAATGTGACGTCTGCAGACCATTCCATCTAAGTCTGCATTCCAAATGGCGCTCCTTCCCTTCCGAGCTCTGCCATGCGCTCAAACGTTGGTTTCCCCCAACATACGGGGTATCAGCGTACTCAGGACAAATTGGACAACAACTTTTGGGGTCGAATTTCTCCTCTTACCCTCGGGAAAATACAAAACTGGGGGCTAAAAAATAATTTTGGGGGGAAAGATTTTTTTTTTTAATTTTCACGGCTCTGCGTTACAAACTGTAGTGAAACACTTGGGGGTTCAAAGCTATCACAACACATCTAGATGAGTTCCTTAGGGGGTCTAGTTTCCAAAATGGTGTCACTTGTGGGAGGTTTCTACTGTTTAGGTACATTAGGGGCTCTGCAAATGCAATGTGACACCTGCAGACCATTCCATCTAAGTCCTCATTCCAAATGGAGCTCCTTCCCTTCCGAGCCCTCCCATGCGCCCAAACAGTGGTTCCCCCCCACATATGGGGTATCAGCGCACTCAGGACAAATTGGACAACAAATTGTGGGGTCGAATTTCTCCTTTTACCCTCGGAAAAATACAAAACTGGGGGCTAAAAAATAATTTTTGTGGGAAAAAATTTTTGTTTTATTTTTACGGCTCTCCATTATAAACTTCTGTGAAGCCCTTGGTGGGTCAAAGCGCTCAGCACACATCTAGATAAGTTCCTAAGGGGGTCTACTTTCCAAAATGGTGTCACTTGTGGGGGGTTTCTACTGTTTAGGTACATTAGGGGCTCTGCAAACGCAATGTGACACCTGCAGACCATTCCATCTAAGTCTGCATTCAAATGGCACTCCTTCCCTTCTGAGCCCTCCCATGTGCCCAAACAGTGGTTCCCCCCACATATGGTGTATCATCGCACTCAGGACAAATTGGGCAACAAATTTTGGGGTCCAATTTCTCCTGTTACCCTCAGGAAAATACAAAACTGGGGGCTAAAAAAATAATTTTTGTGGGAAAAAAATTTTGTTTTATTTTTACGGCTCTGCATTATAAACTTCTGTGAAGCACTTGGTGGGTCAAAGTGCTCACCACACCTCTAGATAAGTTCCTTAGGGGGTCTACTTTCCAAAATGGTGTCATTTGTGGGGGGTTTCAATGTTTAGGTACATCAGTGGCTCTTCAAACGCAACATGGCGTCCCATCTCAATTCCTGTCAATTTTGCTTTGAAAAGTCAAACGGCGCTCCTTCCCTTCCGAGCTCTCCCATCCACCCAAACAGTGGTTTACCCCCACATATGGGGTATCCGCGTACTCAGGACAAATTGTACAACAACTTTTGGGGTCCAATTTCTTCTCTTACCCTTGGGAAAATAAAAAATTGGGGGCAAAAAGATAATTTTTGTGAAAAAATATGATTTTTTATTTTTACGGTTCTACATTATAAACTTCTGTGAAGCACTTGGTGGGTCAAAGTGCTCACCACACCTCTAGATAAGTTCCTTAGGGGGTCTACTTTCCAAAATGGTGTCACTTGTGGGGGGTTTCAATGTTTAGGCACATCAGTGGCTCTTCAAACGCAACATGACGTCCCATCTCAATTCCTGTCAATTTTGCATTGAAAAGTCAAACGGCGCTCCTTCCCTTCCGAGCTCTCCCATCCGCCCAAACAGTGGTTTACCCCCACATATGGGCTATCAGCGTACTCAGGACAAATTGTACAACAACTTTTGGGGTCCAATTTCTTCTCTTACCCTTGGGAAAATAAAAAATTGGGGGCGAAAAGATAATTTTTGTGAAAAAATACGTTTTTTTATTTTTACGGTTCTACATTATAAACTTCTGTGAAGCACTTGTTGGGTCAAAGTGCTCACCACACCTCTAGATAAGTTCCTTAGGGGGTCTACTTTCCAAAATGGTGTCACTTGTGGGGGGTTTCAATGTTTAGCCACATCAGGGGCTCTCCAAACGAAACATGGCGTCCCATCTCAATTCCAGTCAATTTTGCATTGAAAAGTCAAATGGCACTCCTTCGCTTCCGAGCTCTGCCATGCGCCCAAACAGTGGTTTACCCCCACATGTGGGGTATTGGCATACTCAGGACAAATTGTACAACAATGTTTGGGGTCCATTTTCTCCTGTTACCCTTGGTAAAATAAAACAAATTGGAGCTGAACTACATTTTTTGTGAAAAAAAGTTAAATGTTCATTTTTATTTAAACATTCAAAAAATTCCTGTGAAGCACCAGAAGGGTTAATAAACTTCTTGAATATGGTTTTGAGCACCTTGAGGGGTGTAGTTTTTAGAATGGTGTCACACTTGGGTATTTTCTATCATATAGACCCCTCAAAATGACTTCAAATGAGATGTGGTCCCTAAAATAAAATGGTGTTGTAGAAATGAGAAATTGCTGGTCAACTTTTAACCCTTATAACTCCCTAACAAAAAAAAATTTTGGTTCCAAAATTGTGCTGATGTAAAGTAGACATGTGGGAAATGTTACTTATTAAGTATTTTGTGTGACATATCTCTGTGATTTAATTGCATAAAAATTCAAAGTTGGAAAATTGCGAAATTTTCATAATTTTCGCCAAATTTCCGTTTTTTTCACAAATAAACGCAGGTACTATCAAATAATTTTTACCATTGTCATGAAGTACAATATGTCACGAGAAAACAATGTCAGAATCACCAGGATCCATTGAAGCGTTCCAGAGTTATAACCTCATAAAGGGACAGTGGTCAGAATTGTAAAAATTGGCCCGGTCATTAACGTGCAAACCACCCTTGGGGGTAAAGGGGTTAAGAAATGAAGGTCAGTCAGCCGGAACAATTGGGAAAACTTTGAAAGTGTCCCCAAGTGCAGTTGCAAAAACCATCAAGCGCTACAAAGAAACTGGCTCAAATGAAGACCGCCCCAGGAAAGGAAGACCAAGAGTCACCTCTGCTTCTGAGGATAAGTTTATCCGTGTCACCAGCCTCAGATATCGCAGGTTAACAGCAGCTCAGATTAGAGACCAGATCAATGCCACACAGAGTTCTTGCAGAAGACACATCTCTACAACAACTGTTAAGAGGAGACTTTGTGCAGCAGGCCTTCATGGTAAAATAGCTGTTAGGAAACCACTGATAAGGACTGGCAACAAGCAGAAGAGACTTGTTTGGTCTAAAGAACACAAGGAATGAACATTAGACCAGTGGAAATCTGTGCTTTGGTCTGATGAGTCCAAATTTGAGATCTTTGATTCCAACCACCGTGTCTTTGTGCGACGCAGAAAAGGTGAACAGATGGACTCTACATGCCTGGCTCCCACCGTGAAGCATGGAGGAGGAGGTGTGATGGTGTGGGGGTACTTTTCTGGTGACACTGTTGGGGATTTATTCAAAATTGAAGATATACTGAACCAGCATGGCTACCACAGCATCTTGCAGCGGCATGCAATTCCATCCAGTTTGCGTTTAGTTGGACCATCATTTATTTTTCAACAGGACAATGACCCCAAACACACCTCCAGGCTGTGTAAGGGCTATTTGACCAAGAAGGAGAGTGATGGGGTGCTACGCCAGATGACCTGGCCGCCACACTCACCAGACCTGAACCCAATCGAGATGGTTTGGGGTGAGCTGGACCGCAGAGTGAAGGCAAAAGGGCCAACAAGTGCTAAGCATCTCTGGGAACTCCTTCAAGATTGTTGGAAGACCATTTCCGGTGGCTACCTCTTGAAGCTCATCAAGAGAATGCCAAGAGTGTGCAAAGCAGTCATCAAAGCAAAAGGTGGCTACTTTGAAGAACCTAGAAAATGAGACATATTTTCAGTTGTTTCATAATTTTTGTTAATTATATAATTCCACATGTGTTAATTCATAGTTTTGATGCTTTCAGTGTGAATTTACAATTTTTAAAGTCATGAAAATACAGAAAAATCTTTAAATGAGGTGTGTCCAAACTTTTGATGTGTGCTGTATGTTTCCATGAAGTCAGACTACCATAATTTTGTCAACTTTTTTAGGTTCGGATCAGGGACACTTATAGGTCATGCACTAAATGTCCCACTAACGACAAATTGGGGTTCTGGGAGGAACAACTATTTTACCTAAAATCTTACAGTTACACTGAGGAGGTTGTGATTTCTCTGATTTTGTCAGTAGAACCACTTGGATCTTTTGTGATGGGTGGGCTTATGAGGTCCTATAGGTGTAGAAATCCTTTTGTGACCTTTGTAACCTAGATGACTACTCCTCTGTGGGTGGGCAGCGAGCCCCCTATCTACCGTCTTGCTGTGGCAGATCCAACCAGCTCCTGGAATAAGCTTTTACTTGGTCGAATATAAACACCTCTCCGCCACGATACAGAGAGGTTCTTCATGTAAGAGCCTGGGACGACACACGGCTTTATTTACTTTATCGCTTCATAGTGGACTCACTGTTAAGAGCCTAGATGGTGCCAGAAAAAAAAAATCCCATAAAATCTTCTAAAAGCTTCACACTGTTGGACAACTTCATAAAAAGGTGTCCTATAAACGACAAAGAGGACCTGTCACTCATGAGACACTGCCATGCTGATAGGCGGAGAGCTGATCTGACCAGGGGGCGGCCGGGCAAACATTGCGCCAAAGAAGGAGCCTTGTAGACACTTTCTCTCTGATTTCCTATGGGGTTTTTCCAGCATTCGCTTTGGACCTAAAATATTTGACTTATCAGTGACCTTTACCATTTCCAAATGGATCTTGGAAAATCAGGAGAAGATGTAGCAGAAGGAACCAGATGTAATCATAAAGTAATGTAGTGGTCAGACATTTCAAAAGGGAGAGGAAAGGAATATATAAGGGCAGCCGTACAGGGAAAAGAGATGTCTGATACTAGGAAAAAATGAACTTTTCTTCCAGAAACAGTGCCACCAGCATCCGCTGGCTGTGCACCCAGTGAAAGTGGTGCAGGTGCAATACCAGAGACAAGCTGTGGCCAAGAGTGGAGCTGTTTTTTTTTATTTTTTAAAAAGCTACTTTTTTTTCTTATATCATTAACCATCTTATAGGTATTTGATCCAAGCTTACTAATGAGAATATATTAATTCTGAAGGATGCAGAGAAAAAAAAGGCTCATGGATGTTTGATAGACATGGAGTCTGAATCATGGATAAACCTTGAGAAGCTGAAGTCAAGAGGAGTCCAAGCAATAAGAAATGTTTAATCCAGTGGTTAAATTGGATCTGTCGCCAGATTTCACAGAACTAACTGCATAGATTATTAAATAGATGTCTTCGACTCAATGAAGCTGGTGTACTTACTATGAAAAATCTATTTCAGTGTAGCCGTATAATCCTGATACTAAGATGAGCATTTTGTGAGACTAGCTACAGAGTGAGACAGCTTAGGAGTCTGACGTATTCAATCTCTGCCCACCCAACCTGATCAGCAACTGCAACTTGTACTGAGCAGTGGGAGTTGCAATCAGAATTGGATAACATGAGAGGGTCTTCATCATTAGCAGGGAGGAGGGACACTAAGGAGCTATCAATCAGATAACATGGGCGGTTCTTCATCATTGACAGGGAGGAGGGACTATAAGGAGCTATCAATCAGATAACATGGGCGGGTCTTCATCATTGGCAGGGAGGAGGGACACTAAGGAGCTATCAATCAGATAACATTGGTGGTTCTTCATCAATGGCAGGTAGGAGGGACACTAAGACGCTATCAATCAGGTAACATTGGTGGTTCTTCAACAATGGCAGGGAGGAGGGACACTAAGGAGCTATCAATCAGGTAACATTGGTGGTTCTTCATCAATGGCAGGTAGGAGGGACACTAAGACGCTATCAATCAGGTGACATTGGCGGTTCTTCATCATTGGCAGGGAGGAGGGACACTAAGGAGCTATCAATCAGGTAACATTGGTGGTTCTTCAACAATGGCAGGGAGGAGGGACACTAAGGAGCTATCAATCAGGTAACATTGGTGGTTCTTCATCAATGGCAGGTAGGAGGGACACTAAGACGCTATCAATCAGGTAACATTGGTGGTTCTTCAACAATGGCAGGGAGGAGGGACACTAAGGAGCTATCAATCAGGTAACATTGGTGGTTCTTCATCAATGGCAGGTAGGAGGGACACTAAGACGCTATCAATCAGGTGACATTGGCGGTTCTTCATCATTGGCAGGGAGGAGGGACACTAAGGAGCTATCAATCAGGTAACATTGGTGGTTCTTCAACAATGGCAGGGAGGAGGGACACTAAGGAGCTATCAATCAGGTAACATTGGTGGTTCTTCATCAATGGCAGGTAGGAGGGACACTAAGGCGCTATCAATCAGGTGACATTGGTGGTTCTTCATCATTGGCAGGGAGGAGGGACACTAAGGCGCTATCAATCAGGTAACATTGGTGGTTCTTCATCAATGGCAGGTAGGAGGGACACTAAGATGCTATCAATTAGGTGACATTGGTGGTTCTTCATCATTGGCAGGGAGGAGGGACACTAAGGCGCTATCAATCAGGTAACATTGGTGGTTTTTCATCATTAGCAGGGAGGAGGGACACAGGCGCTATCAATCAGGTAACATTGGTGGTTCTTCATCATTGGCAGGGAGGAGGGACACTAAGGAGCTATCAATCAGGAAACATGGGAGGGTCTTCATTATTAGCAAGGAGGAGGGACACTAAGGAGCTATCAATCAGGTAACATTGGCGGTTCTTCATCATTGGCAGGGAGGAGGGACAATAAGGAGCTATCAATCAGATAACATGGGCGGGTCTTCATCATTGGCAGGGAGGAGGGACACTAAGGAGCTATCAATCAGAATACATAGGCGGGTCTTCATCATTGGCAGGGAGGAGGGACACTAAGGAGCTATCAATCAGATAACATGGGCGGTTCTTCATCATTAGCAGAGAGGAGGGACACTAAGGCGCTATCAATCAGGTAACATTGGCAGTTCTTCATCATTAGCAGGGAGGAGGGACACTAAGGCGCTATCAATCAGGTAACATTGGCGGTTCTTCATCAATGGCAGGGAGGAGGGACACTAAGGAGCTATCATTCAGGTAACATTGGTGGTTCTTCATCAATGGCAGGGAGGAGGGACACTCTAAGGAGCTATCAATCAGGTAACATGGGAGGGTCTTCATCATTGGCAGGGAGGAGGGACACTAAGGAGCTATCAATCAGATAACATGGGCGGGTCTTCATTATTAGCAGGTAGGAGGGACACTAAGGAGCTATCAATCAGGTAACATTGGCGGTTCTTCATTGGCAGGGAGGAGGGACAATAAGGAGCTATCAATCAGATAAAATGGGCGGGTCTTCATTATTAGCAGGTAGGAGGGACACTAAGGAGCTATCAATCAGGTAACATGGGATGGTCTTCATTATTAGCAAGGAGGGACACTAAGGAGCTATCAATCAGGTAACATGAGAGGGTCTTCATTAATAGCAGGGAGGAGGGACACTAAGGCGTTATCAATCAGGTAACATGGGAGGGTCTTCACTATTAGCAAGGAGGAGGGACACTAAGGAGCTATCAATCAGGTAACATTGGCGGTTCTTCATCATTGGCAGGGAGGAGGGACACTAAGGAGCTATCAATCAGGTAACATAGGAGGGTCTTCACCATTAGCAAGGAGGAGGGACACTAAGGAGCTATCAATCAGGTAACATTGGCGGGTCTTCATCATTGGCAGGGAGGAGGGACACTAAGGAGCTATCAATCAGGTAACATGGGAGGGTCTTCACTATTAGCAAGGAGGAGGGACACTAAGGAGCTATCAATCAGGTAACATTGGCGGTTCTTCATCATTGGCAGGGAGGAGGGACACTAAGGAGCTATCAATCAGATAACATGGGCAGGTCTTCATTATTATCAGGTAGGAGGGACACTAAGGAGCTATCAATCAGGTAACATGGGTGGCCCTTCATCATTAGCAGGGAGGAGGGACAATAAGGCGCTATCAATCAGGTAACATTGGCAGTTCTTCATCATTGGAAGGGAGGAGGGACACTATGGAGTTATCAATCAAATAACATGGGCGGGTCTTCATTATTAGCAAAGAGGAGGGACACTAAGGAGCTATCAATCAGGTAACATGGGCGAGTCTTCATCATTAGCAGAGAGGAGGGACACTAAGGAGCTATCAATCAGGTAACATGGGCGGGTCTTCATTATTACCAAGAAGGAGGGACACTAAGGAGCTATCAATCAGGTAACATTGGCGGTTCTTCATCATTGGCAGGGAGGAGGGACACTAAGGAGCTAACAATCAGATAACATGGGCGGGTCTTCATCATTGGCAGGGAGGAGGGACACTAAGGAGCTATCAATCAGGTAACATGGGCGGGTCTTCATCATTAGCTGGGAGGAGGGACACTAAGGAGCTATCAATCAGATAACATGGGCGGGTCTTCATTATTAGCAGGTAGGAGGGAGACTAAGGAGCTATCAATCAGGTAACATGGGCGGGTCTTCATTATTAGCAGGGAGGAGGGACACTAAGACACTGTCAATCAGGTAACATTGGCGGGTCTTCATCATTGGCAGGGAGGAGGGACAATAAGGAGCTATCAATCAGATAACATGGGTGGGTTTTCATCATTAGCAGGGAGGAGGGACACTAAGGAGCTATCAATCAGGTAACATGGGCGAGTCTTCATCATTAGCAGGGAGGAGGGACACTAAGGCGCTATCAATCAGGTAACATTGGCGGGTTTTCATCATTGGCAGGGAGGAGGGACAATAAGGAGCTATCAAGCAGGTAACATGGACAGGTCTTCATTATTAGCAGGGAGGAGGTACACTAAGGCGCTATCAATCAATGTATGCAGGTGGAGATTCATCAGTAGCATGGAGGAGGGACAATGAAGAGCTATCACTCAGGATAGATGTGAAATTGAGTTTACATGATCACATAAAGCCATTCTTACATGAATTTTCAAGCTATATGCACACGTTACGGATTTTTCAGGCTTTTTTCACTTTTTTGGCGGTTTTCCACTGCAAGAATGCTTAAAAAATGCTTACATTAAGCAGCCCATCAATTTTAATGCATTCTGCAATTTTTGTGCCCATATTGCATTTTTTTTCGGGAAAAAAATGCAGCGCCCCAGAGTCCTGGTCGTTGCAGTAATGTTATTCTTCCACCAGGGGGAGTGATATTACGTCTGATGGGACTAAAGGAGTTCACCTTGCCAGGTATCACAAACCATACACTACACTTCATACTCCAGTCCACCAGGGGGAGCCTTGCTTCTATCTACTAGGGCACTCCTCACATTAGGGTAAAACTGGTGGGTTGGATAGAAAGTGAGTCAGTCGCTGCCTGGGTTTCGCCCAGGGAGTTCCTGTCAGGCAGACAGCGGGAAAGGAGGAACACGACAAAGCTGCAGACAGAGGGCCCCAGACAGGGGTGGGATCCTGTCAGAGGCCTAGACAGAAAGACACGGAGCTGCGCCTGCCCCACATGCGGCAGCATCCTAAGAAAGGATACGAAGAGAATTGTATTGTAGAGAGTGAGAAATGAAGTCATAGCACAAGGAGAAGAAAACCAGAAGGAGTTCTGCCCTGAGAGAGGCTGCATCCTTCTGAGGCGCGTAGCCAGTGGCCGGAACACCGAGGGAGTAATGGACTCTACGCTTTACTTCAGAGACCGGCAGGACAGTCAATTCCAAGTTGGCTGCCCGACCTTAATACCTAAGAAGACACGGTGGCAAATTGTGGGGGTCAGGGCGTCTCTAGGGTCCCTATAAACAAGCCTCAGGCCATCAGTCATAAGGGTTGTCCTATCCACATCATCTGGGGGACAGAAAGGAAGAAATAACATATAGAACATCTACAACAGTTGTGAGGACCTTACCGAGTTGCTCAGCAGGGAGGTACTACAACACCCAGTCGCTATACAGTGGGGCAAAAAAGTATTTAGTCAGTCAGCAATAGTGCAAGTTCCACCACTTAAAAAGATGAGAGGCATCTGTAATTTACATCATAGGTAGACCTCAACTATGGGAGACAAACTGAGAAAAAAAAATCCAGAAAATCACATTGTCTGTTTTTTTAACATTTTATTTGCATATTATGGTGGAAAATAAGTATTTGGTCAGAAACAAAATTTCATCTCAATACTTTGTAATATATCCTTTGTTGGCAATGACAGAGGTCAAACATTTTCTGTAAGTCTTCACAAGGTTGCCACACACTGTTGTTGGTATGTTGGCCCATTCCTCCATGCAGATCTCCTCTAGAGCAGTGATGTTTTTGGCTTTTCGCTTGGCAACACGGACTTTCAACTCCCTCCAAAGGTTTTCTATAGGGTTGAGATCTGGAGACTGGCTAGGCCACTCCAGGACCATGAAATGCTTCTTACGAAGCCACTCCTTCGTTGCCCTGGCGGTGTGCTTTGGATCATTATCATGTTGAAAGACCCAGCCACGTTTCATCTTCAATGCCCTTGCTGATGGAAGGAGGTTTGCACTCAAAATCTCACGATACATGGCCCTATTCATTTTTTCATGTACCCGGATCAGTCGTCCTGGCCCCTTTGCAGAGAAACAGCCCCAAAGCATGATGTTTCCACCACCATGCTTTACAGTAGGTATGGTGTTTGATGGATGCAACTCAGTATCCTTTTTCCTCCATACACGACAAGTTGTGTTTCTACCAAACAGTTCCAGTTTGGTTTCATCAGACCATAGGACATTCTCCCAAAACTCCTCTGGATCATCCAAATGCTCTCTAGCAAATTTCAGATGGGCCCGGACATGTACTGGCTTAAGCAGTGGGACACGTCTGGCACTGCAGGATCTGAGTCCATGGTGGCGTAGTGTGTTACTAATGGTAGGCCTTGTTACATTGGTCCCAGCTCTCTGCAGTTCATTCACTAGGTCCCCCCGCGTGGTTCTGGGATTTTTGCTCACCGTTCTTGTGATCATTCTGACCCCACGGGGTGGGATTTTGCGTGGAGCCCCAGATCGAGGGAGATTATCAGTGGTCTTGTATGTCTTCCATTTTCTAATTATTGCTCCCACTGTTGATTTCTTCACTCCAAGCTGGTTGGCTATTGCAGATTCAGTCTTCCCAGCCTGGTGCAGGGCTACAATTTTGTTTCTGGTGTTCTTTGACAGCTCTTTGGTCTTCACCATAGTGGAGTTTGGAGTCAGACTGTTTGAGGGTGTGCACAGGTGTCTTTTTATACTGATAACAAATTTAAACAGGTGCCATTACTACAGGTAATGAGTGGAGGAAAGAGGAGACTCTTAAAGAAGAAGTTACAGGTCTGTGAGAGCCAGAAATCTTGATTGTTTGTTTCTGACCAAATACTTATTTTCCACCATAATATGCAAATAAAATGATAAAAAAACAGACAATGTGATTTTCTGGATTTTTTTTTCTCAGTTTGTCTCCCATAGTTGAGGTCTACCTATGATGTAAATTACAGACGCCTCTCATCTTTTTAAGTGGTGGAACTTGCACTATTGCTGACTGACTAAATACTTTTTTGCCCCACTGTAACTCTCACATATGGTGTGAACAAAGGTATATATAAATCCACACTATGGTACCAGATAAAAATAACAATTTTATTGAATCGTATTAAAAGCATATATAAAACATGTAACTACAAATCAAGAAAAGTGCAGTAAATCCACAAAAAGACGGACATAAATGCCATAGGCAAATACAAAAACCCACATGAATACTGTCACCTATATTGGTGATAACCAACTACAAAGGCCACTATGAGTACGTAGGTGTATGCCAAAATGTAAGAGGCTACAGCTAACCTCACTATAATAAAAAGTGTATAGGCAATCCCAAAGGGAAAGTAGCCCAGGGGTAGTGGCGCTCCCAAACATAAATGGCTATACCAAAAAATGACAGCTTGTAGAGGTAAGTTTTTTTATTATAGTGAGGTTAGCTGTAGCCCCTTACATTTTGGCATACACCTACGTACTCATAGTGGCCTTTGTAGTTGGTTATCACCAATATAGGTGACAGTATTCATGTGGGTTTTTGTATTTGCCTATGGCATTTATGTCCCTCTTTTTGTGGATTTACTGCACTTTTCTTGATTTGTAGTTACATGTTTTATATATGCTTTTAATACGATTCAATAAAATTGTTATTTTTATCTGGTACCATAGTGTGGATTTATATATACCTTTGTTCACACCATATGTGAGAGATATTGTGCTATTGGGTACTATACCTTCCGTTTGGGAGGAATGTATGTCAGACTTTGAGAGCAATCATTGTGAATATATAAACACCCAGGCGCTAGTAGGAAGGCTACTGAATTCCACCTGGATAAGGGGACTCTGGATGTGCCTTCAGACCGGTCGGACTCTGCCTACCCTGTGGTCTGGTGCCCTGGACTGTGGATTTTGAAGCCTTCAGTAAAGGTAAAGAGACTGCAACCTTGTGTCCTCGTTATTCTCTGTGCCTTACAACATCCTCCATCTACCAACTACACTCTGAGAAGCCCTGGGGACACACTTCACCTGTGGGAAGGTATACCATCTAGCTGCCATAACATCACCCCAGCGGACCCCTAAGCAGCGTCGGTCACCCTGACCGAATACCACAGGTGGCGTCACGAACATTATCCCTTTAAAGACCTTTCCCCCATTTCATCAACGGACCTCCCGGGGGCCACGGACCGGGTCCGCCACCGTGACATCCCACTGAGAACAGAAGGGCCTGGATCCGAGTACCCCACAGCCCTTGGGGGCGCTCCAAAAACACATCGCAGATAAAAACGCAGCATGTTCGTGAATTTTGCGGATTTCTCATGGATTTGCCACTGTATTATTGCAGTGGGAACCTCTGTAAAAATCTGTGAAAAATCTGCAAAAAACGAGAGTGTATTTCCTGCGAAAGTAATCCGGATTTATTCAGGAAAATTCTGAAAACTTTCCTGAACGTGTGCAAATAGCCTCAAAGTGCAAACACCAGCTTCATCAAGTCTAAGAGATCTATATGTACACAGTTTATATTCTAAAATCTGATGACACATCCGCTTTAAACCAAGAATAATCCAAGATTAGAAATTAGATATAAGGAATCCAAACCAATGGAAAAGCAGAGAAGACAAGGCAAATAGCTAAACCAAAGAGTCAAAATGAAATCTGAGCCACAGGAAAAAAACCAGGAGATTGCAGAAATGAAAAAGCCAAGAAAAGTTTAAGAAAAGAGACAATCAATAGGTATTTTCTGGCAATATCCTACCCTCTCTAATATTTTGGAGAACACAGTTTCCCAGTGGTCTGTAGTCATCTGTGCCACCGGCACCGACCAGTAGACATGACAGCCGTTCCTTGACTGGTACTCATCCCACACAGAATAAGCAGCAGTGACAGTGAGACGATGACAACACTATTATCCGTCTCGGAAATCTTCCCTTCTCATTATTAATGTGGCATCATCAGCTCCAGATTTTCAGAGAGCAAAAACTTCTTAGGAAATGTCAAAATGACTTTTCTCTGAGATAATTAACATGTAGCCATTAGCTAGAACGTACGTTTATAGTTGAGAGAATGCAATCCAAAAACCCATAAAAGCTTTAATAAAAGAAGACCTTGACTTTTAAAGGTCATTCAACTGCTGAGATCTTGGGCATCTGATCCCACCTGAATTGTAAAGCTCCTTACCTGGGTGACGATCAACGCAGGCTCAGAGGACTCCAACTTTTCCTTGAAATGACTAATAAGCTAGGTGGAGAACTTATTCCATCGTTGGGCGCTGTTTCCTCTATATCTCAGATACTTATCCTTCTAAGTTTGAGGCAGGATCTAAGTCATATCAGCCATCTTTACCAGCTATGGGGCTATCATTTAGTCACAGGGTCAACCATAAATCATAACATTGCACAGTCCCTATTCTACACTTCTCTCTATCTTTAGGTTTTCGCTGAAAATTAACTAAGGGCCTAATCTACAGTAAGGAGGACTGAAAATTTTCCACAACACCAAATATGGAACATGCAAAAAATGTCTACATGTTAAAACGTTTTATTAGATCGATCTTCCCATCTTGTGAAGTGATAAAAACGCTAGAAGTCATCACTTTACGATTGGTGGTGGTCAACCCAAAGGTCTGAAAGCTCAGCAGGGCCGAGTGACTAGGGATGGATGCAGTTCTTCACACAATGTATGACCATGAGAATGGGGAAAAAAGGTGCTTTGCTGTCTCAGACCCTTGGTTCTCAGGATAAGTGGGGGCTCTAGAGGTGAGACCCCACTAATCATCATTGACAATGTTTTGTGAATGTTCAAGTTTGGCTCTTGCTGGAAAGTCTCACTTTTGGGCACTAATTACACAAACCGCATCCCTCTTAAGCCCAGGAATCCCGGGACATCCAAGCTGGTGAGAAACTGATGGCTGATCCTCATTATATATACAAAATTTGACTCAAGAATGGCCGCATGGTCTGCAGCTGGAGTCATGAGGATGTAGAAAGACCCAAAATTTAGCTGAAGGTACTCAGAAAAAAATATTTTTAAAAGGGTTGTGACGTGACATGAAAACATTATGGAAGGTGCGTCATTGGTCAGGATCTGAAGACCGGAGAGGTGGGGACCATCCATTACTGGCAACATACTGTAGGTATATGCCAGGCCACATGGGGCAAAAGTAGACTAGTGGGCAACCATCAAAACCAATCCCCGACTGACGAGTCAATGCAACCCGCAGTGCAGGGGGTCACAGGGTGTCAGGGAGCGCCGATCTCCTATGCATTCCTGACAACTAGAGCTCTTTCAGTATTTATTTTTTCTTCCACTGGCTCCCACTGCAGCTACCCTGACGTATGACCACACTGGGGGTAATGAGTCGGAACATCATTCGGGGATTTAATGAGACGAAACGCCTTCTTTACATTTTCTAAATTAAAATTTGCATTAGAAAGATGAATGTGTGACCGACAGAAAAGAGTAGTCAAGCAATGGTGCAAGTCTGCAAAAACAGAAGACTTCTGCCAGGACTCCTATTGTTCTAATGCTCAAACACGGCAGATAGCAAAGAAGATACCCCAGAATCACAGAGAATTCACCAGAGTTATAACGTGTAACTGAGTAATGTGCTCGGTACATGGGAACAGCAGAGTGTCCGAACAAGGAGAATAACACAAGCAGAATAGTGAGTGCAGCTCCGGAGTGTAATACAGGATGTACGGTAACTCAGGATCAGTACAGGATAAGTAATGTAATGTATATATACAGTGACTGCACCAGCAGAATAGTGAGTGCAGCTCTGGAGTATAATACAGGATGTAACTCAGGATCAGTACAGGATAAGTAATGTATGTACACAGTGACTGCACCAGCAGAATAGTGAGTGCAGCTCTGGGGTATAATAAAGGATGTAACTCAGGATCAGTACAGGATATGTAATGTAATGTATGTACACAGTGACTGCACCAGCAGAATAGTGAGTGCAGCTCTGGAGTATAATATACGATGTAACTCAGGATCAGTACAGGATACGTAATGTAATGTATATACACAGTGACTCCACCAGCAGAATAGTGAGTGCAGCTCTGGGGAATAATAAAGGATGTAACTCAGGATCAGTACAGGATAAGTAATGTATGTACACAGTGACTGCACCAGCAGAATAGTGAGTGCAGTTCTTGGGTATAATACACGATGTAACTCAGGATCAGTAATGTAATGTATGTACACAGTGACTCCACCAGCAGAACAGTGCGTGCAGCTCTGGAGTATAATACAGGATGTAACTCAGGATCAGTACAGGATATGTAATGTAATGTATATACAGTGACTGCACCAGCAGAATAGTGAGTGCAGCTCTGGGGTATAATACAGGATGTAACTCAGGATCAGTACAGGATACGTAATTTAATGTATGTGCACAGTGACTGCACCAGCAGAATAATGCGTGCAGCTCTGGGGTATAATAAAGGATGTAACTCAGGATCAGTACAGGATATGTAATGTAATGTATGTACACAGTGACTCCACCAGCAGAATAGTGAGTGCAGCTCTGGAGTATAATACAGGATGTAACTCAGGATCAGTACAGGATAAGTAATGTAATGTATGTACACAGTGACTGCACCAGAAGAATAGTGCGTGTAGCTCTGGGGTATAATAAAAGATGTAACTCAGGATCAGTACAGGATAAGTAATGTAATGTATGTACACAGTGACTGCACCAGCAGAATAATGAGTGCAGCTCTGGAGTATAATACAGGATGTAACTCAGGATTAGTGATGAGCGAATATACTCGTTACTCGAGATTTCCCGAGCATGCTCGGGTGTCCGAGTATTTTTTAGTCCTCGGAGATTTAGTTTTCATCGTCTCAGCTGAATGATTTACAGCCAGGCTAAGTACATGTGGGGGTTGCCTGGTTGCTAGGGAATCCCCACATGTATTCAAGCAGACTAGTAGCTGTAAATCATCCAGCTGCGGCGAAGAAAACTAAATCTCCGAGCACTAAAAAATACTCGGAGGACACCCGAGCGTGCTCGGGAAATCTCGAGTAACAAGTATATTTGCTCATCACTACTCAGGATCAGTGCAGGATGTAACTCAGGATCAGTGCAGGGTATGTAATGTAATGTAATGTATGTACACAGTGAATGCACCAGCAGAATAGTGAGTGTAGCTCTGGGGTATAATACAGGATGCAACTCAGGATCAGTACAGGATAAGTAATGTAATGTATGTACACAGTGACTGCACCAGCAGAATAGTGAGTTCAGCTCTGGAGTGCCATACAGGAAGAGGCGGAGCCTGCTTGCCATGTGCTCTGTGTGCTGCCCAGAGAGAGCTCCTGGGAAGGGAGGTAAAGTTTTCCATCCAGGACGTTTTGTCTGCCCCCTTCCCAGGAAAGAAGGCTTGGACCGGGAGGTGGGAAGACTCCAACTCCGGCTAGGGTCACAAGATCTGGCCAAGGATCAGGCAAGGGATGCAGCATGAAGACCCGTAGGACCCCTGAGGCCGCAGCGGCTCCTTCCCCCGGAGGTAGGCCTAGTACGAGCAGGGGTGCTGCAGCGGTGCCCCTTGGTTGGGGCACCAAGGTGGCTAGGGAATCCGCCATGGGCTATGGTTCCCGCATCCATGCGCACATCTGCGAGTATGAGGATGCCTCAAGGAAGCTAAGATCCCTCTGGGGGGAGTTGAGGGTAGCAAAGGAGAGGTCTGACAGGGCCTCCGGCAATAAGAAGGCCGAGCTATCAGCCACGGTCAAGAAGATCAAAAAATCCATACAAGACCTGGAAAGCCGGAGATGTGTGATCCTGGATGGCAGCGGGCCCTTCCGTGAAAAGCTGGAGAACGATGACCGATTCAGAGCCATGACCGGTGGGGCTCTGGAGGGATCACGGAGCTCCTGTCAGGTGGAGGAGGAGGATGACGAGGAAGGGGAATGCGAGGAAGAGGTCGTGCCCAACCCACTGCCTGGTGGCCTGGTAAGAGACCTCCAGGCGTCGCATAGCGGGATAGCCCCGGAGCAGGTGGCTTTCCCATCAGATTCTGGCCCTTCAGGGGACAGCGGGAGCGAGGGGGAGGATGAGGATGGTGGTAGTAGCAGTGAGGGGGGCTGCCTCGTCATGCAGCAGATCCGGCAGATCGAGTCCCTGGTCCGTTTTAACAAGCTGAGGTTCGGGGATGAGATCTGCGAGGATGAGGCAACCAGGAGGGGGATGAAGAGATAGGCTAAGAAAAGGAATAAGAAAACATCTACTGCGCAGAAATTTGTGTAGGTCCCCATCTCTGGGGTCCCCCGGTCCCGCAGTGCGGCACCCGCTACCCACCCCGGCTTGGCCTCTGTTGTGGGTCCGCAGCGAGGGAACGGGGAGATTACAGGCCATGACACGCAGGGCGCTGCCTCTGTTTGTGGTAACGGAGGGGGTAGTGATGCATCTGATATGGAGCATGATGTGGAGGGTGGCCCAGTGGTGGGCAGGAGAGTGACAGCCGAGACCGCATCTCCAGCGGTGAGCACTGGGGTGTCCGGGTCCCCCACTTACGAATCCGTTAAAACTGGATTCTGGGGACCCAGGCACCTAGTAAAGGGGGAGGGGCCTGCAGCTCCGGCAGAACAGGCTCATAAAAAGAAAATGGTGGGGGCTCCCATGGCGGAGTCTGCGGTGAAGTCGGGGTTTCCTGCATTGGGGGCACAGCTGCTGGTGGATGCTGACAGGGAGTGGCCTAGCCTGGGGCCGGCCGTTGGAGTTGCTGTGGCCAGGCTGTTTGTGGCCCAGGGTGTGGTGGTGGGGGTGCTGTGCCTCAGGGGACTGATACCGCTGGGGGGATTCCTGGGGGTGGATCCAGCTCTGGGTCGGCTCTGGGGGTCCTGCTGCGGCCAGTCTCAGGGGGCGTGGCCTTCTCGGCACCCGCTGCCCATGCAGGTGCAGCTTTGGAAAGCTGTGCGGCTGGGGGCGTCGCTTCCCAAGGAAAAGAAAAAAATGGTCTTAGCTGCGGTCAGCAATGGAGCAGGGACTGCAGCTGCAGCAGACAGCAGCAAGAGCGCCTGCCTGGCAGGGTCCCCTGAGTCGGGGGGCTTACCTGCGGTGGGGGCTCCGGCCACAAGGCAGGATGGAGCTGGTGGCGGGTCTGCTCCTGGCCTCCTACCTGCCAGTGATGGAGGAATCTCTGTGCCTGCTGTGGTGGAAAGTCAGACAATGCTGCTTAAGCCCTATGGCAGCACAAATCTTAAAGCGACAGCAGCGCTGTGTGTTCCAAACCCCCCAGCAGGGAAGATGACACCAGTAGGTGGCGGTAGCAGTGGGGAAACAGAACCTGGAAATACCCAAAAGGTGAGGCAAAATAATACTGACCTCAGTGTGCATGTGAGTGAGAGTGGGGTGACTGATGGAGTGGATGAGGAGGGTGTGGGTATGGAAGTGTCTGTGGTTGAGGATGCGAGTGGCAGTGCGTCTAAGGTGACAAGTGTGAATAGGGTGGCAAGTGTGAGTACGGTGTCTGATGGTAATGGGAGAAGGGGGCCGGTCCATCTGCCCCCCCCCCGGCCACAGGTTCTCTGAGTTATTCAGGGGTTGTCGCTGGAGCCTCGGGGTCTAGTCAGGGGGTTTCCTTGCTTCTGGACCTCAGGGATAGTGTCTCGCTGCGCCGTTTCCTGGAGGCCCTCAAAAAGGGAGAACGGACGATTGAAGTAGAGGGAAGAGAGGTGGACTTGGCCTTTTGGCTGGATAGACATGGCCTGGCTGCCTTCCAAGATAAAAGGGAAGGGGAAACGGTTTGATCCCTCCCGACAGCTGGGCAGGGGGTGGCCAGTCGGAATGTGGTCCGTCTTCGGTGGAGGGGCAGTGAAGCGTGCCCGCCAAGGGCGAGGGTTGTGGAGCTCCTTCTGAAGATGGACTTCAAGGCGACGGACATCTTTGCCTTGATTCATCCGAATGGCACCTCCTTTTCCGATTTCAGTTTTGTTCGGCTGGAGGGCTTGGAGCTTTTCTGGTTGAATTTCTAACTGGCAAAGGGGGAGCCCGGCTGGCGAGACTTTGCCGTGCAGGCGGTGTCTCGCCAAAATAGTGTAAAGAGGGTGACCGTTCTGACAAGTAACGAGTCACTCTCTGGGGTTGACATAATGACGTGGCTTTCCCGTTATGGGGAAGTCACCGAGGTCCCTAAAAAAAAAAAATAGGGACGAGTTTGGCATTTGGTCAGGGGGCTGGACCTTCATGGTAAAGTTGAAGGTTTCAGGAGGTACGGTCACCCACATCCCCTCCTCAGCATTTCTGGGGAGGGACAGAATCCAGATCTTCTACCAGGGGCAACCGAAGGTCTGCCACAGGTGCGGAGACGCCCGCCACTTCAGCGCAGGCTGCAAGGTGAAGAAATGTGCCTTGTGTGGTGGGGAAGCCATCTTGCCGTGGCCTGTGGTGACATTAGGTGTCACCTGTGTGGTGACCTAGGTCACCCGTATAGCCACTGCCCATGTTCCTTTTCTAGCACCATCTCTGGCCCGGCAGGGGAGAGCCAAGGGGGGGTCCCCGGTGGTGCAACTTCTGCTGGGGCTGAGGGTGGAGGCGTGAGGGGAGCTGAGGGGTCAGTGAGGAAAGGCGAGGCTGGTACATCTGCCCACCAGTGGCAACAGGTGAGGCGCCATAAGGGCAGGGGCAGGATAAGCCTCAGGCAACTGGTGTGATGACTGCCCCCACCCTGGAGGCGGCAGCCGAAGCCTCTGAGGCCCTGGGGGAGAAGGCAGTGAGCGAGGAGATCAGGAGGATGGAGAGGGAGGAGTTGGCTGCTTCTGATAACTCTTCCCAGTATGAAAGTCTGGATGAAGAGGTGGTGGAGCAGCCTAAAAAAAAACGGGTGACAATCGTACCGGTAAGAGTCGGAAGAAGAGGAAGAACAAGGCTAAAAAATCTAATGCCTCCCCCCCCGGCCACTAGGGTGCCCACGGAAGGGCTCACCAGCTCCCCTCTGACCCCCTCTCCAATCGGTTCCAAGCCCTCGATGACTCTGCTGTGTCGGAGGTCGGGGGTGAGGGGCCAGACGCAACATCTGTGGTGCCTTCGGGGAGTGGTGAGGTCTGTCCTCCGGGGGATTCACACTCCTCTGGGGGGGGGGGGGGACTACCTCGGGGAGTCCACGGGCAAGGAATCTATTTCTGGGAAGTCCAGTGCTGTAAAGGAGGATATGGACACCTCGGTGTCTTTAAAGACGAGGGGTGAGTCGGGCTCCTCTTCAGAGGGGGAGAGGAAATCAGGGGGTACGGTTAAAAAACAGGCCTTCTAACTCAATCACCCACGATGGCGGAACCTAGCCCGTTGACTCTGGCGTTGATTAATGTCGTCAGCATAAAGTCAGATACAGCTAGATTTACGGCCTTTAATTTTTTCACCCGGGTTGAGGCTGATATTTTATTTTTGCAGGAGACCAGACTAACGGACCTGGGGTCCATCTACAAAGCAAAGAGGGAATGGAGGAGTGGGCCCTCATACTGGTCTCTTGCGGCCGAGCCGTATAGCGGGGTAGCGGTCCTTTTTAAGACCGCGGAGGTGGAATGCAGACGGGTGATCGAGGTAGAAATGGGGAGATGTTTGATTCTTGACTTCTTCATGAGGGGACAGGAGCTTCGGCTCATCAATATCTATGGCCCGCAATCTAAGTGGGACCGTAAATGTCTCTTCCTGACGATCAAGCCCTATCTTTTTATGAGCCGGCAGGTGGTCTTCGGTGGGGATTTTAATACTGTAACCAGACTCCGTGATAGGGGAGGCCCCAGAGACCGGCTGGCTTATGATAGCGTAGCCTTGAATAGCATAGTAAGCGAAGCTCGCCTGGTGGATGTCCATATCTGGCACACCCCAGGTCACAGGGGTTTCACTTTTTTTAGGGGAAGCAGTAGGTCTAGGATAGATAGGATTTTTTTTTAAAGGAGGAAGCTGTCTCTTCTGCAGTGTCCGCTGTTGAGGTGGAGTTCTCCGATCACTGTTTCATTTTCTTTACTTTGAATGTTACAGAGACTGCCCGGACGGGAAGAGGCCTATGGAAGCTGAATTCATCCCTTCTGGAAGAAGCGGAAGTAAGACAGTCCTTTGAGGAATTTCTTCAGAGCCAGGTACCTCTCTTGGGTATTTGTAGCAGTAAGTCTGAGTGGTGGGAGATCTTCAAAAGAAGTGTCGTAAGGTTCTTCCGTCAGCTCTCGAGCCTCAGGGGCCTGAACAGGTACCACCTGTATCGGGAGCTGGGGAGGAAACTCGAGTAGCTCATCTCGACTGAAGGGGACCGAGAGGAAATCTCCAGGGTGAAGACCTTGCTCAAGGGGTGCCAGTATGATAGGCACACATCCTTGCTTTTGGAGAGGGATTTCGGGAGGTACCGCTCACCCGACCCTTACAGAAACTGCAGGTTGTCAGTGAATTGTAAGATGTTGACAGCACTGATTGATGGTACGGGGTCCCTGAACAGATCCAAATCGGGGATCCTGGAGGTGGTCAGATCCTTCTACTTGCACCTCTTGGGGAGGAGGGATCATGACAAGCGCGGTGGACACCGCGTCATACCATACGCCAGCGGTTGCCGCACACACTTCCATCCTAAACAGGGAGACTCCCCCTTTGTTGCTCACAGGAGCACACACTCACCATAGATGTTACCTTCTATATGTAACTGATGAAGGTCAGACTGATGACCGAAACGTTTTGTTGCTGAAAATAAATACCGCTTTCACAAATAAGTTGAGTGCCAGGTTTCATTATATTATTAGCCCTGATTATCCTGTCAAAGGGTAAAGACTCATCCCGTGAGAATTGGCGTCCCATAGTGCTTCTCAATGCGGACCAAAAGGTTCTGGCAAAGGTGCTTTTTAATCGGTTGGCGCAGTTTGCGCCCTGGCTCCTTTCGGGGGCCCAACACTTCTCTGTTCCAGGCCGCAGTACATTTAGTGCTGTGCTCAGTGTCCGGGAGGCAGTGGAGCAGGGCAGGTCACTGGAAGGGGTACTTTCTGTCCTTAGACAAGGCGAAGGCCTTTGACCGGGTTAACCATGAGTACCTCTGGTCCGTCCTTCTGAGGTATAGTCTGCCTGGGAGGTTTGCTGATTGGTTGAGAGTTTTATACAATGGGGCAGAGACTTTTCCGCTCGTGAACGGTTGGGTCGGACACCCTTTTGAGGTGAGGTCTGGTGTCCGCCAGGGCTGTCTTCTGAGCCCACTGTTATACGTGTTTGCGATCGACCCCCTTTTAAGGAGGGTGGAGTGTGGACGGTTGGTGGGAGTCGGGATGGACCAGGCGGATCTCCCGGACACCCTTCCAGGGCCTCAGGCCACAGCAAAAATACTAGGCTTCAGTTTCGGCCCGGGGGACTATCCCCAGCAAAACTGGGAGGGCAGACTTAAGATTGCCGCCCAGAAGGTGGATCAGTGGAATGGTTGGTCTTTGACCCTAAGGGAAAGGGTTAGTCTTGCCAAGGGCTATTTGCTTCCTTTGCTAATATATTTGGGCAGCGTCTGCATCTTGCCAGAGCCTCTTTGGACATGGGTCTACAGCCTGTTTTTCCAATTATTATGGGGAAATAGGCTGAACCTAATCAAGAGGGAGGTCACGTACCGCACGAGGAAACTAGGAGGGTTGGGTATGGTCAATCCAGTGGTGTTTCTAGTTAACACCTTTCTTAAGGCAAACATCGCCAACCTCTGGTTAGAGAGGGCTCCTCTGTGGGTATTCTCCTATAGGGAGTGGTTTCGGCCTTTCTTCCAGGAATGGGAGACAGGAGGGCAGGTGAAGGACCTTCGTACACCTCATGGGCATCTTCCGGCTTATGCTACCCCGGTTCTGAAGGTGATCCGTCGGTGGGGTCAGGGAGTCTGGAAGATCAGGACCATGTCAAGAAGGTTTCTTGACAATAGGGTCCTGTTGACCCACTTTCAGAAGCCCCTGGCGCTCAGGGATTGCCCAAGCCAGGATCTGGAGGTGGGGCTCGGGTTATTGAACTCTAAGCGGATCCCCTTGAAGTTTTGGGACTTGGCTTGGCGCTGCTTCCATGGGAAGCTGTATGTGAGGGACAACCTGAAGTGCAGAAGCTCTGATGACCGGGATTGTCCCCGCGAAGCGTGTGGCGGTATGCTTGAAAGCATGGAGCATTTCCTGCTTCGGTGTCCCTTTACTACAGAGGTCTACAGCAGGGTGGGTGCTTCAATTGGCTGGCCAGGCTGGCAGGCCTTTCCTATGCGGAGTGGGCCTATGGGGCATTCAGGTCCCTTGGTGGCCGAGATCGGGGCACTGTTTTCTTAGTTTAGTAACTAGGTTCCACACGTGGAATGCACGGTGTCTAGTGTCTACTCAGCGGAAAGTCCTCTCCAGGGAAGAGGTGATTAGGAACATCCTGGGTGACCTGTCAAAAGTGCGCTTGCTGGAGTTTGAGAGGCTGGGTGCAGGGAGGGCCTCTCTTCCATGGAGGGGTTTCTCCTTTAATGTGCCCTAGGGAGAGTTAGGTTCTGTGTGCCTGTGATAGGGTTGAGTTATTCTTTTTTATCCTTTTATCTTTATTTTGTAGGGTCAGATAGATGTGTAGGGACAGGGAGGGACAGTTTTAGGGACAGGTAGTTAGTATTAGGTTGGTAGTGAGGGTCAGTGAGGGACAGGTAGGGGCAGGTAGGGAGATTGGAAGGGTTATAAGGACAGGATTTTCTCTTTTGTGTTGTTAGGGAGGGTCAGGGTGATTTGTGGTAGATTAGGGTGAGAGCCCCTCTAACATCAATGACAGCTCGAAGTCTTTTGTGGTAGTTGTGGATGAGGTTCCTCATTTTCTCCGATGGTGAAGTTGCCTACTGTTCTTGGCAAAAAGCCTCCAGTTCCTGTAAATTCCTGGGTAGTCTAGCATGAACTGCGCGCTTGAGATCTTCCCAGAGTGGCTCAATGATATTGAGATCAGGAGACTGAGATGGCCACTCCAGATCCTTCACCTTGTTCTGCTGTAGTCACTGACAGGTCAACTTGGCCTTGTGTTTTGGATCGTTGTCATGTTGGAACGTCCAAGTACTTCCCATGCGCAGCTTCCAGGCTGATGATTGCAAATTTGCCTCCAGTATTTGCTGATAATGTGCTGTATTCATCTTTCCTTAAACTTTGACTACGTTTCCTGTGCCTTTGTAGCTCACACATCCCCCAAAACATCAGCGATCCATCTCCGTGCTTTACAGTAGGATTGGTCTTCCTTTCATCATAGGCCTTGTTGACCTCTCTCCAAATGTAACATTTATGGATGTGGCCAAAAAGTTCAGTTTTGGTCTCATCACTCCAAATTACCTTGTTCCAGAAGTTTTTAGGCTTGTCTCTGTGCTGTTTTGCGTATTGTAGGCGAGATACTTTGTGGCATTTTCGCAGTAATGTCTTTTGTTATGGTGACGCAACCATGCAGCCCATTTTTCTTCAAGTGCCTTCTTATTATGCATCCTGAAACAGCCACACCACTAGTTGTCAGAGAGTCCTGTATTTCAGCTGATGTTATTTGTGGGTTTTTCTTTGCATCCCGAACAATTTTCCTGGCAGTTGGGGACGACATTTTTGTTGGTCTACCTGACCGTGGTTTTGTTTTTACAGCACCCCTGATTTTCCATTTGTTAACCACAGTTTTAACGCTGCTGACTGGCATTATCAATTCCTTGGATATCTTTTTGTATCCCTTTCCTGTTTTATACAGTTCCAGTACCTTTTCCCGTAGATCCGTTGACAATTCTTTTGCTTTCCCCATGACTTACAATTCAGAAACGTCAGTGGCTGCATGAAAGATGCAAGAGTCTGTCTGGATCTCAGAAACTCACTCAGCTTTTATGCACACACTGATTACAGGAAAACAGGTCACAGGTGAGGATATTACCTTTAGTTTGTCATTCATTCTCATTTGTGACAGCTTCTGTGCGTGTTATCAGGCCAAAATTACCAGGGTATGTGAACTTTTGATCAGGGTCATTTGGATGTTTTGGGTCATCATTATGATTTAAAAAGAGAAAACACAGTAGTTTGACCATAAATGGCTTCATTCAACCACTAACCATGAGTGGAGATAAAGTTTTGGTGTTATTAATATTCTCTGAAAAAAGCCAAGAAAGCAAACATTCTGCTGGGGTATGTAAACTTTTGAGCACAACTGTATTCATACAGTGACTGCCTCAGCAGAATGGCGAGTGCAGCTCTGAAGTACAATACAGTGATTATATGGTAACCCTCCTTCCAGGGTTGGGGGACACAGTCCGTTCTCCATTAGAAGGCCACATTTCTAATGACTAGAAATTAGCGAACTTGTTCAGAAAATGTTCATAATTCTCAAAGTCGGCAAGAACATTGTACATTCAGATTCGTGTTTGGATTCCCGAGCATTTTCCTCAAAATCATCATGTCCATTTTTTACCGTCAGCATGGACGGCAAAATGTCCCGCACACGTGCACACGGAGAACACACATTGATGTCTTCTGTGTGACACGCATCGGCACCGGGGAAGAAGCGCTACAGTAAGCGCCGTTCCCCGGCGGCAGGTGCTGAAAGCGGCACTTATCATTCTCCCCTGCTCTGCCGGCAATCGGTGCAAGCAGAGAATGATGAGAGCTATAATAAAGTCTGAATGATGACAGCAGGTGGGGACTTTTGGTACTATTACTCCCATCAATCTACACCTGCTGCCACTAATAACAGTGACAGCAGGAGCGGATGATCGGGGTTTTCCTCAGCCGCCGCCTGCAATATAACAAAATAAATGAAGGAAAAAGCTGAAGTGGGTTCCCCCCTATTTTCTTGAACCAACCAGCCAAAACTCACAACTGGGGGCTGCAACCCTCAGCTGTCAGCGTCAGCAAGGCTGGTTATTAAGAATGGAGGGGTTCCCACGCTGTTTTTTTAATTTTTGAAATAAATAATTTTAAAATACGATGTGGGGTCACCCCCATTTTTGACAACTCGCCTTACTCAAGCTCACAGCTGGGGGCTGGTATTCTCAGGCTGGTAAGGGGCCATTGATAGAGGCCCCCCCAGCCTAAAAACAGCAGCCCGCAGCTGCCCAGAAAAGGCGCATCTATTAGATGTGCCAGTTCTGGCACTTTGCCTGCTTGCCCCACCACTACAGGGCAACTGAGGTTCATATTTGTGGGGTTGATGTCACCTTTGTATTGTGAGGTGACATAAAACCAGGGGCGGCGTCAGCACCCGGTGCACCCACGGGCAAGTGCCGGGGCCCTAGCGAAATGGGGTGGGGGCCTCATTTTGACAAGTGTGATCAACTTTTTACTATTAATGCTGCCTATGCAGCATCAATAGTAAAAAAAATGTTAAAAATAATAAAAAATCGTGCTATTCTCACCTTCCAGCTTCCCCCGCAGCCTTCCCGATCCTCGCGATGCTCCCGGCAGCTCCCGTGCCCAGTGATGCTTTGCGAAATGACCCCAGATGACGTAGGATCACGCAAGACCGCTATGTCATCACAGGTCATTGTCGCAAAGCATCACTAGGAACGGGAGCTGATGGGAGTATCGGTAAAGCCTGGGCTGGATCTGGGGGCCACCGGAAGGTGAGTATATAAGTATTTTTTATTTTAATTGGATGTTATATACTAGTGGCTTTGCTATACACTAGGTGGGCTGTTATATACTATGTGGCCACTATATACAACGTGGCTGTGCTATATACTATGTGGGCTGTTATATGCTACATGGCTGTTATATGCGTGGCTGTTATATACTACGTGGCTGTGCTATATACTACATGGCAGTGCTATATACTACATAGCTGTGTTATATGCTACGTGGGCAGTTATATGCTCCGTGGCTGTGCTGTAATGCTATGTAGACTGTTATATACTACATGGCTGTGCTATATGCTACGTGGCTGTGCTATATACTACGTGGTTGTGCTATATACTACATGGCTGTGCTATATACTACGTGGGCTGTGTTATATGTTACGTGGCTGTGCTATATGCTAAGTGGCTGTGCTATATGCTACGTGGCTGTGCTATATGATATGTGGGTTGTGTTATATGCTATGTGGGCTGTGTTATATGCTATGTGGCTGTGCTATATACTACATGGCTGTGTTATATGCTACGTGGCTGTGCTATATGCTACGTGGCTGTGCTATATACTACATGGCTGTGTTCTATACTACGTGGGCTGTATTATATACTACGTGGGCTGTGTTATATACTACGTGGCTGTGCTATATACTACGTGGCTGTGTCATATGCTACGTGGCTGTGCTAGATACTACATGGCTGTGCTATATACTATGTGGGCTGTGCTGTATACTATATGGCTGTGCTATATACTATATGGCTGTGCTATATACTACGTGGCTATGCTATATGGGCTGTGTTATATACTATGCGGGCTGTGCTGTATACTACGTGGGCTGTGCTGTATACTACGTAGCTGTGCTATATACTACGTGGCTGTGCTATATGCTAGATGGGCTGTGCTGTATACTACATGGCTGTATTATATAATCCATGGCTGTGCTATATACTCCGTGGGCTGTGCTGTATACTACATGGCTGTTCTATATACTACGTGGGCTGTTATAGACTATGTGGGCTGTGCTATATACTACGTGGTTGTGCTATATACTACATGGCTGTGCTATATACTACGTGGGCTGTTATATACTACGTGACTGTGCTATATACTACGTGGCTGTGCTATATACTATGTGGCTGTGCTATATGCTACCCATTTTGCACTTTTACAAATGTTCTACGTTAATACTTTCTAATGTTTACTTTAAAAAGTTTTCCATTAAAAAATTTTGATATTCAATGTATGCAGTTTTTTCTTTGCAGCAAGTTCAGCTAACAATAAAATACCTACTGGTAACGGAGGAAGAGGGAGTAGGTCACAAGAATTGGCATATAAGGGGATGACTTATATAAAGCCCCCCTGCTGTATGGTATTGTAGAATTTACAATAGCTATCACTCATGTAAGAAGTGAAATTTGGCATTGTACTATACCTATATGTCTCTGCTGTATCTGTGCATCATGAATAATGGTATGTGTTAAAGTGGGGGGCCCACTGAGACACTTTCGCCCAAGGCCCTCAAAAACCTGGAGCCGACCCTGCATCAAACCCGCAGCTTAGTAATGGAGAGGCGTCTATAAGACACCTATCCATTACTAATTCTATAGTTACATGGTAAATAAAGACACAGCCAGAATAAAATCCTTTAATTCAAAAACGACAGACTGCTTTAATATTCTCAATTAAACCATACTTAAGACCTCGCCTAATTCCCGAAGCCCTCGATCTCCTGTAATAAAACTAAAAAAAAACAAAAAACAACAATATACTATACCTGTCCATCGTTCTGTCCCACGACGTAATCCATATCTGGGGGATTAGTTTTCAACCTGAACAGTGCCAAGATGAGACTGTCCAGGCGGAGAACCACTGGTGACTGAGCTGGTGAGAGCGCAGCATCATTCACCAGTGGTGACATCATCACTGGCATTTTCTCGCGATCCTAAGGTCACCGCAGTTCAGCCCTGCTGGGAACAGAGCCTCAGTGATGTCACTGCTGATCACTGATGCTGAGCTCTCACCAGCTCATTCACCAGTGGTTCTCAGCCGGGACGGTCGCATCTTGGCACCGTCCAGGTTGAAAACTAATTATCCCCCAGACATGGATTACGGCGTCGGACAGAATGATGGACAGGTATGGTATATTGTTGTTTTCTTATTTTAGTTTTATTACAGGAGATTGAGGGCTTCAGAGGAATTAGGCGAGGTCGGAAGTATGGTTTAATTGAGAATATTAAAGGAGTCTGTGTCATTTTTTCAATTAAAGGACGTTATTCTGGCTGCGGGCTTGATGTCACCTGACAATACAAAGGTGACATCAACCCCATAAATATTAACCCCACTTGCCACCGCTACAGGGCAAGTGGGAAGAGCCGGGAAAAGCTCCAGAATTGGCATATCTAATAGATGCGCCTTTTCTGGGCAGCTGCGGGCTGCTGTTTTTAGGCTGGGGGGAGGCTCTATCAATGGTCGCTTAACAGCCTGAGAATACCAGTCCCCAGCTGTGAGCTTTAGCAAGGCTGGTTGTCAAAAATGGGGGGGACCCCACACCGATATTTTAATTTTTTATTTAAATAATTAAATAAACAACGTGGGGACCCCTCTATTCTTGATAACCTGCCTTGCTGAAGCTGAGGGTTGCATCCTCCAGCTGTGAGTTTTGCCTAGCTGGTTCAAGAAAATAGGGGGGAACCCACGCCAGCTTTTTCATTCATTTCGTTATATATTGCAGGCGGCCGGCGAGGAATACCCTGATCATCATCCGCTCCTGCTGTCACTGTTATTAGTGGCAGCAGGTTTCGGATGATGGGAGTAAGAGTCCCAAAAGCCCCCACCTGCTGTCATCGCTCACTTTAATATAACTCTCATCATTCTCTTCTGCTTGTGCCGATTGCCGGCAGAGCAGGGGAGAATGAGAGCCGTCTTCAGCACCTGCCGCTGGGGAACAGCGCTTACTGTAGCACTTCTTCCATGGTGGCTATCCATGTGGTAATGATGTGGCACATGGGCGGCACACTGCTAGCACCGGTGTACCACATGTATTACACACCCGGACACGGATATCTCCGGTACCAGTTTCTCCGGTACTGGAAATAAATGGAAGTGTGAAATTGGCCTGTGAGCCACGGTAAAAAGCTCACCGTAAGTCAGCTGGCATCGGTTGATGAGACTACTACTCCCATCAGTCTATGAACATCAGATGGTTACCCCTAGCCTAAGGGACGCACAATTAACACACTGTGTGAACTGAAAAAAGATTCAGAAAGCAATTGCATCCCAATTGGATATATAGAAACACTTGATCTACGCTAAATACATAAAATCATATAAGAAACAGCATATTTTGAACAATCACTATGACAAACTTTATTAATATTTAAAAACATACATTTAAAATAAAAGAGGTAGCCAAAAATGCTTGCAGTTGAGCCAAACAGATATATAGTGGCACCAAAACAGAGCTGGTAGTATTAAGAGTGTAATAATATATAACAATACTTATATCTCACAGTGTTCCCCCATCGCTATAACAATTTCCCTGAGGAAGGCACGCCGCCGAAACGCACGAAGGGGCAGTGGCACCATCACCAGGGCATTGGTAAGTTTGAACGCTCTGATGTTATTGTTTAACTCCTTGTCCAGTGTTCAACATGTCGCCATTGATCTGTGTTTCTAAGTTAGTGCAATATGGGCACGCCAACATGGTTTGATAGACTCCAAACTGATTGTATAAATCAATAGTGCTTTGTTTTGCCTCCCATTGGAATTGTTATAGCGACAGGGGAACACTGTGAGATATAAGTATTGTTACATTATTACTCTCTTAATACTACCAGCTCTGTGGTGGTGCCACTATATATGTTTGACTCAATTGCAAGCATTTTTGGCTACCTCTTTAATTTTAAATGTATGTTTTTTTAAATATTAATAAAGATTGTCATAGTGATTGTTCAAAATATGCTGTTTCTTATATGATTTTTCCCATCAGTCTATGCCTGCTGCTGCTAATAACGGTGAGAGTAGGAACAACTGATGGGAGTATTCATCAGCCGATGTCTGCTCTCTAAATAGATAATTAAAAAAAAAATGTTTCGGGGGTCCCCTGTATTTTTGATAACCAGCCAGACAAAACTCACAGCTGGGGGCTGCAGCCCTCAGCTGTCAGAAAGGCTGGTTATCAAGAATAGAGGGTCCCCACAGCTGGGGATTGGTATTCTCAGGCTGGTAAGGGGCCTTGGATATCCCCCCCCCCCCCCAACCTAAAAATATCTGCCCAGAAAAGACATCTATTAGATGCGCCAATTCTGATGCTTTGCCCGGCTTTTCCTACTTCCCCTGTAGCGGTGGCAAGTGGAGTTCATATTTGTGGGGTTGATGTCACCTTTGTATTGTCAGGTGACATCGAGCCCACGGCTTAGTAATGGAGAAGCGTCTATAAGACACCTATCCATTACTAATCCTACAGTTATATAGCAAATAAAGACACAGCCAGAATAAAGTCTTTTATTAGAAATAAAACAAAACACACTACTCACCTAACACCTATTTCACTGAAGCCCTCGTCTTCTGTAAAAAAAACAAAAAAAAAAACAACAACAACAATATCCCTCACCTGCCCATTGCTGTGTCCCACGCTGTAATCCATGTGTGGGGGATAAATACTTTTCAACCTGGATGGTGCCAAGATGCGACTGTCCAGGCTGAGAACCCCTAGGGAATGAGCTGCTGGGAGCGCAGCGTCAGTGACCGAGGGTGACGGCATAGAGGTTACCGCCGGTCACTGAAGCTCCGCTCCCAGCCGGACTGAGCTGCGGTGACATCCAGTGAGATCCCAGCGAGCACTGTGAGAAAGTCTCACGGTGTAGCACGGAGCCCAGAGGTATGCCTCTGTCACATTTGCTGCCATTTCACACCGTGGGAACTGCGGCTGACGGGTGGTGTTGATTTTCCCGCCGATCAGAAGCGGAGTTTACCGCGCTGTCATATGCACAAACACTGGATGTTGGGGCCAATTCAAAGGAATGGGGTCTGGGGTCTGTTTTGGAACCCCAAGTGATTTTTTTTAACAGTTCGGCCGACCATGAACACGCAGGTCTATCTAAGCCACCACAACCCCCAGCAATGACTGTGTGATATATCCCTCCTAACTCACAGAAGGCAGACAACTCTGGACGAACTACAACTCCCAGCACATTCCATCAGCTACATATGTAAGCACTTGCAGTTACAGAGATGGGGAAGACGGTGAGGTGTCAGCAGCCAGGAGAGCGCAGCAAAGAACAGCTGCCGGCACCAAGCGCCACACGTGACCTCCAGAGACCGGGCTGCACCGGCGCGGAAGTGCGTCACCGGAAGCGCCTCTGTGACGTCAGCGGCAAGATGGCGGCGCGCATGAAGTGAGAGGGCACAGCGGTGACAGGATGAGAGGTACGGGATGGTGGGTGATACCGCGGAGCGGGAGGGGAACCGAGTCCTGGGTGACATATAGTTCTCCCCTGCCAGTCATTCAGTGACATGGAGGAGGACGTGCGTGACACAGCAGAGACCGGAGATGTCAAAGCCTGAATAATCCTCACTGCTGGGGATGTCATCAGTATATAGGCAGCGAGCAGTGACGTCACAGAGAGCAAGATACATCAAATGCTTCACTGTGTACATACATTACTGATCCTCAGCTACATCCTGTATTATACCCCAGAGCGGCACTCACTGTTCTGCTGGTGCAGTCACTGTGTACATACATTACATTACTTATCCTGTACTGATCCTGAGTTACATCCTGTATTATACCCCAGAGCGGCACTCACTGTTCTGCTGGTGCAGTCACTGTGTACATACATTACATTACTTATCCTGTACTGATCCTGAGTTACATCCTGTATTATACCCCAGAGCGGCACTCACTGTTCTGCTGGTGCAGTCACTGTGTACATACATTACATTACTGAGCCTGTACTGGTCCTGAGTTACATCCTGTATTATACTCCAGAGCTGCACTCACTATTCTGCTGGTGCAGTCACTGTGTACATACATTACTTATCCTGTACTGATCTGGAGTTACATCCTGTATTATACTCCAGAGCTGCACTCACTATTCTGCTGGTGCAGTCACTGTGTACATACATTACTTATCCTGTACTGATCCTGAGTTACATCCTGTATTATACTCCAGAGCTGCACTCACTATTCTGCTGGTGCAGTCACTGTGTACATACATTACATTATTTATCCTGTACTGATCCTGAGTTACATCCTGTATTATACTCCAGAGCTGCACTCACTATTCTGCTGGTGCAGTCACTGTGTACATACATTACATTACTTATCCTGTACTGATCCTGAGTTACATCCTGTATTATACTCCAGAGCTGCACTCACTATTCTGCTGGTGCAGTCACTGTGTACATTCATTACATTACTTATCCTGTACTGATCCTGAGTTACATCCTGTATTATACCCCAGAGCTGCACTCACTATTCTGCTGGTGCAGTCACTGTGTATGTACATTACATTACTTATCCTGTACTGATCCTGAGTTACATCCTGTATTATACCCCAGAGCTGCACTCACTATTCTGCTGGTGCAGTCACTGTGTACATACATTACATTACTTATCCTGTACTGATCCTGAGTTACATCCTGTATTATACCCCAGAGCTGCACTCACTATTCTGCTGGTGCAGTCACTGTGTACATACATTACATTACTTATCCTGTACTGATCCTGAGTTACCTCCTGTATTATACCCCAGAGCTGCACTCACTATTTTGCTGGTGCAGTCACTGTGTATGTACATTACATTACTTATCCTGTACTGCTCCTGAGTTACATCCTGTATTATACTCCAGAGCTGCACTCACTATTCTGCTGGTGCATTCACTGTGTACATACATTATATTACTGATCCTGTACTGATCCTGAGTTACATCTTGTATTATACTCCAGAGCTGCACTCACTATTCTGCTGGTGCAGTCACTGTGTACATATATTACATTACTTATCCTGAGTTACATCCTGTATTATACCCCAGAGCTGCACTCACTATTCTGCTGGTGCAGTCACTGTGTACATACATTACATTACTTATCCTGTACTGATCCTGAGTTACATCCTGTATTATACTCCAGAGCTGCAGTCACTATTCTGCTGGTGCAGTCACTGTGTATATACATTACATTACTTATCCTGTACTGATCCTGAGTTACATCCTGTATTATACTCCAGAGCTGCACTCACTATTCTGCTGGTGCAGTCACTGTGTACATACATTACATTACTTATCCTGTACTGATCCTGAGTTACCTCCTGTATTATACCCCAGAGCTGCACTCACTATTCTGCTGGTGCAGTCCCTGTGTACATACATTACTGATCCGGAGTTACATCCTGTATTATACTTCAGAGCTGCACTCACTATTCTGCTGGTGCAGTCACTGTGTACATACATTACATTACTTATCCTGTACTGATCCTGAGTTACATCCTGTATTATACTCCAGAGCTGCACTCACTATTCTGCTGGTGCAGTCACTGTGTACATATATTACATTACTTATCCTGAGTTACATCCTGTATTATACCCCAGAGCTGCACTCACTATTCTGCTGGTGCAGTCACTGTGTACATACATTACATTACTTATCCTGTACTGATCCTGAGTTACATCCTGTATTATACCCCAGAGCTGCACTCACTATTCTGCTGGTGCAGTCACTGTGTACATATATTACATTACTTATCCTGTACTGATCCTGAGTTACATCCTGTATTATACCCCAGAGCTGCACTCACTATTCTGCTGGTGGAGTCACTGTGTACATATATTGCATTACTTATCCTGTACTGATCCTGAGTTACATCCTGTATTATACTCCAGAGCTGCACTCACTATTCTGCTGGTGCAGTCACTGTGTACATACATTACATTACTGATCCTGAGTTACATCCTGTATTATACCCCAGAGCTGCACTCACTATTCTGCTGGTGCAGTCACTGTGTACATATATTACATTACTTATCCTGTACTGATCCTGAGTTACATCCTGTATTATACCCCAGAGCTGCACTCACTATTCTGCTGGTGGAGTCACTGTGTACATATATTACATTACTTATCCTGTACTGATCCTGAGTTACATAGTAACATAGTAACATAGTTAGTAAGGCCGAAAAAAGACATTTGTCCATCCAGTTCAGCCTATATTCCATCATAATAAATACCCAGATCTACGTCCTTCTACAGAACCTAATAATTGTATGATACAATATTGTTCTGCTCCAGGAAGACATCCAGGCCTCCAGAGCTGCACTCACTATTCTGCTGGTGCAGTCACTGTGTACATACATTACATTACTGATCCTGAGTTACATCCTGTATTATACCCCAGAGCTGCACTCACTATTCTGCTGGTGCAGTCACTGTGTACATACATTAAATTACTTATCGTGTACTGATCCTGAGTTACATCCTGTATTATACTCCAGAGCTGCACTCACTATTCTGCTGGTGCAGTCACTGTGTACATACATAACATTACTTATCCTGTACTGATCCTGTGTTACATCCTGTATAATACTCCAGAGCTGCACTCACTATTCTGCTGGTGGAGTCACTGTGTACATACATTACATTACTGATCCTGTACTGATCCTGAGTTACATCCTGTATTATACTCCAGAGCTGCACTCACTATTCTGCTGGTGCAGTCACTGTGTACATACATTACATTACTGATCCTGTACTGATCCTGAGTTACATCCTGTATTATACCCCAGAGCTGCACTCACTATTCTGCTGGTGCAGTCACTGTGTACATACATTACTGATCCTGAGTTACATCCTGTATTATACCCCAGAGCTGTACTCACTATTCTGCTGGTGCAGTCACTGTGTACATACATTAAATTACTTATCGTGTACTGATCCTGAGTTACATCCTGTATTATACTCCAGAGCTGCACTCACTATTCTGCTGGTGCAGTCACTGTGTACATACATTACATTACTGATCCTGTACTGATCCTGAGTTACATCCTGTATTATAACCCAGAGCTGCACTCACTATTCTGCTGGTGCAATCACTGTGTACATACATTACATTACTTATCGTGTACTGATCCTGAGTTACATCCTGTATTATACTCCAGAGCTGCACTCACTATTCTGCTGGTGCAGTCACTGTGTACATACATTACATTACTGATCCTGTACTGATCCTGAGTTACATCCTGTATTATAACCCAGAGCTGCACTCACTATTCTGCTGGTGCAATCACTGTGTACATACATTACATTACTGATCCTGTACTGGTCCTGAGTTACATCCTGTATTATTCTCCAGAGCTGCACTCACTATTCTACTGGTGCAGTCACTGTGTACATACATTACATTACTGATCCTGTACTGGTCCTGCGTTACATCCTGTATTATACCCCAGAGCTGCACTCACTATTCTGCTGGTGCAGTCACTGTGTACATACATTACATTACTGATCCTGTACTGGTCCTGAGTTACGTCCTGTATTACACTCCAGAGCTGCACTCACTATTCTGCTGGTGCAGTCAGTGTGTGCATACATTACATTACTTATCCTGTACTGATCCTGAGTTACCTCCTGTATTATACCCCAGAGCTGCACTCACTATTTTGCTGGTGCAGTCACTGTGTATGTACATTACATTACTTATCCTGTACTGCTCCTGAGTTACATCCTGTATTATACTCCAGAGCTGCACTCACTATTCTGCTGGTGCATTCACTGTGTACATACATTATATTACTGATCCTGTACTGATCCTGAGTTACATCTTGTATTATACTCCAGAGCTGCACTCACTATTCTGCTGGTGCAGTCACTGTGTACATATATTACATTACTTATCCTGAGTTACATCCTGTATTATACCCCAGAGCTGCACTCACTATTCTGCTGGTGCAGTCCCTGTGTACATACATTACTGATCCGGAGTTACATCCTGTATTATACTTCAGAGCTGCACTCACTATTCTGCTGGTGCAGTCACTGTGTACATACATTACATTACTTATCCTGTACTGATCCTGAGTTACATCCTGTATTATACTCCAGAGCTGCACTCACTATTCTGCTGGTGCAGTCACTGTGTACATACATTACATTACTTATCCTGTACTGATCCTGAGTTACATCCTGTATTATACTCCAGAGCTGCACTCACTATTCTGCTGGTGCAGTCACTGTGTACATACATTACATTACTTATCCTGTACTGATCCTGAGTTACCTCCTGTATTATACCCCAGAGCTGCACTCACTATTCTGCTGGTGCAGTCCCTGTGTACATACATTACTGATCCGGAGTTACATCCTGTATTATACTTCAGAGCTGCACTCACTATTCTGCTGGTGCAGTCACTGTGTACATACATTACATTACTTATCCTGTACTGATCCGGAGTTACATCCTGTATTATACTTCAGAGCTGCACTCACTATTCTGCTGGTGTAGTCACTGTGTACATACATTACATTACTTATCCTGTACTGATCCTGAGTTACATCCTGTATTATACTCCAGAGCTGCACTCACTATTCTGCTGGTGCAGTCACTGTGTACATATATTACATTACTTATCCTGAGTTACATCCTGTATTATACCCAAGAGCTGCACTCACTATTCTGCTGGTGCAGTCACTGTGTACATACATTACATTACTTATCCTGTACTGATCCTGAGTTACATCCTGTATTATACCCCAGAGCTGCACTCACTATTCTGCTGGTGCAGTCACTGTGTACATATATTACATTACTTATCCTGTACTGATCCTGAGTTACATCCTGTATTATACCCCAGAGCTGCACTCACTATTCTGCTGGTGGAGTCACTGTGTACATATATTGCATTACTTATCCTGTACTGATCCTGAGTTACATCCTGTATTATACTCCAGAGCTGCACTCACTATTCTGCTGGTGCAGTCACTGTGTACATACATTACATTACTGATCCTGAGTTACATCCTGTATTATACCCCAGAGCTGCACTCACTATTCTGCTGGTGCAGTCACTGTGTACATATATTACATTACTTATCCTGTACTGATCCTGAGTTACATCCTGTATTATACCCCAGAGCTGCACTCACTATTCTGCTGGTGGAGTCACTGTGTACATATATTACATTACTTATCCTGTACTGATCCTGAGTTACATCCTGTATTATACTCCAGAGCTGCACTCACTATTCTGCTGGTGCAGTCACTGTGTACATACATTACATTACTGATCCTGAGTTACATCCTGTATTATACCCCAGAGCTGCACTCACTATTCTGCTGGTGGAGTCACTGTGTACATACATTACATTACTGATCCTGTACTGATCCTGAGTTACATCCTGTATTATACCCCAGAGCTGCACTCACTATTCTGCTGGTGCAGTCACTGTGTACATACATTACTGATCCTGAGTTACATCCTGTATTATACCCCAGAGCTGTACTCACTATTCTGCTGGTGCAGTCACTGTGTACATACATTAAATTACTTATCGTGTACTGATCCTGAGTTACATCCTGTATTATACTCCAGAGCTGCACTCACTATTCTGCTGGTGCAGTCACTGTGTACATACATTACATTACTGATCCTGTACTGATCCTGAGTTACATCCTGTATTATAACCCAGAGCTGCACTCACTATTCTGCTGGTGCAATCACTGTGTACATACATTACATTACTTATCGTGTACTGATCCTGAGTTACATCCTGTATTATACTCCAGAGCTGCACTCACTATTCTGCTGGTGCAGTCACTGTGTACATACATTACATTACTGATCCTGTACTGATCCTGAGTTACATCCTGTATTATAACCCAGAGCTGCACTCACTATTCTGCTGGTGCAATCACTGTGTACATACATTACATTACTGATCCTGTACTGGTCCTGAGTTACATCCTGTATTATTCTCCAGAGCTGCACTCACTATTCTACTGGTGCAGTCACTGTGTACATACATTACATTACTGATCCTGTACTGGTCCTGCGTTACATCCTGTATTATACCCCAGAGCTGCACTCACTATTCTGCTGGTGCAGTCACTGTGTACATACATTACATTACTGATCCTGTACTGGTCCTGAGTTACGTCCTGTATTACACTCCAGAGCTGCACTCACTATTCTGCTGGTGCAGTCAGTGTGTGCATACATTACATTACTTATCCTGTACTGATCCTGAGTTACATCCTGTATTATACTCCAGAGCTGCACTCACTATTCTGCTGGTGTAGTCATTGTGTACATACATTACATTACTTATCCTGTACTGATCCTGAGTTACCTCCTGTATTATACTCCAGAGCTGCACTCACTATTCTGCTGGTGCAATCACTGTGTACATACATTACATTACTGATCCTGTACTGGTCCTGAGTTACATCCTGTATTATTCTCCAGAGCTGCACTCACTATTCTACTGGTGCAGTCACTGTGTACATACATTACATTACTGATCCTGTACTGGTCCTGCGTTACATCCTGTATTATACCCCAGAGCTGCACTCACTATTCTGCTGGTGCAGTCACTGTGTACATACATTACATTACTGATCCTGTACTGGTCCTGAGTTACGTCCTGTATTACACTCCAGAGCTGCACTCACTATTCTGCTGGTGCAGTCAGTGTGTGCATACATTACATTACTTATCCTGTACTGATCCTGAGTTACCTCCTGTATTATACCCCAAAGCTGCACTCACTATTCTGCTGGTGCAGTCAGTGTGCATTGTACTCCATAGTAGCATCCATAATTCTGCACGGCTCAGAGCTGATATCTGCCAGTACTTCCTCTTGTTCAGTGTCTGGGTCGCACATGTCGGAGGGATTAGCAGTGTGATTATTATCTTTATGCTCCGTATAGTAAGTTGTTCTCTTTCCTCATCCATTCCTGACTCGCGGAAGGTTCTAGTTTCCCCCAACATTGTTCTTAGAGACAGGAAAGCTTTACATCAGAGCTGTGCTCCTTTAATGCTGTGCTTTCAGCTGCAGTGCCTTGTGGGATAGGTAGGTGTTCATGTATAATTTTATTTGCTGGTTGTTTATGAAGACACTGAAGCAGCAGGGACTGTCGGTCTGCCGATACTTCATAGAGCTGAGTGCGTGGTTGGATGTGACATCTTCTCTAGTGTCGGCCAGTAAATAAGGGCCGAGGGGGAAGCGTGTATTCTAAGGGTACCGTCACACTATACGATTTACCTACGATCACGACCAGCGATACGACCTGGCCGTGATCGTAGGTAAATCGTAGTGTGGTCGCTGGGGAGCTGTCACACAGACAGCTCTCCAGCGACCAACGATGCCGAGGTCCCTGGGTAACCAGGGTAAACATCGGGTAACTAAGCGCAGGACCGCGCTTAGTTACCCGATGTTTACCCTGGTTACAAGCGTTAAACTAAAAAAAAACAAACAGCACATACTTACATTCTGGTGTCCGTCAGGTCCCTTGCCGTCTGCTTCCCGCACTCAGTGACTGCCGGCCGTAAAGTGAAAGTGAAAGCACAGCCGCTGTGCTCTGCTTTCACTTTACGGCCGGCAGTCACAGTGCGGGAAGCAGAGACAGCAAGGGACCTGACGGACACCAGAATGTAAGTATGTGCTGTTTATTTTTTTTTAGTTTAACGCTTGTAACCAGGGTAAACATCGGGTTACTAAGCGCGGTCCTGCGCTTAGTTACCCGAAGTTTACCCTGGTTACAAGCGAACGCATCGCTGGATCGCATCGCTAGATCACTAGATCGGTGTCACACACACCGATCTAGCGATGACAGCGGGAGATCCAGCGATGAAAGAAAGTTCCATACGATCTGCTACGACGTACGATTCTCAGCAGGATCCCTGATCGCTGCTGCGTGTCAGACACAGCGATATCGTAACGATATCGCTGGAACGTCACGAATCGTACCGTCGTAGCGATCGAAATGGCAGTGTGTGACGGTACCCTAAGAAAATATTCGTGCCAATTCACCAGTAAGATGGAAAGTTGCAAATATCTCCCTTATATCTTGTTAATATGGCAGAAATACATAAATCCGAACACGATCCACTCGCCCCGAAAAACCGCAGAATTTATTTATTTTACTTTTATCTTCTGTCTCCGAATAATGAAAACATTCCAGCAAAATCAAAGCTTATAAGGTCATAAACTGTTTATACCGAGCTTCGGTCACAAGGTGCAGCTGCCGTGTATTGTCACCGCTAGTGTGGGCTGTCCTCAAATGTGACTGATCTGGGGTACTGACACTTGGGGTAATGACACTAATACTTGGGGTACAGGATAATGACGCTGACAATTGGGGTACAGGATAATGGCGCTGACACTTGGGGTACAGGATAATGACACTGACACTTGGGGTACAGGATAATGACGCTGACACTTGGGGTACAGGATAATGGCGCTGACACTTGGGGTACAGGATAATGACACTGACACTTGGGGTACAGGATAATGGCACTGACACTTGGGGTACAGGATAATGGCGCTGACACTTGGGGTACAGGATAATGACACTGACACTTGGGGTACAGGATAATGGCGCTGACACTTGGGGTACAGGATAATGACACTGACACTTGGGGTACAGGATAATGGCACTGACACTTGGGGTACAGGATAATGGCGCTGACACTTGGGGTACAGGATAATGGCGCTGACACTTGGGGTACAGGATAATGACACTGACACTTGGGGTACAGGATAATGACACTGACACTTGGGGTACAGGATAATGGCACTGACACTTGGGGTACAGGATAATGGCACTGACACTTGGGGTGCAGGATAGTAACACTGACACTTGGGGTACAGGATAATGACACTGACACTTGGGGTACAGGATAATGACACTGACACTTGGGGTACAGGATAATGGCGCTGACACTTGGGGTACAGGATAATGGCACTGACACTTGGGGTACAGGATAATGGCACTGACACTTTGGGTACAGGATAATGACGCTGACACTTGGGGTACACGATAATGACGCTGACACTTGGGGTACAGGATAATGACGCTGACACTTGGGGTACAGGATAATGACGCTGACACTTGGGGTACAGGATAATGACGCTGACACTTGGGGTACAGGATAATGACGCTGACACTTGGGGTACAGGATAATGATACTGACATTTGGGGTACAGGATAATGACACTAATACTTGGGGTACAGGATAATGACGCTGACACTTGGGGTGCCGATTCAGCGATGTCAGCGGGAGATCCAGCGACGAAATAAAGTTTCAAACGATCTGCTACGACGTACGATTCTCAACAGGGTCCCTGATCGCAGTAGCGTGTCAGACACAGCGAGATCGTAATTATATCGCTGGAACGTCACGGATCGTGCCGTCCTAGCGATCAAAGTGCCACTGTGTGACTGTACCCTTAGGCTATGGACGTGTAATCTGACCATTCAGATCTCGGCCTCTCCTGTATTTCTGCAGGTCTCTCCTCAGTCCTGGGCTGGATGCTCGGCCTCTCCTGTATTTCTGCAGGTCTCTCCTCAGTCCTGGGCTGGATGCTCGGCCTCTCCTGTATTTCTCTCCTCAGTCCTGGGCTGGATTCTCGGCCTCTCCTGTATTTCTCTCCTCAGTCCTGCGCTGGATGCTCGGCCTCTCCTGTCTTTCTTCAGGTCTCTCCTCAGTCCCGGGCTGGATGCTCGGCCTCTCCTATATTTCTGCAGGTCTCTCTTCAGTCCTGGGCTGGATGCTCGGCCTCTCCTGTAATTCTCTCCTCAGTCCCGGGCTGGATGCTCGGCCTCTCCTGTCTTTCTGCAGGTCTCTCCTCAGTCCTGGGCTGGATGCTCGGCCTCTCCTATATTTCTGCAGGTCTCCTCAGTCCTGGGCTGGATGCTCGGCCTCCCCTATATTTCTGCAGGTCTCTCCTCAGTCCTGGGCTGGATGCTCGGCCTCTCCTGTCTTTCTTCAGGTCTCTCCTCAGTCCCGGGTTGGATGCTCGGCCACTCCTATATTTCTGCAGGTCTCTCCTCAGTCCTGGGCTGGATGCTCGGCCTCTCCTATATTTCTGCAGGTCTCTCCTCAGTCCCGGGCTGGATGCTCGGCCACTCCTATATTTCAGCAGGTCTCTCCTCAGCCCTGGGCTGGATTCTCGGCCTCTCCTGTATTTCTCTCCTCAGTCCTGGGCTGGATGCTCGGCCTCCCCTATATTTCTGCAGGTCTCTCTTCAGTCCTGGGCTGGATGCTCGGCCTCTCCTGTATTTCTGCAGCTTTCCTCAGTCCCGGGCTGGATGCTCGGCCTCCCCTATATTTCTGCAGGTCTCTCCTCAGTCCCGGGCTGGTTTCTCGGCCTCTCCTGTATTTCTCTCCTCAGTCCTGGGCTGGATGCTCGGCCTCCCCTATATTTCTGCAGGTCTCTCCTCAGTCCCGGGCTGGATGCTCGGCCTCTCCTGTATTTCTCTCCTCAGTCCCGGGCTGGATGCTCGGCCTCTCCTGTATTTGTCCAGGTCTCTCCTCAGTCCTGGGCTGGATGCTCGGCGTCTTCTGTATTTCTCTCCTCAGTATTGGGCTGGATGCTCGGCCTCTCCTGTATTTGTCCAGGTCTCTCCTCAGTCCTGGGCTGGATGCTCGGCCTCTCCTGTATTTCTCTCCTCAGTCCTGGGCTGGATGCTCGGCCTCTCCTATATTTCTGCAGGTCTCTCCTCAGTCCTGGGCTGGATGCTCGGCCTCTCCTGTATTTCTGCAGGTCTCTCCTCAGTCCTGGGCTGGATGCTTGGCCTCTCCTATATTTCTGCAGGTCTCTCCTCAGTCCTGGGCTGGATGCTTGGCCTCTCCTATATTTCTTCAGGTCTCTCCTCAGTCCTGGGCTGGATGCTCGGCCTCTCCTATATTTCTGCAGGTCTCTCCTCAGTCCTGGGCTGGATGCTCGGCCTCCCCTATATTTCTGCAGGTCTCTCCTCAGTCCCGGGCTGGATGCTCGGCCTCTCCTGTATTTCTCTCCTCAGTCCCGGGCTGGATGCTCGGCCTCTCCTGTATTTGTCCAGGTCTCTCCTCAGTCCTGGGCTGGATGCTCGGCCTCTTCTGTATTTCTCTCCTCAGTATTGGGCTGGATGCTCGGCCTCTCCTGTATTTGTCCAGGTCTCTCCTCAGTCCTGGGCTGGATGCTCGGCCTCTCCTGTATTTCTGCAGGTCTCTCCTCAGTCCTGGGCTGGATGCTCGGCCTCTCCTGTATTTCTCTCCTCAGTCCTGGGCTGGATGCTCGGCCTCTCCTGTCTTTCTTCAGGTCTCTCCTCAGTCCCGGGATGGATGCTCGGCCACTCCTATATTTCTGCAGGTCTCTCCTCAGTCCTGGGCTGGATTCTCGGCCTCTCCTGTATTTCTCTCCTCAGTCCTGGGCTGGATGCTCGGCCTCTGCTGTCTTTCTTCAGGTCTCTCCTCAGTCCCGGGCTGGATGCTCGGCCTCCCCTATATTTCTGCAGGTCTCTCCTCAGTCCTGGGCTGGATGCTCGGCCACTCCTATATTTCTGCAGGTCTCTCCTCAGTCCTGGGCTGGATTCTCGGCCTCTCCTGTATTTCTCTCCTCAGTCCTGGGCTGGATGCTCGGCCTCTCCTGTCTTTCTTCAGGTCTCTCCTCAGTCCCGGGCTGGATGCTCGGCCTCCCCTATATTTCTGCAGGTCTCTCCTCAGTCCCGGGCTGGATGCTCGGCCTCTCCTGTATTTCTGCAGGTCTCTCCTCAGTCCTGGGCTGGATGCTCGGCCTCTCCTATATTTCTGCAGGTCTCTCTTCAGTTCTGAGCTGGATGCTCGGCCTCTCCTGTATTTCTGCAGGTTTCCTCAGTCCCGGGCTGGATGCTCGGCCTCCCCTATATTTCTGCAGGTCTCTCCTCAGTCCCGGGCTGGATTCTCGGCCTCTCCTGTATTTCTCTCCTCAGTCCTGGGCTGGATGCTCGGCCTCCCCTATATTTCTGCAGGTCTCTCCTCAGTCCCGGGCTGGATGCTCGGCGTCTCCTGTATTTCTCTCCTCAGTCCCGGGCTGGATGCTCGGCCTCTCCTGTATTTGTCCAGGTCTCTCCTCAGTCCTGGGCTGGATGATCGGCCTCTTCTGTATTTCTCTCCTCAGTATTGGGCTGGATGCTCGGCCTCTCCTGTATTTGTCCAGGTCTCTCCTCAATCCTGGGCTGGATGCTCGGCCTCTCCTGTATTTCTCTCCTCAGTCCTGGGCTGGATGCTCGGCCTCTCCTGTATTTCTCTCCTCAGTCCTGGGCTGGATGCTCGGCCTCTCCTATATTTCTGCAGGTCTCTCCTCAGTCCTGGGCTGGATGCTCGGCCTCTCCTGTATTTCTCTCCTCAGTCCTGGGCTGGATGCTCGGCCTCTCCTATATTTCTGCAGGTCTCTCCTCAGTCCTGGGCTGGATGCTCGGCCTCTCCTATATTTCTGCAGGTCTCTCCTCAGTCCTGGGCTGGATGCTTGGCCTCTCCTATATTTCTGCAGGTCTCTCCTCAGTCCTGGGCTGGATGCTCGGCCCCTCCTATATTTCTGCAGGTCTCTCCTCAGTCCTGGGCTGGATGCTCGGCCTCTCCTATATTTCTGCAGGTCTCTCCTCAGTCCTGGGCTGGATGCTTGGCCTCTCCTATATTTCTGCAGGTCTCTCCTCAGTCCTGGGCTGGATGCTCGGCCTCTCCTGTATTTGTCCAGGTCTCTCCTCAGTCCTGGGCTGGATGCTCGGCCTCTCCTGTATTTCTGCAGGTCTCTCTTCTGTCCTGGGCTGGATGCTCGGCCTCTCCTATATTTCTGCAGGTCTCTCCTCAGTTCCGGGCTGGATGCTCGGCCTCCCCTATATTTCTGCAGGTCTCTCCTCAGTCCCGGGCTGGATGCTCGGCCTCTCCTGTATTTCTCTCCTCAGTCCTGGGCTGGATGCTCGGCCTCTCCTGTATTTCTCTCCTCAGTCCAGGGCTGGATGCTCGGCCTCTCCTGTATTTCTCTCCTCAGTCCTGGGCTGGATGCTCGGCCTCCCCTATATTTCTGCAGGTCTCTCCTCAGTCCCGGGCTGGATGCTCGGCCTCTCCTGTATTTCTCTCCTCAGTCCTGGGCTGGATGCTCGGCCTCTCCTGTATTTCTCTCCTCAGTCCTGGGCTGGATGCTCGGCCTCTCCTATATTTCTGCAGGTCTCTCCTCAGTCCTGGGCTGGATGCTCGTCCTCTCCTGTATTTCTCTCCTCAGTCCTGGGCTGGATGCTCGGCCTCTCCTGTATTTCTCTCCTCAGTCCTGGGCTGGATGCTCGGCCTCTCCTGTATTTCTCTCCTCAGTCCTGGGCTGGATGCTCGGCCTCTCCTATATTTCTGCAGGTCTCTCCTCAGTCCTGGGCTGGATGCTCGGCCTCTCCTGTATTTCTCTCCTCAGTCCTGGGCTGGATGCTCAGCCTCTCCTGTATTTCTCTCCTCAGTCCTGGGCTGGATGCTCGGCCTCTCCTATATTTCTGCAGGTCTCTCCTCAGTCCTGGGCTGGATGCTCGACCCCTCCTGTATTTCTGCAGGTCTCTCCTCAGTCCTGGGCTGGATTCTCGGCCTCCCCTTTATTTCTGCAGGTCTCTCCTCAGTCCTGGGCTGGATGCTCGGCCTCTCCTGTATTTCTGCAGGTCTCTCTTCTGTCCTGGGCTGGATGCTCGGCCTCTCCTGTATTTCTGCAGGTCTCTCCTCAGTCCTGGGCTGGATGCTCGGCCTCTCCTATATTTCTGCAGGTCTCTCCTCAGTCCTGGGCTGGATGCTCGTCCTCTCCTGTATTTCTCTCCTCAGTCCTGGGCTGGATGCTCGGCCTCTCCTGTATTTCTCTCCTCAGTCCTGGGCTGGATGCTCGGCCTCTCCTGTATTTCTCTCCTCAGTCCTGGGCTGGATGCTCTGCCTCTCCTATATTTCTGAAGGTCTCTCCTCAGTCCTGGGCTGGATGCTCGACCTCTCCTGTATTTCTCTCCTCAGTCCTGGGCTGGATGCTCGGCCTCTCCTGTATTTCTCTCCTCAGTCCTGGGCTGGATGCTCGGCCTCTCCTATATTTCTGCAGGTCTCTCCTCAGTCCTGGGCTGGATGCTCGACCCCTCCTGTATTTCTGCAGGTCTCTCCTCAGTCCTGGGCTGGATTCTCGGCCTCCCCTATATTTCTGCAGGTCTCTCCTCAGTCCTGGGCTGGATGCTCGGCCTCTCCTATATTTCTGCAGGTCTCTCCTCAGTCCCGGGCTGGATGCTCGGCCTCTCCTGTATTTCTCTCCTCAGTCCTGGGCTGGATGCTCGGCCTCTCCTGTATTTCTCTCCTCAGTCCTGGGCTGGATGCTCGGCCTCTCCTATATTTCTGCAGGTCTCTCCTCAGTCCTGGGCTGGATGCTCGTCCTCTCGTGTATTTCTCTCGTCAGTCCTGGGCTGGATGCTCGGCCTCTCCTGTATTTCTCTCCTCATTCCTGGGCTGGATGCTCGACCCCTCCTGTATTTCTGCAGGTCTCTCCTCAGTCCTGGGCTGGATTCTCGGCCTCTCCTATATTTCTGCAGGTCTCTCCTCAGTCCTGGGCTGGATGCTCGGCCTCTCCTGTATTTCTGCAGGTCTCTCCTCAGTTCCTGGCTGGATGCTCGACCTCCCCTATATTTCTGCAGATCTCTCCTCAGTCCCGGGCTGGATGCTCGGCCTCTCCTGTATTTCTCTCCTCAGTCCTGGGCTGGATGCTTGGCCTCTCCTGTCTTTCTTCAGGTCTCTCCTCAGTCCTGGGCTGGATGCTCGGCCTCTCCTGTATTTCTGCAGGTCTCTCCTCAGTCCTGGGCTGGATGCTCGGCCTCCCCTATATTTCTGCAGGTCTCTCCTCAGTCCTGGGCTGGATGCTCGGCCTCCCCTATATTTTTGCAGGTCTCTCCTCAGTCCTGGGCTGGATGCTCGGCCTCTCCTGTATTTCTGCAGGTCTCTCCTCAGTCCTGGGCTGTATGCTCGGCCTCTCCTATATTTCTGCAGGTTTCCTCAGTCCTGGGCTGGATGCTCGGCCTCTCCTGTCTTTCTTCAGGTCTCTCCTCAGTCCTGGGCTGGATGCTCGGCCTCTCCTATATTTCTGCAGGTCTCCTCAGTCCTGGGCTGGATGCTCGGCCTCTCCTGTATTTCTCTCCTCAGTCCTGGGCTGGATGCTCGGCCTCTCCTGTATTTCTGCAGGTCTCTCCTCAGTCCTGGGCTGGATGCTCGGCCTCCCCTATATTTCTGCAGATCTCTCCTCAGTCCCGGGCTGGATGCTCGGCCTCTCCTGTATTTCTCTCCTCAGTCCTGGGCTGGATGCTCGGCGTCTCCTGTATTTCTGCAGGTCTCTCCTCAGTCCTGGGCTGGATGCTCGGCCTCCCCTATATTTCTGCAGGTCTCTCCTCAGTCCTGGGCTGGATGCTCGGCCTCTCCTGTATTTCTGCAGGTCTCTCCTCAGTCCTGGGCTGTATGCTCGGCCTCTCCTATATTTCTGCAGGCTTCCTCAGTCCTGGGCTGGATGCTCGGCCTCTCCTGTATTTCTGCAGGTCTCTCCTCAGTCCTGGGCTGGATTCTCGGCCTCTCCTGTATTTCTGCAGGTCTCTCCTCAGTCCTGGGCTGGATGCTCGGCCTCTCCTATATTTCTGCAGGTCTCCTCAGTCCTGGGCTGGATGCTCGGCCTCCCCTATATTTCTGCAGGTCTCTCCTCAGTCCTGGGCTGGATGCTCGGCCTCTCCTGTCTTTCTTCAGGTCTCTCCTCAGTCCCGGGTTGGATGCTCGGCCACTCCTATATTTCTGCAGGTCTCTCCTCAGTCCTGGGCTGGATGCTCGGCCTCTCCTATATTTCTGCAGGTCTCTCCTCAGTCCCGGGCTGGATGCTCGGCCACTCCTATATTTCTGCAGGTCTCTCCTCAGCCCTGGGCTGGATTCTCGGCCTCTCCTGTATTTCTCTCCTCATTCCTGGGCTGGATGCTCGGCCTCCCCTATATTTCTGCAGGTCTCTCTTCAGTCCTGGGCTGGATGCTCGGCCTCTCCTGTATTTCTGCAGCTTTCCTCAGTCCCGGGCTGGATGCTCGGCCTCCCCTATATTTCTGCAGGTCTCTCCTCAGTCCCGGGCTGGATTCTCGGCCTCTCCTGTATTTCTCTCCTCAGTCCTGGGCTGGATGCTCGGCCTCCCCTATATTTCTGCAGGTCTCTCCTCAGTCCTGGGCTGAATGCTCGGCCTCTCCTATATTTCTGCAGGTCTCTCCTCAGTCCTGGGCTGGATGCTCGGCCTCTCCTATATTTCTGCAGGTCTCTCCTCAGTCCTGGGCTGGATGCTCGGCCTCCCCTATATTTCTGCAGGTCTCTCCTCAGTCCCGGGCTGGATGCTCGGCCTCTCCTGTATTTCTCTCCTCAGTCCCGGGCTGGATGCTCGGCCTCTCCTGTATTTGTCCAGGTCTCTCCTCAGTCCTGGGCTGGATGCTCGGCCTCTTCTGTATTTCTCTCCTCAGTATTGGGCTGGATGCTCGGCCTCTCCTGTATTTGTCCAGGTCTCTCCTCAGTCCTGGGCTGGATGCTCGGCCTCTCCTGTATTTCTGCAGGTCTCTACTCAGTCCTGGGCTGGATGCTCGGCCTCTCCTGTATTTCTCTCCTCAGTCCTGGGCTGGATGCTCGGCCTCTCCTGTATTTCTGCAGGTCTCTCCTCAGTCCTGGGCTGTATGCTCGGCCTCTCCTATATTTCTGCAGGTTTCCTCAGTCCTGGGCTGGATGCTCGGCCTCTCCTGTATTTCTGCAGGTCTCTCCTCAGTCCTGGGCTGGATGCTCGGCCTCTCCTGTATTTCTGCAGGTCTCTCCTCAGTCCTGGGCTGGATGCTCGGCCTCTCCTATATTTCTGCAGGTCTCCTCAGTCCTGGGCTGGATGCTCGGCCTCTCCTGTATTTCTGCAGGTCTCTCCTCAGTCCTGGGCTGGATGCTCGGCCTCCCCTATATTTCTGCAGGTCTCTCCTCAGTCCTGGGCTGGATGCTCGGCCTCTCCTATATTTCTGCAGGTCTCCTCAGTCCTGGGCTGGATGCTCGGCCTCTCCTGTATTTCTCTCCTCAGTCCTGGGCTGGATGCTCGGCCTCTCCTGTATTTCTGCAGGTCTCTCCTCAGTCCTGGGCTGTATGCTCGGCCTCTCCTATATTTCTGCAGGTTTCCTCAGTCCTGGGCTGGATGCTCGGCCTCTCCTGTATTTCTGCAGGTCTCTCCTCAGTCCTGGGCTGGATGATCGGCCTCTTCTGTATTTCTCTCCTCAGTCCTGGGCTGGATGCTCGGCCTCTCCTGTATTTCTGCAGGTCTCTCCTCAGTCCTGGGCTGGATGCTCGTCCTCTCCTGTATTTCTCTCCTCAGTCCTGGGCTGGATGCTCGGCCTCTCCTATATTTCTGCAGGTCTCCTCAGTCCTGGGCTGGATGCTCGGCCTCTCCTGTATTTCTCTCCTCAGTCCTGGGCTGGATGCTCGGCCTCTCCTGTATTTCTGCAGGTCTCTCCTCAGTCCTGGGCTGGATGCTCGGCCTCCCCTATATTTCTGCAGGTCTCTCCTCAGTCCTGGGCTGGATGCTCGGCCTCTCCTATATTTCTGCAGGTCTCCTCAGTCCTGGGCTGGATGCTCGGCCTCTCCTGTATTTCTCTCCTCAGTCCTGGGCTGGATGCTCGGCCTCTCCTGTATTTCTGCAGGTCTCTCCTCAGTCCTGGGCTGGATGCTCGGCCTCTCGTGTATTTCTGCAGGTCTCTCTTCTGTCCTGGGCTGGATGCACGGCCTCTCCTATATTTCCTCAAGTCTCTCCTCAGTCCTGGGCTGGATGCTCGGCCTCTCCTGTATTTCTGCAGGTCTCTCCTCAGTCCTGGGCTGGATGCTCGGCCTCTCCTGTATTTCTGCAGGTCTCTCTTCTGTCCTGGGCTGGATTCTCGGCCTCTCCTATATTTCTGCAAGTCTCTCCTCAGTCCTGGGCTGGATGCTCGGCCTCTCCTGTATTTCTCTCCTCAGTCCTGGGCTGGATGCTCGGCCTCTCCTGTATTTCTGCAGGTCTCTCCTCAGTCCTGGGCTGGATGCTTGGCCTCTCCTGTATTTCTGCAGGTCTCTCCTCAGTCCTGGGCTGGATGCTCGGCCTCTCCTGTATTTCTGCAAGTCTCTCCTCAGTCCTGGGCTGGATGCTCGGCCTCTCCTGTCTTTCTTCGGGTCTCTCCTCAGTCCCGGGTTGGATGTTAGTGATTGATGATGGTGGTGGAGGTTTATAGTGCTCTAGTTGTGTATTTTGCCCCAGTCCTGACTGGGGTATGTGCTGATTTTCGGAGGGTGGCGTCTTCCTCCTTACCTGATGTTCGGCATCGATCCTTCCAGTGAGGTCACTCTCCGCACTCCAGTATAACAGGCCTCTCTGTAGCAGCGCAGTCATTTCTCATTTCCGTCCGCTTCCACATAAACGACCCCAGAAGTACGCGGCGACTGGAAAAATGTGCGCGCAATGTTTGTTTAATGTCGATCTAATGATCTCGTGAAATGGCTCGCTGACATGTTTTTACACCAATTACGCTTTCTTCGGTGACCAAAGAAAATGTGATTGAGGGGGAAGTTTGCTTTACTGGAAAGCGGCAAAGAGCGAGGGCGGGATCCCAGTGTTTTCTCACAGCGTTCTCCCATGTACAGGCTTCGATGAAAAACACTTCAGTTTTCCAGGGAAAGTTTTTGTTTTTGTGTGCATGGCAGTGGGAGCTTTCCTACCAGAGGTTGAACAGTCTTCCCATAGATCGGACATGGAGAACATCTGTTCCCGAGCTCTCAGAGATGTAGAATTGCTGATCAGTGGTTGTTTTGGGTTCATCATCATCATCTTCCCAAATCTCATGAACAATGTCTGTGAAATTAACCTGCGGTGCAGACTTTATTCTGTAGTATGTGTCTTTGCCTGGTATTTAGTTACCTGTAACTTTAGGAAAGGATAGCTGAAGATCTCGGGCGCACGTGTCTACTCCTCTGATTTATTGTACCCAGGATCCCCTGCATTGTAGAATTGAACGCCTCTGCCGATCTCTCAGGCAACATTCGGCTAATTGAAAACCCCCTGACTGTCCCCTGATGTGCTGTTTTCCCTAATAGAAGCATTCGTGCCATTCCTTTATTTGGTATTGTGCTAAGTGATATTTCCCTGCTGGCGCCATCTTCTTGAAGAATAAGTCCCCTTCTTCCCTCACATAACAGTTTCTGGATCATGGCTTTACAAAGCAAGTAAATTTCCCACCATGTTGTCTTTAGGTTCCATAATCTGTGCTGGTGAATATAATGATGTATCTCTTATGATGCCTGCGCTCCATCATTCTTATACAGAGCTCCAGATCCACAGCAAGACATAGAATTACATGACAATGTTTTTACTACCTGCAGCCACCAATAGGGGGAGCCAAGTGCATACCGGTGTACAACAGAGTTCAGTGTTTTATCTGTATACATGCAGCTCCTTAGCTCCCCCTATTGGTGGCTGCAGGAACTAATGAAATCAGCCTGCTCTATGGTATGAATGTAATGAATTTGGTAATCGCTTTAAAGGGTCCGGCTCTTGATAATCTATCCTTTTATAGCTTAGCTGATCTCTTAATTGGCACAGATTTGATGATTATCATTCTGCCGCCAAGCCAACTATTATGTCACTGCTGACGATCATCTCATTGCCGCTGATTTGATGATTATCTCACTGTCATCGATAACTCAACCCTACCAATAAAATGATTACTCACTGCCGCCTATCTGACGATTATCTCACTGCCGCCTATCTGATGATTATCTCACTGCCGCCTATCTGACGATTATCTCACTGCCGCCTATCTGATGATTATCTCACTGCCGCCTATCTGACGATTATCTCACTGCCGCCTATCTGATGATTATCTCACTGCCGCCTATCTGACGATTATCTCACTGCCGCCTATCTGACGATTATCTCACTGCCGACTATCTGACGATTTTCTCACTGCCGCCTATCTGATGATTATCTCACTGCCGCCTATCTGACAATTATCTCACTGCCGCCTATCTGACAATTATCTCACTGCCGCCTATCTGACAATTATCTCACTGCCGCCTATCTGATGATTATCTCACTGCCGCCTATCTGACGATTATCTCACTGCCGACTATCTGACGATTATCTCACTGCCGACTATCTGACGATTTTCTCACTGCCGACTATCTGACGATTATCTCACTGCCGCCTATCTGACAATTATCTCACTGCCGCCTATCTGACAATTATCTCACTGCCGCCTATCTGACGATTATCTCACTGCCGCCTATTATCTGAACTCTGATGATCCGACATTATCTCACTGCCGGCAATTATCTGACTGCTGACGATCCGATGAATATATCATCCTTTCCCAATCTGACAATTATCTCATTGCTGTGGATCTGGCACTTGAATACCATGAAATATCAGCTGTTATTGCCGAAGGACCAGTGTGGGGGACTCACATGCCGGCAATGTAAACCGTGTTTCTTCTTCCTACTCAGGTGTGGCAGGAATGTGTTTGGCGCAGATCCAGCGGGCAGTGGTGGTGTCTCCAGCAGCGTGCCGCCTGCTCCGAACCTACAGGAGAAGAAGTGACCGATGGCTTGTGTTTCATCCCGCCAAACGTAAAGTACGTGCAGCCATATGCGCTGATTTATGTCTCTCTTGTCCCATCACCCAGTGGTTAGCGTGGCGCCTCACGCTGCTTGTTTTAACCCATTCAGGATGGCCCATTATTTTTGTTTCCATATAGTGCACAGCTACTGAGGGGATTAACCATTGTTTTTTTTTTTTTTAAATTTACCTACAGTGTAAACAATGGAGGTTTTCACTCTGGTTTCCATGGCTACATACAAATACAATGTTTCTATATGTGTTTACAAATATACAAAATAGAATGGAAGTGTAGGGGGCCATGACAACCCATGACTAACAGCAGCTGTAGGGACATGCTGGGCATTGTAGTCTTTGTCTGCAGTTTGCAGAGAACTTTCTCAGAGAACGACTGGTTTTGGCTAAGATTTCAGTCACCTTCCATAAAATATCTTCTGATTACGTCAACTGTTCTTTTCCAGTATGTGACACATTTGGGGGTTTTATGCCAAAGAGCAAAAGCAAAGGAGGACCTGGCCGAGTCGGTGATGCCAGAGGAGGGCGCCATGCCGGAGGTGAAGTCTGTATCAGCTGTGCTGCCAATCACAGACCCGTCCAACGGTCAGGAAGGGAGCCCCGACCAAACCGGCGAGCGACCGACAGCTTCCTCTGAGGAGAGAGGCTGGAAGGAAATCAAAGTAGATGTGTCCACATTACCTGGAATATTAGCCCGGCTGTCCAAAATCCGACTGTCAGGTAAGTGCTGATGTCTGCGCCCAGCAGATAGTAATAGGCACCCGCGCTCTGTATCTGACTGTGGACATGTAAGGGTTAATCAGGCCTGATTGTGACCAGTATTGGAGTGAAGGTTTAACAATCTTCTAGCAAGACAGCGAGATAAAGAAAAATGGAATGCCTAATGATCTCCTGGCCGCCGCCCGTCGGATGATGTCGTGGCCGCCGCCCTTCGGACGATGTCTTGGCCGCCGCCGGGCGGACAATATTCTGGCCGCCACCGTGGAGGGCATGTTGTAATATGAGTAGATACTATAATGCTACCTCTTATGTTTGCAGCTTTGGTGGTGATCACAGCTTCCGCTGGCTATGCCATGGCTCCTGTGCCCTTTGACTTGAGCTGCTTCCTGTTGGCCTCTGTTGGCACCGGACTGGCCTCATGTGCTGCCAACTCCATTAACCAGGTAAGTGGCCGGTGATACATGTGGATATATATTAGGCACCTGTTTGGTTCGTTGGTTCTTCTTGATCTGTGTTTTACTCTATGAGCTCCGTTTGTGTATGAGGTGGTCTTGATCCCCATGATCAGTAGTACCAAGGGCTACGCTCCGTGATCTCCTTAGCCCCAGAGACTGGAGCCACACTGAGGTTGTTCTATTTCCTCTCCATTGCAGGGAGGACGGTGTGGGGCTATGGATGCCCATTCTAGTGATCAGTGGTGAACCTGTTTTTATCCCATGCTATAATTTGGTCTTTCATTTTTGTCCCATGATTGTTTTTTGCTTGTGATCTGGAACCGATCTTTGTCCAAAACCTGACAAGTCCATAGGCAAATATCTGCACCCTTCTAATAGAGCTATGAGCAAGTACAGATCTATTAAGGTGCCATAACGGGTTATAAGATACTGATTGGTGGTGGTGCCGTCAGCGGTTTCCTTTAATAGTGACGAAAACTCCATTAATTTTAATGGAACTAGCTGGACCCAGGAGTAGCGGTCTCGGTGGGCTGTCGTCATGTGTGTGTTTCCAGGACCTGCCCTGATTGTCATACTCTGTAACTAACCATCCATTCTTTTTCAGAAGATAGTTTCTCTTTACCAGTATTCTGCCAGCACTATAGTTGTCGGAAAACTCCCAACCCCCTCATTTTTCAGCATGCATTGCTCTGGCTATTGTCCCAGGAATTGTCCCTTCTCAGTTATGCTTGTTTGCAGCGTGACAGGAGACTAGGAGTAGAGGGACATGGACTTGCCACGATTGCCAAGAAAAGTCTGTTGAAATGTAAACACTTCTATAGGTACATAGATTGCCCCCATTTCCTGTTGAGGGGCACAGCCCCACCCCCATTGACTGTAAAGGGACACAGCCTCCTCCCTCATTGACTGTAGAGGGACACAACCTTGTCCTTCATTGACTGTAGAGGGACACAGCCCCGACCCCCCCCCCATTTCATGTGGAGGGAAACAATCTTGTCCCCATTGCCTGTAGAGGGACATTAAATCCGTCCCCATTTTTTGTACACAGACCTGTAGCCTGTTTCCCGTGGAGGGGCACAGCCCTGCACCCCATTTCCTATGGCCGACCCGATTTCCATTTCCTGAAGAAGGACACAGATCCGCCCACATTTCTTGTACACACAGACCCAAAGCCTGTTTCCCGTGGAGGGACACAGACATGTTCCCCATCTCCTGAAGAAGGACACAGATCCGCCCACATTTCTTGTACACAGACACAGACCCGTAGCCTGTGTCCCGTGGAAGGACACAGACCTGTTCCCCATTTCCTGTAGAGAGAGACAGAACTGCCCACATTTCTTGTACACAGACACAGACCCGTAGCCTGTTTCCCATGGAGGGGCACAGCCCTGCACCCCATTTCCTATGGCCGACCCGATTTCCATTTCCTGAAGAAGGACACAGATCCGCCCACATTTCTTGTACACAGACACAGACCCATAGCCTGTTTCCCGTGGAGGGACACAGACCTGTTCCCCATCTCTTGAAGAAGGACACAGATCCGCCCACATTTCTTGTACACAGACACAGACCCGTAGCCTGTGTCCCGTGGAGGGACACAGACCTTTTCCCCATTTCCTGAAGAAGGACACAGATCCGCCCGCATTTCTTGTACACAGACACAGACCCGTAGCCTGTGTCCCGTGGAGGGACACAGACCTTTTCCCCATTTCCTGTAGAGAGAGACAGAACTGCCCACATTTCTTGTACACAGACACAGACCCATAGCCTGCTTCCTGTGGAGAGGCACAGCCCTGCATCCCATTTCTTGTGGCCGACCAGATTTCCATTTCCTGAAGAAGGACACATCCGCCCACATTTCTTGTACACAGACACAGACCCATAGCCTGTTTCCCATGGAGGGGCACAGCCCTGCATCCCATTTCTTGTGGCCGACCAGATTTCCATTTCCTGAAGAAGGACACATCCGCCCACATTTCTTGTACACAGACACAGACCCGTAGCCTGTGTCCCGTGGAGGGACACAGACCTGTTCCCCATTTCCTGTAGAGAGAGACAGAACTGTCCACATTTCTTGTACACAGACACAGACCCATAGCCTGTTTCCCGTGGAGGGGCACAGCCCTGCATCCCATTTCTTGTGGCCGACCAGATTTCCATGTCCGGAAGAAGGACACAGATCCGCCCACATTTCTTGTACAAAGACACGTAGCCTGTTTCCTGTGGAGGGACACAGAACCGCCCCCATTTCTTGTACACAGACACAGACCCGTAGCCGGTTTCGCAAGCGCCACACAACGGGGGCAGCGGATGCATTTTTCCAGCGCATCCGCTGCCCCATTGTGAGTTGCGGGGATGTGGGGGGCGGAGTTCCGGCCGCGCATGCGCGGTCGGAAATGGCGGACACAACGCAGCAAAAAACGTTACATGTAACGTTTTTTGCTGCCGACGGTCCGCCACAACACGGCGCAACCGTCACACAACGGTTGCGACGTGTGGCAAAGCGTCGCAATGCGTTGCTAATGTTAGTCAATGGAGAAAAAACGCATCCTGCAAGCAATTTTGCAGGATGCGTTTTTTCTCCAAAACGACGCATTGCGACGTGCAGTGCACGACGCTAGTGTGAAAGTAGCCTTACTTTTATTTAGACCCGTAGCCTTTTTCCTGTGGAAGGACACAGAACCACCCCCATTTTTTGCACACAGACACAGACCCGTAGCCTGTTTCCCGTGGAGGAACACAGACCTGTTCCCCATTTAATGTAGATGGACACAGAACCACCCCCATTTTTTGCACACAGACCCGGAGCCGGTTTCCTGCAGAGGGACACAGACCTGTTCCCCATTTCCTGTAGATGGACACACAACCGCCCCCATTTTTTATACACAGACACAGACCCGGAGCCGGTTTCCTGTGGAGGGACACAGACCTGTTCCCCATTTCCTGTAGATGGACACACAACCGCCCCCATTTTTTATACACAGGCACAGACCCGGAGCCGGTTTCCTGTGGAGGGACACAGACCTGTTCCCCATTTCCTGTAGATGGACACAGAACCGCCCCCATTTCTTGTACACAGATACAGAGCCGTAACCGGTTTCCTGTAGAGGGACACAGACCTGTTCCTCATTTCCTGTAGAGAGACACACAACCGCCCCCATTTTTTATACACAGGCACAGACCCGTAGCCTGTTTCCCGTGGAGGGACACAGACCTGTTCCCCATTTCCTGTAGATGGACACAGAACCAACCCCATTTCTTGTACACAGATACAGAGCCGTAACCGGTTTCCTGTAGATGGGCACAGACCTGTTCCCCATTTCCTGTAGAGAGACAGAACTGCCCCCATTTTTTGTACACAGATACAGACCCGGCTTGCCCCTTCTTCTGGTCTGCCTCGGCTTGTCTGCTGCTGTTGACAGATTACATTTGATAAGGGAATGGACTTCGGGTCACCCAGGATGAAGTGTGGACGGGGTGGTATAACGGGCCACCCTACTACAATGCAGGGGTGCCTACAGTCCTGTGCCACCTCAGCAGAGCAGTGCCATGAGCTCCACCACTGCTGTGACCCCATCCCGCCTTGTAGCTAATGCATTAGAGGCCGACATTCCTCCTACTTGCTAAAAAATGGTAGTTGTGGCTTAGAGGATCATTCATGGACTCGCACCGCAGTAAATGCCTTTATCCCTCACTGATCACCTAGTCCGCAGCCCTTCACCCCCAGCACACAGGGGGCTCGTAATGTGGTGTGATCATAGCCATAATGGAAGTGTTATAGGGGGAGGATGAGTCTCCTGAAGAGGAGCTGATGCGGCAGGTTCCTTATCTCCCTGCAGGATCGGATCATACACAGCGGAGAGGCGGCTGCTATTATCTCTGCACAGCACACCTTGTAATGATTGCAGAGCCGGTCCTGGTAATGGGCTCTCCGCCAGACACCGCCACTGAGAGGGGACGGCGGGGGTGTAGGACCGCGGTGTGCCGGGTGCCTCGCAAAGGATCAGAAACACCCGAGACATCCCTGCTCCTGTACACAGCATGGGAGCTTAAAGGCTCTGCTCTTACATTTGTCAGCTCTGTAGAGAGGGGTGTTTTATTGTTCTCTGTTGTCAGCCTTCTTTTAAAGTGGATAGCCCATCCGGACGGCACCTGTCCTGCTTGGAAAATGTGTGAGTAGACGACAGTATTAGGCTATGTGCACACGTTGCGGAATGGGGTGCAGAATTTTCTGCACAAAATCCGCATCTCCTGGCAGAATCCGCAGGTGCAGACTTTCCTGCGGATTTTATGCAGTTTTTATGCGGATTTTGTGCGGTTTTTACCACTGCAGATTTCTATAATGGAAGGGTGCAGAAACGTTGCAGATCCGCCCAAAAGAAGTGACATACACTTCTTTTAAATCCGCAGCATTTCCGCGCAGATTTTTCCGCACCATCTGCACAGCTTTTTTTTTTCCCACATTGATTTACATGGTACTGGAAATCACAGTGCGGATCTGCAGCGTTTCTGCGGGGAAAAATCCGCTGCGGATCCGCACTAAATCCGCATCGTGTGCACATAGCCTTACAGTCGCTCCAACATTGGGCAGGGATAAATGGTCGCATGCAACCTGTGCTACTAACAATGTGTTTGTCATGTGACTATTTCAAGGGGAAGGGGCTTTCCATGACCCCAAATCACTAGATCCCAACGGGTCTCTCTACATTTAAGAGTCATCCATTATCACTACATAGTCCTCTTTTCTGGTCCTGTTCTTATCACTGCTCACATGTTTTTGCTTTTGTTTTTTTTACTTTTTTTTTTATATGTCTTATTTTCATCTTTGTCTTTTCTATTTCCCCACCATACTGTGTTTCTGTGCTCTACACACTCAGGCCCACTCCTCCCCACTCAGAGATTTTACCCCCCGGTGCAAATCCGGCCGTCACGTCCAACATGAACAATGAGCAGGTGCACAAAAGACAATCGTGCATCCTACCTGACATCCTACACACATCCTTCTGCGGAAGTCTTGGCATAACTGGGACAGGGACCGTCAGGTGCACATTCAAACGGTGGGGCCTTCCCTCGGGTGTACATTTGGGCGCTGGGGCCTTCCCTCAGTTGTATGTTCGGGCGCTGGTGCCTTCCCTCTGGCGTATGCTCAGGCGCTGGTGCCTTCCCTCGGGTGTATATTCAGTCACTGTGGCCTTCCCGTGGGTGTACATTTGTGTGCTGATGCCTTCCCTCGGGTGTACATTTGTGTGCCGATGCCTTCCCTCGGGTGTACATTTGTGTGCCGATGCCTTCCCTCGGGTGTACATTTGTGTGCTGATGCCTTCCCTCGGGTGTACATTTGTGTGCTGATGCCTTCCCTCGGGTGTATATTTTGGCGCTGGGGCCTTCCCTCGGGTGTACATTTGTGTGCTGATGCCTTCCCTCGGGTGTACATTTGTGTGCCGATGCCTTCCCTCGGGTGTACATTTGTGCGCTGGGGCCTTCCCTTGGGTGTACATTTGTGTGCTGATGCCTTCCCTCGGGTGTACATTTGTGTGCCGATGCCTTCCCTCGGGTGTATGTTTTGGCGCTGGGGCCTTCCCTCGGGTGTACATTTGTGTGCCGATGCCTTCCCTCGGGTGTATGTTTTGGCGCTGGGGCCTTCCCTCGGGTGTACATTTGTGTGCTGATGCCTTCCCTCGGGTGTACGTTTGTGTGCCGATGACTTCCCTCGGGTGTATGTTTTGGCGCTGGGGCCTTCCCTCGGGTGTACATTTGTGTGCTGATGCCTTCCCTCGGGTGTACATTTGTGTGCCGATGCCTTCCCTCGGGTGTATGTTTTGGCGCTGGGGCCTTCCCTCGGGTGTACATTTGTGCGCTGATGCCTTCCCTCGGGTGTATGTTTGGGCGCTGGGGCCTTCCCTCGGGTGTACATTTGGGTGCTGGGGCCTTCCCTCGGGTGTACATTTGGGTGCTGGGGCCTTCCCTCGGGTGTACATTTGGGTGCTGGGGCCTTCCCTCGGGTGTACATTTGGGTGCTGGGGCCTTCCCTCGGGTGTACATTTGGGTGCTGGGGCCTTCCCTCGGGTGTAAATTCTAATGGAGGAGTTATTTCATGACGTGTCCCAGAATGGCATTTTTTGCTCGTGTGGCTTGCGTTCTTCTTGGCGCTGTGCCACTGAAGTCACCATGTATTCCTAGCCTTAAAGGGGCTGTCTGTGAAGAGACAATAGATAGATGATAATGTCAGACATCTGTAGTGGAACAACTGCTCTTAAAGGGGAAGTGGCAGGTTTGCTCCTTGGCTTATGTGCATTTTGCATTAGGAATGAAAGTGCTAAATCGGCAGCAATCATTGTTCCCTATGACAAAGCCTCCAGCAGATAGCAGGCCATAGAGGGAGTCCTGCCGCTCAGGGTCAGAGGTCGGCCTCCAGGCCCAGCTGATTCTCTCTTGTACCCGATACATAATTATGTTTTGTAAAACCTGGGAAGGAGCGGATCGTCCTCATCCCCGAGTGCTGAGCGATGCAGGCACCGTCATTATGGAGAGGCCTATAATCTGCAGCCGTGCTGACAACACTCTGCAGGGTAATAGAGGGCAGTCCTAGTTACACCGTCCTAGGGAGCAGGACCTGATGGAAATGACATGGGATTTATGACAGGTTGTTAGCAGAAATCTCTGGCATGAGAGCGATGGGAGCGACGTGCTCCTCCATCCCCCTGACAGGAGGCACAGGAACCAGCAGGACACTTTTCTGCCTCATCACAGATCCCAGGACATTCATGTCAGTCAGTATACCATCACCCATCATGGACTTGGTGGGGAACATCTGAAAACGTCAACTTTACCAACGTTTGACGACTGTTGTCAGATCGGGCAGAAGACACAACCACATGGCCCTAAAATACGACCATCGATGGCCATTGTAGAGCATGGAGATATGGTTGAGGGGGTTTCTATTCTTCACCTTCTGGGCCTTTCTCCATGGCTCTTGCACAGGCACCTCCGACCTCCTTAGACTTGACAGAGACATCGATGAGAATTGCAGCCTCATATCTCACTGTCCTGTTACAGCTGCAGAGAGAGAAATCACTGCAGACTAAATACCCTGTCATCAGTCTGTCATCACTCCGGCATTTCTGCGCTATTTCATGTGTCCACAATCTGCTTTCATCTCCCGTCTATGTGCGAGTCCCAAGTATTTTCTACACAATTTATAATATGTCTAAGGCAATGTGCCGGGGGACATCTGTGAATAGTGGCAACTCCGCAGACAGCCCCCCGCCTTCATCAGTGCTGCTCCACAGCTATCCCAGTCACCTGGCTGTAAGATATCCCCAGTGTTCAGTGTCACCTCTCGTAACAGTCTGCTTTGAGGACACATCATTTCCACAAAAATACACAAAACCACAATAATACTGCCACCTATGTTCAAGAATATAACTACTACAATACTGTCCCCTATGTACAATAATATAACTACTATAATACTGCTCCTCTGTAGAAGAATAACTACTATAATACTGCTCCCATGTTCAAGAATATAACTAATAAAATACTGCCCCAATGTACAAGAATATAAGTACTATAATACTTCCCCCTATGTACAAGAATATAACTACTATAATACTGCTCCTATGTACAAGAAAAACTACTATAATACTGCGCCCATGTTCAAGAATATAACTAGTATAATACTGTCCCCTATGTACAATAATATAACTACTATAATACTTCTTTCTATTTGCAAGAATATAACTACTATAATACTGCTCCTATGTACAAGAATATAACTACTATAATACTGCCCCCTATGAACAAGAATGTAACTACTATAATACTGCTCCTATGAACAAGAATATAACTACTATAAAGGTACCTTCACACATAACGATATTGTTAACGATATCGTTGCTATTTGTGACGTAGCAACGATATCGTTAATGAAATCGTTATGTGTGACAGCGACCAACGATCAGGCCCCTGCTGGGAGATCGTTGGTCGCTGAATAAAGTCCAGAACTTTATTTCGTCGCTGGACTCCCTGGAGACATCGCTGGATCGGCGTGTGTGACACCGATCCAGCGATGTCTTCACTGGTAACCAGGGTAAACATCGGGTAACTAAGCGCAGGGCCGCGCTTAGTAACCCGATGTTTACCCTGGTTACCATGCTAACAGTAAAAAAAAAACAAACAGTACATACTTACCTACCGCTGTCTGTCCTCCAGCGCTGCGCTCTGCTCTCCTCCTGTACTGGCTGTGAGCCGGAAAGCAGAGCGGTGACGTCACCGCTCTGCTTTCCGGCTCCCAGACAGTACAAGAGGAGAGCAGAGAAGCAGAGCGCAGCGCTGGAGGACAGACAGCGGTAGGTAAGTATCTAGTGTTTGTTTTTTTTTTACTTTTAGCATGGTAACCAGGGTAAACATCGGGTTACTAAGCGCGGCCCTGCGCTTAGTTACCCGATGTTTACCCTGGTTACCGGCATCGTTGGTCGCTGGAGAGCGGTCTGTGTGACAGCTCTCCAGCGACCAAACAGCGACGCTGCAGCGATTCGGATCGTTGTCGGTATCGCTGCAGCGTCGCTAAATGTGAAGGGGCCTTAATACTGCTCCTATATACAAATATACAAGAATATAACTACTATAATACTGCACCTATGTATAAGAATATAACTACTATAATACTGCTCCTATATATAAGAATATAACTACTATAATACTGCTCCCTATGTATAAGAATATAACTACTATAATACTGCCCCTATGTACAAGAATATAACTACTATAATACTGCCCCCATGAACAAGAATGTAACTACTATAATACTGCTCCTATGAACAAGAATATGACTACTATAATACTGCTCCTATGAACAATAATGTAACTACTATAATACTGCCCCTATATATAAGAATATAACTACTATAATACTGCCCCTATATATAAGAATATAACTACTATAATACTGCCCCCTATGAACAAGAATGTAACTACTATAAACTGCTCCTATGTACAAGAATATAGCCACTATAATACTGTCCCTATGAAAAAGAATATAACTACTATAATACTGCCCCTATGAGCAAGAATATAACTACAATAATACTGCTCCTATATACAAGAATATAACTACTATAATACTGCTCATATGAGCAAGAATATAACTACTATATTACTGCTCCTATGAACAAGAATATAACTACTATAATACTGCTCCTATATACAAATATACAAGAATATAACTACTTTAATACTGCACCTATGTATAAGAAAATAACTACTATAATACTGCTCCTATGAGCAAGAATATGACTACTATAATACTGCCCCTTATGTACAAGACTATAACTAGTATAATACTGCTCCTATATACAAGAATATAACTACTATAATACTGTCCTTATGTACAAGAATATAACTACTGTAATACTGCTCCTATGAACAAGAATATAACCACTGGAATACTGCTCCTATGTACAAGAATATAACTACTATAATACTGTTCCTATGAACAATAATATCACTACTATAATACTGCCCCTATATGTAAGAATATAACTACTATAATACTGCTCGTATATACAAGAATATGATTAGCATAATACTGCCCCTTATGTACAAGAATATAACTACTATAATACTGCTCCTATGAACAAGAATGTACAGTTGTGGCCAAAAGTATTGACACCCCTGCAATTCTGTCAGATAATACTCAGTTTCTTCCTGAAAATGATTGCAAACACAAATTCTTTGGTATTATTATCTTCATTAAATTTGTCTTAAATGAAAAAACACAAAAATCTCTACTTTTGTCTCATCTGACCAGAGAACATTCTTCCAAAACATTTTAGGCTTTTTCAGGTAAGTTTTGGCAAACTCCAGCTTGGCTTTTTTATGTCTTGGGGTAAGAAGTGGGGTCTTCCTGGGTCTCCTGCCATACAGTCCCTTTTCATTCAGACGCCGACGGATAGTACGGGTTGACACTGTTGTACCCTCAGACTGCAGGGCAGCTTGAACTTGTTTGGATGTTAGTCGAGGTTCTTTATCCAACATCCGCACAATCTTGCGTTGAAATCTCTTGTCAATTTTTCTTTTCCGTCCACATCTAGGGAGGTTAGCCACAGTGCCATGGGCTTTAAACTTCTTGATGACACTGCGCACGGTAGACACAGGAACATCAGGTCTTTGGAGATGGACTTGTAGCCTTGAGATTGCTCATGCTTCCTCACAATTTGGTTTCTCAAGTCCTCAGACAGTTCTTTGGTCTTCTTTCTTTTCTCCATGCTTAATGTGGTACACACAAGGACACAGGACAGAGGTTGAGTCAACTTTAATCCATGTCAACTGGCTGCAAGTGTGATTTAGTTATTGCCAACACCGGTTAGGTGCCACAGGTAAGTTAAGGTACCGTTACACTAAACGATTTACCAACGATCACGACCAGCAATGCGACCTGGCCTGATCGTTGGTAAGTCGTTGTGTGGGAGCTGTCACACAGACAGCTCTCTCCAGCGACCAACGATCCGGGGAAAGACTTCGGCATCGTTGAAACTGTCTTCAACGATGCCGAAGTTCCCGCTGTGCTCTGCTTTACGGCCGGTGCTTACACAGTGCAGGGAAGCTGATGTCGGGGGACGTGACAGACATCGGAATGTAAGTATGTACTGTTTTTTTTTTTTTTTTAGTTTTACAATGGTAACCAGGGTAAATATCGGGTTACTAAGTGCGGCCCTGCACTTAGTAACCCGATGTTTACCCTGGTTACAGGTGAACACATCGCTAGATCGGCGTCACACACGCCGATCTAGCGATGACAGCGGGGTGATCAGCGACCAAAAAAAGGTCCTGATCATTCCCCACGACCAACGATCTCCCAGCAGGGGCCTGATCGTTGGTTGCTGTCACACATAAAGATATCGTTAGCGGGATCGTTGCTACTTCACAAAAACGCGTGACGTTGCAACGATATCTTTAACGATATCGTTATGTGTGAAGGTACCTTTACAGCTGCTGTTAATTACACAAGTTAGAGAAGCATGACATGATTTTTCGAACAGTGCCAATACTTTTGTCCACCCCCTTTTTTATGTTCGGTGTGGAATTATATCCAATTTGGCTTTAGGACAATTCTTGTTGTGTTTTTTTCATTTAAGACAAATTCAATGAAGATAATAATACCAAAGAATTTGTGTTTGCAATCATTTTCAGGAAGAAACTGAGTATTATCTGACAGAATTGCAGGGGTGTCAATACTTTTGGCCATAACTGTAACTACTATAATACTGCCCCATGTATAAGAATATAACTACTATAATACTGTCCCTATATACAGTACAGACCAAAGTTTGGACACACCTTCTCATTTAAAGATTTTTCTGTATTTTCATAACTATGAAAATTGTACATTCACACTGAAGGCATCAAAAAAATGAATTAACACTTGTGGAATTATATACTTAACAAAAAAGTGTGAGACAACTGAAAATATGTCTTATATTTTAGGTCCTTCAAAGTAGCCACCTTTTGCTTTGATGACTGCTTTGCACACTCTTGGCATTCTCTTGATGAGCTTCAAGAGGTAGTCACCGGGAATGGTTTTCACTTCACACGTGTGCCCTGTCAGGTTTAATAAGTGGGATTTCTTGCCTTATAAATGGGGTTGTGCCCATCAGTTGTGTTGTGCAGAAGTCTGGTGGATACACAGCTGATAGTCCTACTGAATAGACTGTTAGAATTTGTATTATGGAAAGAAAAAAAACAGCTAAGCAAAGAAAAACGAGTGGCCATCATTACTTTAAGAAATGAAGGTCAGTCAGTCCGAAAAATTGGGAAATCTTTGAAAGTGTCCCCAAGTGCAGTGGCAAAAACCATCAAGCGCTACAAAGAAACTGGCTCACATGAGCACCGCCCCAGGAAAGGAAGACCAAGAGTCACCTCTGCTTCTGAGGATAAGTTTATACGAGTCACCAGCCTCAGAAATCACAGGTTAACAGCAGCTCAGATTAGAGACCAGGTCAATGCCACAAAGAGTTCTAGCAGCAGACACATCTCTACAACAACTGTTAAGAGGAGACTTTGTGCAGCAGGCCTTCATGGTAAAATAGCTGCTAGGAAACCACTGCTAAGGACAGGCAACAAGCAGAAGAGACTTGTTTGGGCTAAAGAACACAAGGAATGGACATTAGACCAGTGGAAAATCTGTGCTTTGGTCTGATGAGTCCTAATTTGAGATCTTTGGTTCTTTGTGCGACGCAGAAAAGGTGAATGGATGGACTCTACATGCCTGGTTCCCACCGTGAAGCATGGAGGAGGAGGTGTGATGGTGTAAGGGTGCTTTGCTGGTGACATTGTAGGGGATTTATTCAAAACTGAAGGCATACTGAACCATCAAGGCTACCACAGCATATTTCAGCGGCATGCTCTTCCATCTGGTTTGCGTTTAGTTGGACCATTATTTATTTTTCAACAGGACAATGACCCCAAACACACCTCCAGGCTGTGTAAGGGCTATTTGACCAAGAAGGAGAGTGTTGGGGTGCTACGCCAGATAACCTGGCCTCCACAGTCACCAGACCTGAACCCAATCGAGATGGTTTGGGGTGAGCTGGACCGCAGAGTGAAGGCAAAAGGGCCAACAAGTGCTAAGCATCTCTGGGAACTTCAAGATTGTTGGAAGACCATTCCCGGGGACTACCTCTTGAAGCTCATCAAGAGAATGCCAAGAGTGTGCAAAGCAGTCATCCAAGCAAAAGGTGGCTACTTTGAAGAACATGGAATATAAGACATAATTTTAGTTGTTTCACACTTTCTTGTTAAGTATATAATTCCTCATGTGTTAATTCATAGCATTGATGCCTTCAGTGTGAATGTACAATTTTCATAGTCAGGAAAATACAGAAAAATCTTTAAATGAGAAGGTGTGTCCAAACTTTGGGTCTGTACTGTGTAAGAATATAACTACTATAATACTGCCCCTATGTACAAGAATATAACTACTATAATACTGCCCCTATGTACAAGAATATAACTACTATAATACTGCCCCTATGTACAAGAATATAACTACTATAATACTGCCCCTATGTACAAGAATATAACTACTATAATACTGCTCCTATGTACAAGAATATAACTACTATAATACTGCTGCTATGTACAAGAATATAACTACTATAATACTACCCCTATATACAAGAATATAACTACTATAATACTGCTCCTATGTACAAGAATATAACTACTATAATACTGTCCCCTATATACAAGAATATAACTATTATAATACTGTCCCCTATATACAAGAATATAACTATTATAATACTTCTCCTATGTACAAGAATATAACGGTTACGGGGGGATTTGTGAATATTACATGGTTCGCTGTCATCAAAATTGTTATGACTGGAACTCTCAGGTTGTGGCTGAGGAGCTTTCATCTCTTCACAATCTGGGATCTTTATGATTTCCTCCTTCCGACCTCACACACCAGTCTATCATTTGTCTTCAGACGCTCCATTCAGGAATTCCCAGCCCGGAGTTGGTGTATTCTTTCTTCTGATGTCGTTCTGGTTTTGTCTGTAATATTGATATAAATTGCTGATAATTATCTGACGGTTTGCAGGCAGCTCAATCTACAGAGGGATGGCGGAGGGTCTATATACCTGTCCTAGCATTTGCATGTCTTTATGGTCACCGGTTTCCCTGTTACTTCCATAGGTGATAATGATGATTTTAATGCCGACATAAAGGATCTGATCACCAGGCGAGAAGCGTTTTTCATAAGCTAAATGAGCCTGAAGACATGGAGAATCCTCCCACCTCAATAGCCCTGATCGATGAAGGGTCTCACTGCCCCAAACGCAGAAGTCATGTGATCAGTGACCGCACCAGCAGAATAGTGAGTGCAGCTCTGGGGTATAATACAGGATGTAACTCAGGATAAATAATGTAATGTATGTACACCGTGAATGCACCAGCAGAATAGTGAGTGCAGCTCTGGGGTATAATACAGGTGGTAACTCAGGATCAGTACAGGATAAGTAATGTAATGTATGTACACAGTGACTGCGCCAGGAGAATAGTGATTGCAGCTCTGGAGTATAATGTAGGATATAACTCAGGATCAGTAATGTAATGTATGTACACAGTGACTGCACCAGCAGAATAGTGAGTGCAGCTCTGGTGTATAATACAGGATGTAACTCAGGATCAGTACAGGATAAGTAATGTAATGTATGTACACAGTGACTGCACCAGCAGAATAGTGAGTGCAGCTCTGGAGTATAATACAGGATGTAACTCAGGATCAGTACAGGATCAGTAATGTAATGTATGTACACAGTGACTGCACCAGCAGAATAGTGAGTGCAGCTCTGGAGTATAATACAGGATGTAACTCAGGATCAGTACAGGATTAGTAATGTAATGTATTTACACAGTGACTGCACCAGCAGGATAGTGAGTGCAGCTCTGGGGTATAATACAGTATGTAACTCAGGATCAGTACAGGAGAAGTAATGTAATATATGTACACAGTGACTGCACCAGCAGAATAGTGAGTGCAGCTCTGGAGTATAATACAGGATGTAACTCAGGATCAGTACAGGATAAGTAATGTAATGTATGTACACAGTGACTGCACCAGCAGAATAGTGAGTGCAGCTCTGGAGTATAATACAGGATGTAACTCAGGATCAGTACAGTATAAGTAATGTAATGTATGTACACAGTGACTGCACCAGCAGAATAATGAGTGCAGCTCTGGAGTATAATACAGGATGTAACTCAGGATCAGTACAGGATCAGTAATGTAATGTATGTACAAAGTGACTGCACCTGCAGAATAGTGAGTGCAGCTCTGGAGTATAATACAGGATGTAACTCAGGATCAGTACAGGATAAGTAATGTAATGTATGTACACAGTGACTGCACCAGCAGAATAGTAAGTGCAGCTCTGGGGTATAATACAGTATGTAACTCAGGATCAGTACAGGAGAAGTAATGTAATGTATGTACACAGTGACTGCACCAGCAGAATAGTGAGTGCAGCTCTGGAGTATAATACAGGATGTAACTCAGGATCAGTACAGGATAAGTAATGTATGTACACAGTGACTGCACCAGCAGAATTGTGAGTGCAGCTCTGGTGTATAATACAGGATGTAACTCAGGATCAGTACAGGATCAGTAATGTAATGTATGTACACAGTGACTGCACCCGCAGATTAGTGAGTGCAGCTCCGGATTAAAATACAGGATGTAACTCAGGATCAGTACAGGGGAAGTAATGTAATGTATGTACACAGTGACTGCACCAGCAGAATAGTGAGTGCAGCTCTGGGGTATAATACAGGATGTAACTCAGGATCAGTACAGGATTAGTAATGTAATGCATGTACACAGTGACAGCACCAGCAGAATAGTGAGTGCAGCTCTGGAGTATAATACAGGATGTAACTCAGGATCAGTACAGGATAAGTAATGTATGTACACAGTGACTACACCAGCAGAATAGTGAGTGCAGCTCTGGAGTATAATACAGGATGTAACTCAGGATCAGTACAGGATTAGTAATGTAATGTATTTACACAGTGACTGCACCAGCAGGATAGTGAGTGCAGCTCTGGAGTATAATACAGGATGTAACTCAGGATCAGTACAGGATAAGTAATGTAATGTATGTACACAGTGACTGCACCAGCAGAATAGTGAGTGCAGCTCTGGAGTATAATACAGGATGTAACTCAGGATCAGTACAGTATAAGTAATGTAATGTATGTACACAGTGACTGCACCAGCAGAATAATGAGTGCAGCTCTGGAGTATAATACAGGATGTAACTCAGGATCAGTACAGGATAAGTAATGTATGTACACAGTGACTGCACCAGCAGAATTGTGAGTGCAGCTCTGGTGTATAATACAGGATGTAACTCAGGATCAGTACAGGATCAGTAATGTAATGTATGTACACAGTGACTGCACCCGCAGATTAGTGAGTGCAGCTCTGGATTAAAATACAGGATGTAACTCAGGATCAGTACAGGGGAAGTAATGCAATGTATGTACACAGTGACTGCACCAGCAGAATAGTGAGTGCAGCTCTGGGGTATAATACAGGATGTAACTCAGGATCAGTACAGGATTAGTAATGTAATGCATGTACACAGTGACAGCACCAGCAGAATAGTGAGTGCAGCTCTGGAGTATAATACAGGATGTAACTCAGGATCAGTACAGGATAAGTAATGTAATGTATGTACACAGTGACTACACCAGCAGAATAGTGAGTGCAGCTCTGGAGTATAATACAGGATGTAACTCAGGATCAGTACAGGATTAGTAATGTAATGTATTTACACAGTGACTGCACCAGCAGGATAGTGAGTGCAGCTCTGGAGTATAATACAGGATGTAACTCAGGATCAGTACAGGATAAGTAATGTAATGTGTGTACAAAGTGACTGCACCTGCAGAATAGTGAGTGCAGCTCTGGAGTATAATACAGGATGTAACTCAGGATCAGTACAGGATAAGTAATGTAATGTATGTACACAGTGACTGCACCAGCAGAATAGTGAGTGCAGCTCTGGAGTATAATACAGAATGTAACTCAGGATCAGTACAGGATCAGTAATCTAATGTATGTACAAAGTGACTGCACCTGCAGAATAGTGAGTGCAGCTCTGGAGTATAATACAGGATGTAACTCAGGATCACTACAGGATAAGTAATGTAATGTATGTACACAGTGACTGCACCAGAAGAGTAGTGAGTGCAGCTCTGGAGTATAATACAGTATGTAACTCAGGATCAGTACAGGATAAGTAATGTAATGTATGTACACAGTGACTGCACCAGCAGAATAGTGAGTGCAGCTCTGGAGTATAATACAGGATGTAACTCAGGATCAGTACAGGATAAGTAATGTAATGTATGTACACAGTGACTGCACCAGCAGAATAGTGAGTGCAGCTCTGGAGTATAATACAGGATGTAGCTCAGGATTATTACAGGAGTAGTGTAACCATCGGTAATGGATATACTACACGTAGTGATAGCAGTGTCTGTGACATCAGATGCCAATATAAAGGTTATTGATACTGGTGATTTGTCTGGAGAGCTCTGCTTGTTGTCAGTACTTGGAGTGGATGTGTATTGCTGTGACTGAAACAGTAAAAACTGACCAGCACATCCCAACTAGTGTGAACAGGTGCCAGCCAACATAATAATTGTAAGAAAATATAAAGCTGCGCTCTGGATTGTTCATAATGGTTCATATAGTGCATAGGGCAGCACGGTGGCTCAGTGGTTAGCACAGCAACGCTGGAGTCCTGGGTTCTAATCCCACCCTGGACAACATCTGCAAAGAGTTTGTATGTTCTCCCCGTGTTTGCGTGGGTTTCCTCCGGGTACTCCGGTTTCCTCCCACATTCCAAAGACATACTGATAGGGAATTTAGATTGTGAGCCCCATCGGGGACAGTGATGATAATGTGTGCAACCAGTAAAGCGCTGCGGAATATGTTAGCGCTATATAAAAATAAAGATTATTATTATTATATAGTGCAGTCCCACGCCCAATTCCAGCAGATGCAGGTGGTTTTATCTAGCTGGTTCCTTCCTGCCCCATATATTGTAGGCTTTTTAGTCCAGGTGAGGGGTCTTATCAGGACAAGGACCCAACTATAAAGGCCCCTTCACATTAAGCGACGCTGCAGCGATACCGACAACAATGTCGATCGCTGCAGCGTCGCTGTTTGGTCGCTGGAGAGCTGTCACACAGACCGCTCTCCAGCGACCAACGATGCCGGTAACCAGGGTAAACATCGGGTAACTAAGCGCAGGGCCGCGCTTAGTAACCCGATGTTTACCCTGGTTACCATCCTAAAAGTAAAAAAAACAAACAGTACATACTTACCTACCGCTGTCTGTCCCCGGCGCTGTGCTCTGCACTCCTCCTGCACTGACTGTGAGCACAGCGGCCGGAAAGCAGAGCGGTGACGTCACCGCTCTGCTTTCCGGCTGACCGACGCTCACAGCCAGTACAGGAGGAGTGCAGAGCACAGCGCCGGGGACAGACAGCGGTAGGTAAGTATGTACTGTTTGTTTTTTTTACTTTTAGGATGGTAACCAGGGTAAACATCGGGTTACTAAGCGCGGCCCTGCGCTTAGTTACCCGATGTTTACCCTGGTTACCAGCGAAGACATCGCTGAATCGGTGTCACACACGCCGATTCAGCGATGTCAGCGGGAGAGCCAGCGACCAAAGAAAGGTCTGGCCCTCTAGCCCCGACCAACGACATCACAGCAGGATTCTGATCGCTGCTGTGTGTCAAACTAAACGATATCGCTAGCCAGGACGCTGCAACGTCACGGATTGCTAGCGATATCGTTTAGTGTGAAGGTACCTTAAGGTACGCATTGACGCTGCAGTTGGGCTCATATACATTGGCCAATATATGTGCTGTATATTTTCCTTTAGTAGTATTTCATTTCCAGTTTTCAAAATTCCACATGTACATGATGAATGTTCTATGGCAGTAATGCAGATCCAGTATTCTAGATGCACCATTGCTTTATATTGCTGTGATTGAGCACTGTGAAGGCCTGAGATATTAGTGGCGGTATTATTAGTGGGGTGTTATTAGGGGGGGTCTTTCGTCTTTTCTGATTTGCTGGGGTCGGACAGTCTCCAGACTTTTGTTTTCTCATCTCTATTTCCCGCCTGTTGGCAGATATATGGCCGTTATCACTGTGTATGACCATTGGGGTCATTGTCTGTTGCAGATAATGGCAGGAGGGGATTATTTGGGTCTTTCCAAGGTGAACGTTCACACCAGCAGTGAAGGGTCCGGCATTCATATTCTGTGGCCATGGATGGCATTAATCAGTGCTCTGGTCTTCGGTGAAGGGTGGTGGAGAGATGCAGCAGGAATCATCTGGAATGAATCTACAGTAATGACCCATAACACAGAAGTGATCCATTTCCTGACAGCAAGCAGAGGCTTGGACCTGCCCATATTATGGTGAACTTTCAGCCATTGTGTTGCCTTCAGGAGAGACTGAGACTTGTATGAAACGAGAGAGACCTGATCAAGGTGTAAAGCAGCAGCTCCCCCCGCCCTCCCGTATTCACAACTCACAGCTGCGGCTTCATTCACTGCCCGTAAGCAGAGATCTTGCCACCATCGAGGAACACAAGCACAACATACACTCCTCAATGCTGAAATTGAAAAACCAAGAAGGAAAAGTCACGGACTTGTGTCCCAGATCCGGGACGTCATTGGTTAGTGATTACACAGGAGCTGCCAGCAGTGGATCTTGATGATTTTGCCGTGTGCATTCTCACTGTGTAGCCTTAGGGCCCTGGACACATTACACGAATGTGGGCTGAACCTGATGGATTTGGCCATCAGTCAGTATGGGGGGCCCCCAACAGATGATGACAGGGGAAATAAGGATCTGGTATGTCCTATTTGTTCTCGGTGAAATAAACCACTGGTAGAGATGTGTGGCAGCGACTGTCTCATAGAGAGCAGAGCAGCACTCTCAGAGAGTGACCTGTCGCTTATAAAGATGGCCATGATAACTGTTGGCCGAGCCGTACAGATGGCAGCTGTGTCACGTGTATTGGGGCTTTAGGGTGGGCACATTACTCACAAAGGGCTGGATCTACTTTCCAACTTTCTCCATTGAAAGCGCATTCATGCTCTACTGAGTGTGCATTTTCATCTGTGATTGGGCGAAATAGTTGTCAGTCGAACTAGTGCTGGATTGTCAGCTGTCACATCTGATCTGATTGGCTGTCACAGGCCGAGGCAGCAGCCGCACTGTCTATAAGGTGATCGGGGCTGAGATGTCTCGTTGTTACCTCCCCTCACACTCTAACATCAGACACTTGATGGCGAGCATCGGACGCTGCTTTCCTGCGTTCCCTACCCGCTCTCCCTACCCGCACTCCCTACCCGCTCACCCTACCCGCGCTCCGTACCCGCTCTCCCTAGCCGCTCTCCAGACCCGCTCTCCCTGCCTGCTCTCCCTACCCGCACTCCCTACCCACTCTCCCTACTCGATCTCCCTACCCACTCTCCCTACTCGCTCTCCCTACCCGCGCTCCCTACCCGCGCTCCCTACCCACGCTCCCTACCCGCTCACAACCCGCTCTCCCGAACCGCTCTCCCTACCCATGCTCACTCCCCTCTCTCCCTACCTACGCTTCTACCTGCTGTCCCTGCCCGCTCTCCCTACTTGCGCTCCCTGCCTGCTTTCCCTGCCCGCTTTCCCTGCCTGCTTTCCCTGCCCGCTTTCCCTGCCTGCTTTCCCTGCCTGCTTTCCGTACCCGCTTTCCGTACCCGCTTTCCCTACCCGCTTTCCCTACCCTCGCTCCCTACCCGCTTTCCCTATCCGCGCTCCCTACCCGCTCTCCCTACCCGCTTTTCCGACCAGCGATCTCTCTTTTCAGCATGGACCACAGGACACTTCCATACCTGTTTGATAATGGTTTCCTTCATCAAACCTCGGGCAGATTGTGTGGAGGAGCAGACATAGAGCCCTGTCATTACTGGAGCCTGAAGATTACAACGCTTGCTCCCAGGACAAGAACACAAAGTATACATCTGATACCTCTGTGTGTACAGTGACATGTAAAAGTTTGGGCTTACTGTTATTGTGAACAGTTAAGGGGGTTTTCCCACCAACAAACGTACACGTTAATCAATAGATCTTGGAATAATAATAAGTTCCACATTGGACGTGTTACAATAAAATGTTCCTGTGCTGAGATAATCTTATAAATGTGCCCCTGCTGTGTAATGGCCGTGTCTGACTGTACAGGAGATGTGGTATGATCAGACCGTGTCCCTGCAGGGTCAGACACGGCCATTACACAGTACACAGCAGGGGCACATTTATAAGATTATCTCAGCACAGGAACATTTTATTGTAACACGTCCAATTGTGCTACTTATTATTATTATTATAAAATCAACTTTTGCTCATAGGAAAACCCAAACACAAAGGAAATGTATCATTTTTAACTTTAGGCCTTTTAGAGATCATTTCATCTTCAACTTGCTTAGCAGTTCTCAATAACTGTAATTTTAACCAGGGGTGCACAAACTTTTACATGACACTGCGTATGTGGTGTCACACTGGTGGCTGAGATACACTGACAGTATCATAAATGATGGGCTACTATACACTGCCTCAGCAGTAATACATAGATACACTGAGGTACACATAATTTCAGAGACCGTATTATTGACAATGGGCTTAGATGCTTGGGGTCCAGGAGACCGTATCACACCTGATAGGATTAGATACACAACTCAGCAGACAGTATCACAACTGATAGGATTGGATACTACATAGATCAGCAGTCAGTATCACACATGATAGGTTTAGATACACAGCTCAGCATCCTTTATTACACATGATAGGATTAGATACACAGCTCAGCAGTCAGTATCACACCTGACAGGATTGGATACACAGCTCAGCAGTCAGTATCACACCTAATAGGATTGTATACACAGCTCAGCAGACAGTATCACACCTGATAGGATGAGATACATAGATCAGCAGGCAGTATCACATCTGACAGGATTGGATACACAGCTCAGCAGTCAGTATCACACCTGATAGGATTGGATACGCAGCTCAGCAGTCAGTTTCACACCTGATTAGGATTGTATACATAGATCAGCAGGCAGTATCACACCTGATAGGATTAGATACACAGCTCAGCAGTCAGTATCACACCTGATAGGATTGGATACATAGATCAGCAGGCAGTATCACACCTGATAGGATTAGATACACAGCTCAGCAGTCAGTATCACACCTGATAGGATTGGATACATAGATCAGCAGGCAGTATCACACTTGGTATGTCTATTGTCTGTACAAGTCCCCTCTATAATTTGTAAAGCGCTGCGGAATATGTTGGCGCTACATAAATAAAATTATTATTGGTATGCTCAGATACACTGTGCTTTCCTACACTATCACATAAAATAGACTTGGATGCACCAGATCATTCACACGGCCCTGAGATGCGGAGATGAAGCAGATCTGTGTCCGCGCGTGGTGTGTGATCGCGGCTGCTCTGCTATGGATACCCTCATCAAAGGCCGCTCTGCCCCGAGGTCGTCATTCCTGTGCACCCTCCCGACTCCTCACACCTCCACCTTCTCCATCGCCTACAGACAAATTATTACTTACGTGCAAAAAGTAAAAATATAGAAAATTTAAAAAACTTTGCAGTGGGCAAACATGAGCTGACCATGGCCACTAAACGCCCGCGGATCGCCTATGTACCAGCCGATAGGGGGTCACGGCATAGTCAGCCTACACAAGCTAGACAGAGTGCTAGGCACATAACCGTCGGTCATGCATTCATTCTGTGCACATACAACACCATTGTTCTCGGCAGCACATAACCTGTTTACAGAAAATCACGTGCTGCCGAGAACAATCCAATCTGGGTTGTTCGCTGGGTAATTGACGTCATGGTTGCACAAGCCAATAATCTGCGCCCGAGCCTCCAGCGAAAGCAAGCTTATGTTATCTAATTGAGCCTAACGTTTTGTTTTTTTATTTTTTCTTGGTTGTTACAAGAGGATATTAAAACCGGTGTCCGTTGTGTGTACAGGATCCTAAATTAAGTCCTCCTCGTGCAGATGCCGATACACTTTTTCTTACTATTCTCTTTTCTGTGCATACTTAGGGAGGCTACGACAAAGGAAATGGTAGTCGTTACATGACTCATTGATTTTTATGGAAGAGTGTTGTGGGCATGCTCTATGACCGGTAGACAGGTCACTATGCAGGGAGGAGGTGAGCTGTAACATCATATATTGATTTTTATGAGAGTGTTGTGGCATGCTCTGTGACCGGTAGAGAGGTCCCTATGCAGGGTTGTGGTGACCTGTGATATCACCTTCTAACTTCTATAGGAGAGTGTTATGGGCAAACTTTTTGACTGGTAGAGAGGTCCCTGTGCAGGGAGTCGGTGAGCTGTGACATTAGTTACTAGCTTCTGTGGTAGAGTGTTGTGCGCATGCTCTGTGACCGGTGAAGAGGTCCCTGTGCAGGGAGGAGGTGAACTGTGACATTACCGTTACTTTCTATAGGAGAGTGTTGTGGGCATGCTCTGTGACCGGTGCAGAGGACCCTGTGCAGGGAGGAGGTGAGCTGTGACATTACCGTTACTTTCTATAGGAGAGTGTTGTGGGTATCCTCTGTGACCGGTGCAGAGGTCTCTGTGCAGGGAAGAGGTGAGCTGTGACATTACCTACTATTTTCTATAGGTGTGTGTTGTAGGCATGCTCTGTGACCGGTGCAGAGGTCCATGTGCAGGGAGGAGGTGAGCTGTGACATTACCGTTACTTTCTATAGGAGAGTGCTGTGGGCATGCTCTGTGACCGGTGCAGAGGTCCCTGTGCAGGGAGGAGGGAGGAGGTGAGCTGTGACTTTACCATTACTTTCTATAAGAGAGTGTTGTGAGCATGCTCTGTGACCGGTGCAGAGGTCCCTGTGCAGGGAGGAGGTGAGCTGTGACATTACCCTTACTTTCTATAGGAGAGTGTTGTGGGCATGCTCTGTGACCGTTGCAGAGGTCCCTGTGCAGGGAAGAGGTGAGCTGTGACATTACCTACTATTTTCTATAGGTGTGTGTTGTAGGCATGCTCTGTGACCGGTGCAGAGGTCCATGTGCAGGGAGGAGGTGAGCTGTGACATTACCGTTACTTTCTATAGGAGAGTGCTGTGGGCATGCTCTGTGACCGGTGCAGAGGTCCCTGTGCAGGGAGGAGGTGAGCTGTGACTTTACCATTACTTTCGATAAGAGAGTGTTGTGAGCATGCTCTGTGACCGGTGCAGAGGTCCCTGTGCAGGGAGGAGGTGAGCTGTGACATTACCCTTACTTTCTATAGGAGAGTGTTGTGGGCATGCTCTGTGACCGTTGCAGAGGTCCCTGTGCAGGGAGGAGGTAACCTGTGACATTACCTACTACTTTCTATAGGTGTGTGTTGTAGGCATGCTCTGTGACCATTGCAGAGGTCCCTATGCAGAGAGGAGGAGAGCTGACACACCATCTACTAACTTCTTTGGGATACGGTTATGGGCAAGCTTTGTGACTGGTAGAGAGGTCTCTGTGCAGGCAAGGGAAGGAGGTGAGCTGTGACCATCGGCTTTTGGGAAGTTCAAACTGGTGACCTATCACAGTCGCATTCACCAGCCAGTTGCTAATCTATTTTTATTCAATGTTTTTGTGCTTTTTTTCCCAATGATTTACATAAAATCGACATTTCATTATATATATATATATATATATATATATATATATATATTATTATTTTTTTTTTTTTTTTTTTGCTCAAAAGTCCATTAACCTCAGATTTGATCCTGTTCTCTTGGATATAATAGGAAATCTCTTGCTTTTTCCATCAGACGGGGGATGGGTCAGACGGGTTAAAGAGATTTTACTCGGCTTTCAGAAACTGTCCATGATGTAAATATCATATTGATCAGTGCATCATTAATGGATGGAGGATACTGCCGATCAAATCCGGGGCCGATACCGCTGGAATTATTACAGACATGGATGTATATTGTAATTGTATTTCCTTTTTTATTTAGCATTTTTTCTATTGTTTTTATGTTCTGTAGATTTTTAGCCACTAGAAGACTTTTTCCATGTAATATTCCATCACTTTCACTTACGGTATGTTATTAACACTTATTTTGTCATATTTTTAAATAAATTACCGTAGATCGTTTTTGTACTATTTTGGAAAATTTGTTATTTTCAACACAAAACCTTGGGTAATATTTTTTCTTTTCACTATTATAATTTTCTGCCTTTGTTGTAGTTTTGCATAGACGTTAGATCGGATCCTATAGACGTGGGGACGCCCGGCATCGTTCTCTCCGGCATATGGCGCTTTATAGATGGTTTACGACTGTCTCATTAATTCCACCGGTTTATATCCAGGAAGCGGTGAAAATCGATGAACAAATTCTCTTGGTTCCAGAGCTTGAACGCCGTGAAACGGGATCCGCGGCCGGATCAGCTTTATGGGCTCCCGCGTCTTCCTGCTGGGTTTTCTGGATATGACGGCAGGACAGGTGCGCGTCAGATAAAACATAGATGGATTTCTTTTCAGAGATTTCAACCAGACCAAAACCAATAACCTACAGATGGGGGTAAACGCTTCACCAAATCCAAACCAGATGGGCTTCAGTTAACCCTTCAGACACTTCAAAAATAAAGAAGGAAAAAAAAAACCGTCAAACTTTTTATTGTAATTGGGGTAGTAGAAAAATGTATGTTCCCCCGGAAAGAATTATCCAAAATTGTCATATCTTTAGAGTGAACCTTTAATTTTCAAACTCCATCTTGATGTTTCGGGTTCAGATCGGACACCTGATGATCACCATAGGGTCCTCAGTAGATGAACTTTATCCACGTTCAAAGGGAGCAGGTGAAGTTAGAAGTTGTGAATCAACTTGATGATCGAGACCTAGCTGAAGGTTACGCAAGATGGAGCAAGGTGTCACACGCGAAGGTTACGCAAGATGGAGCAAGGTGTCACACTTCATGGAGCATGGCAGAAACTGAGTCCTTCTTTGGCTATAGGGCAATTTCAAAAGGGCTTTGGCCATCATGGTCGTCTGATCTGACACCACCAAATTTCTTTCTATGGGGCATGCTCAAAGGAAAAGGTTATCAGAACAAGCCTTGTACTGTGAAGGGTCTAAACGAAAAAATCCCACGTGAAGTTGCTGCTTCCCCCACTTCTATGTGCTTGCCGATAAGTTCAGGAACATGAAGTGCAACTTCAGAAAACAGAGGTCACTTCCAGCATCGTACCTAGGTTGAGGTGTTTAGCACCTTTTTTTTTGTCCAGATTGCTTCATCCTATTGCGAGATATAGGTGCCTCTTCCCATGAATATTCCTGTAGTTACCTCTGTAGTCATGTATTTGGGAGCCCTGGGCAGCTCAGCGGGCACAGGATGAGGGGTAACAACAGGATGTCACTGGTGGAACTCCAGGATGGGAAGTTTTGTTGATAAGGTAAAGCCGATGATGGGATGGCGAGAAGCATCTCAACTCTGGCAGGAAACTACATCTACGAGTCGTGGCTGGAGGAGGCATTGTGGTGGTCTGGGCTGAACAGAGAACATGAGAAAAGAATCACTCAGAGAAGACGACACTAGTTGTGATTGTTCTGTAGCAGCTAAAAGGGGTTGTCCATCCTTTGCCTTTTTCTGGCTCATGCCTTACCTGGTGCCTCACACCATGCACGTGGTTTTCTCCATCTCAGACCCTTCCTCATTATACATGTGAAGCGTGCAGTCTCACATGAGCAACAGCACTGACCGTGTAGATGATAACTCCCATACGATGGAAGAAGGTCCAAGAAGGGGTAAAGTACATGTCTGATCTGTATAACACATGTACAGACGTATCACTACAACAGGGGACCTCACCTGACTCATTGGGTCACAGTGGACCCGTAATATCTGTGCTAGTGAATGTGTCTGTTGAGACCCTGGCAGTGCCCCCGATAAGTTTTACACCATTCCTCCCGTGTCACTGTTACTGCTCAGTACCAAGTGGATTTCAGGACCCTCCTTAGTTACTGCGCTCAGTCTCCACTCCTGATGGTTGCCCACCCTGGTGCAGGATGTTCTCCAGAGACCTCCTTACCCATCAGATTTGCATTACGCACAGAGGCCATTGATGGTCCTCCCGATTCATCTTGTGTTCTTGGCTGGATTTGGAAGAACATTTAGCATCGCGTTGCGTTGAGGAAAGACGATGGAAGCCACGGAGGAGCGACTGGGATTGAGTGTTCCTGGAAAGCGATAAATATATTGTTTGTGGTGATGTTTCCATTCTGTGCGGTGGATGTGGGAAGCTTCTTACGGCGACCACACATTTACTGCTCTCTGCTGAATCCTCAGCAATCTGAAAACCGTATTTGCTACGCCTCTAACTGGGCCTACGATCAGCGGGGAGTCTCTGTTCATCTAGGAGAGCACCGAGGCCAAGCAGCAGAATGGCAGCCAATATCTCAGGAGCGTGAGATTTAATCAGATGGAGAACGCGGGAACAAATTGGGTTTAACTACTCAGAAACGAGGTGCATTTATGTCGTCTTGATTGCTTTAATCAGGTGAATACTGGGTGGCTCCTGTGCACGGAAGGCTTATCTAATTGGAATGGAGGGACGATTCTTACTACTGATGGCTTTCTGCTGCGTTCTTTTTTGCTTTTAATGTATTTAAACGGTCGGTATCTCCAATATGAGACATAGTATGACTGATATCAATCCCCAGTCCCTCCATTCATTGTCTATGTGCGTTCTGGAGAGCAGTCATACTTCGAAGATCTCGCGATGTACAACAAAAGCCTGCGATGATCCCACTGTACGGGCAGCTGATGGATATGTCGCTAGGCCATCGGGGCACAGACCCACCCAACAGTAGTCAGGAAGAGGGTCTGATTTCTGGGAAGCGGGGAAGAAAATATTTCTGAAATGCCCCCTTGGAATGGAGCGCTGGCTGTGCATGTACCCCGATATTTTGAATAGTCTTATGAAGAATCAATGGAGCTCACGTGCGGATACTGTTCTGACGGCGCATTTCAGATCCCCTGTTCTCTAGATCCTAGCACACAGAGGGTATCATCCATTTAAGTCTTGACACCAAACATCAGCCTGTCTCAGTTTGGTGTGGCACATGAGGCCATAAAATACTGATCAGCTAGTAACCGATGAGGACAGCATCCCTAATCATGTGAAGAGTGGCCCCTGAACCTTCCAGAAGCCGCACAATGATGGCATTGTCCTCAGTGTGCCGATATTGTCATAGTCTTGCCCGCCGCATTCTATTTAGACTCCGTGCCCCATTTAACGCTCGCTCTGCATAACTCGCTTCTTACACTTTCCCAAATCCCCTTCGCTACACCTCATGGACAGGACCTGGAAGCAGCGGGGGCTCTCGCTTCACACACATCCCCGCAGCCTGTTTCTCACCCGCAGATTTCATGCAAATTAGATGCAAATATGCAAAGTGTCCCCCTTGAAGAGTTTTGCTGCAATTAAGAAAGCATAGAGGAGCAGAGGGGCGCTGTCAGATCCGGGCAGACATGCTGTCACTCCTCGCTCATTGTCCACGCGCTCATCTATAGTCATAAGACTCTACTCCCTTTCTTGTTTTTCCCATTTCTGGTTCCTTTCAAATGCCCAAAAATCAGATTTTTATGATTTGGCAAAAATGTTTAAAAAAAAAAAAAACACGCAAATATCGTAGTCTTAGGTAAAATTTCCATGTGTTTTCAAAGGGCTTGCAATCTAGTGTCCCCATGTTCACCCCTGGTCAAACTCTGCTTATATAAGACCGAGTTCTCTCCTCACACTCCTCCCAGAATCAGGGCGGTACCCTAATGGTAGTGTGACTCTGGGAGAAGTCCGAGCTCTGTGTGCTGAGATACAAAGGAGAAAAATGGTTTGGATCCACTCTGACGATCGTAGCGACGACAATGATCAGAACGTACCATAGCTATTTTCTGTTCCTCAGGAAATGGTTTCCATCCATTGTAAGGATCACAGCGCAAACGCTGATCAAATCACTATATTGCGGAAAATGATTTCCATGTAACGATTTGTAGTAAAAACAAAATCCAGCTCACCATACCGACATTCCCAGGAGCTCGGAGCACGGAACCGCTGTGTCAGGGCGTGGACGAAAAGGAAAGAGAAGGAGATCCAGCTCAACGAAATAGTGAAAAATCCATAATTTATTTCACTCAAAATACAATGAAAGGACAAAACATCAGCATACAGAAAAAATTATAAAAACAAGGTCAACGCGTTTCCGGTGACTAAGCACCCTTAATCATGAACGATTTGTAGTGCCGATTTAATAACCTGGAAAACCATTTGATAGCCAGTTGATAGTATTAAAAAAAACCACAAAATCTTTAAAAAGGAGATTTCTCTGCATTTTTAAATGTATACTGAGCACCACTTCCAGTCACCGCTGCTCCACTGCTTCTGAAACATTTTCTTTCTTCTGTGCCTTGTTTTGATTGGTCAGTGTCAGAGGTAAAAAAAAAAAAAAGCAGACTCCCACAGAGAGGTTCTGTGGTTTACACCCAGTTGTTCTATGTCACGCCCCTTTCCTTCCTCTACCGCGCCCCTTCCCTCCTCTGTCGGCCCCCTCCATCCTCTTTTGCACTTTTTCCTTCCTCTGTCGCTCCCCTTCCTTTTTCTGTTGCGCCCCTTTTTCTGTTGCGCCCCTTTTTCTGTTGCGCCCCTTTTTCTGTTGCGCCCCTTTTTCTGTTGCGCCCCTTTTTCTGTTGCGCCCCTTTTTCTGTTGTGCCCCTTTTCTGTTACGCCCCTTTTCTGTTACGCCCCTTTTTCTGTTGCACCCCTTTTTCTGTCACACCCCTTTTTCTCTCACGCCTCTTTTTCTCTCGCGTCTCTTTTTCTGTCGCGCCTCTTTTTCTGTCGTGCCCCTTTTTTCCGCCACTTCCCTTTTCCCATCGCATCCCTTTTTCTGCCGCGACCCATTTTCTTTTGCGCCCCTTTTTGTCTCGCGCCTTGTTTTTTCCTTGCGCCTCTTTTTTTTCTCGCGCCCCATTTTCTCTCGCACGCCCTTTTTTCTCTCGTGCCTCTTCCTTTGTCAGCTGCACCCATAGTTGTATATTAACCCTAATGACAGAGCCAAATTTTTTAAATCTGACCAGTGGCAATTTATGTGGTAATAACTCTGGAACGCTTCAACAAATCCCACTGCTTTTGAGATAGTTTTTTTTCGTGACACATTATACTTTATGATAATGGTAAATTTAGGTCGATATGTTTTGTGTTTATTTATAAAGAATATCAGAAATTTGAGAAAAAGGTTAAAAAATTAGCAATTTTCAAACTTTGAATGATTATCCCTTTAATCCAGATAGTCATACCACAGCAAACCATTCATAAATAACATTTCCCTCATGTCTACTTTACAACAGGACCATTTGTAAAATGTTATGTTATTTTGTTTGCATTTTAGGAGGTTTAAAAATGTAGCAGCAATTTTCCATTTTTTCAAGGAAATTTACAAAATTTATTTTTTTAGGGATTTATCCATGTTTGAAGTGACTGTAGGGGTCCCATATATTGGGAAACCCCCAAAAGTGATACCATTTTAAAAACAGCACCCACTGGCATATTGAAAACTGCTGTCGGGTAGTTTATTAACCCTTCAGGTGATTTTCAGGAATTAATGCAAAGTGGCATGACAGAAATGAAAATGTGCATTTTTTAGCACCTAAATGCCGCTAACTTCTGAACAGGGGGTTAAACAGATTTGGACGGTACAAACACTGATCGTGTCTGATACAGCAAGTTGTCAGCTACAGTGGACAGCCGACAGCTGTGGGATTGTCACCTGTGTGGGGAGGCTATTCTCTTATATCTCAGGTCAGTTGAAAGAGACAGTGGCAGTCATTAAGGGGTTAATGCTTGCCTTGCGCTGTCTTGATCCATCATGGAGCCTGTATGTGCAGGATATTTTTGCCCTCTTTCCTAGGTAGAAGTTTTGCATGTTGGCTTTAGTTTTTGATTTCCTCTTTGGCCTGTCATTAGATATTTCAGAAGGTCCTCGGAGATGGGAGAAGCTCTTTGATTTATGTGCGTACTGCAAGCATTTATCAAAGATGTCGTCGTCTCGGTTATTAAAAAGGAAGGAACCGTCGTAATGTGCGGCTGAAGGTGGCCCGGACCTGTTTTCATAAGTCGGTGACATTACCAAATGTCATTGTTAGAAATGAGGATTTATGTCAGCACGAGGGCACTCGGGGAAGGATAAAAACACCATTGATTTTGTGATCAATTTTCCACCACAGGGCTGCGTTAAAGGGCACCGCTGAGCAATAATGAAATAGTCATTTATATCTTGTTGTAAGTGTCTCGCCTTCACATTATTAATGATCTCAGGAATCAAGTGCAAGTTTTTATATTTATGGCCTTGGTAGATCTAACGTGAGCCGCCGGCTCTAAGCGACTACTGGGAAAGCTTGAAGTCTGCCTCCATCTATCGAGCTCATTTCATGCTCGTGTCCACAATTCTCCGCTTATTGGTTTCCTGATAGACCTTTATAGGGGCCGGAGCTCCTGATTCCCTTCTCACCGCTGTAGGAGGCGCTCACTGCATACTGATTTTTACGTGTGCCCCATTGAACTCAATGATACATGTGTATGCAGTGAGCTCCCCCTAGTGGCGACTATACACAGTGAGATCTTTGGAGCATTGCCTTAGAAAAATAGGCCACCAAGTATTAATAAATCTAAAGAGCTTTCTGATACTTTGTGGTTTGCCTACATGACTCATTACATGACCATCAGTCAGAACTACACCTGAAACCAAAATAAAAGCTTGGTCTTTTTGCTTTCCTTTTAATGCACACACCAGCCTAATATGCCCAGAAACCGTCCCAAATCCCCTGTGCCGTAACTTGTCATCTAAGCTTTTTGAGGGGGCACTTTTACTTTATCGGCATTTTTGCCAGTATTATAGGTTCTCAAACTTCCATTCTCTGACTTCTCAGAGTTGTTGATTCCTGCCATTGTCCAATGGCTTGTCTGACAATGCCTGTTTGTGGTTTAACAGACAGGAGAGCATGAGCAGAGCAACAAAATGAAGATAACGACCTGCCACCACTGCCTATGGCGAGGCAACAACCCTTATCCACTTCTGATAATTAGGCAAAAATGTGTCCCCGCTTCTGTTGGAGACCAAAAATCTGTCCCCTTTTCTGTTGAAGATGCAAAGACTCACCCCCACTTCTGTCAAACTGGGGAAAGACCCGCTCCCGCTTATGATGAACAGGGGAAAGGCCCACTCCTTCTTCAATTGGAGAGGCAGTGACACCCCTCCCCCACTTCTTTTGGAGCGGCACAGACACACCCCCACTTTTGTTTGAGCGGCAAAGACCCGCCCCTACTTGTGACGGTGCAGCAGGGACCCGCCCCCACTTTTGTCAGAGAGGCAGGGACCTGCCCCCACATTTGTCGGAGAGCTGCCCCCACATTTGTTGGAGAGGCAGGGACCTGCCCCCACATTTCTCAGAGAGGCAGGGATCCACTCCCACTTTTGACGGAGCGGCAGGGACCTGCCCCCACATTTGTCGGAGAGGCAGGGACCTGCCCCCACATTTGTCGGAGAGGCAGGGACCTGCCCCCACATTTGTCGGAGAGGCAGGGATCTGCCCCCACATTTGTCGGAGAGGCAGGGACCCGCCCCCACTTTTGTCCGAGAGGCAGGGAACCGCCCTCACTTTTGTCCGAGAGGCAGGGGACCGTCCTCACTTTTGTCAGAGAGGCAGGGAACCGCCCCCACTTTTGTCGGAGAGGCAGGGACCTGCCCCCACTTTTGTCGGAGAGGCAGGGACCTGCCCCCACTTTTGTCGGAGAGGCAGGGACCTGCCACCACTTTTGTCGGAGAGGCAGGGACCTGCCCCCACTTTCAGTGACTTTTCTGCTAGAGATGGATTTCACTTAACAACAGGCAGTGGACACAGAAGAGAGGCACCAGTTTGTCAACAATTTGGAGGGACTGAAAACATACTTTTGAGTAAATTAAGTTCTTGGCAATTTTGTTAGTTGAGCAGATGAGCCTAAGGTACTATTAACCACAGTATCAGGATTAATGATGGGCAGGCCCTTAATTGGAAGAATAATTTTTATTTTTGGTGGTTTCTTATCCAGCCATATAAAGTCTCTTGATTCGGGGCACACAGCCCGCCTGAGGTTGGGATACCCTGGCTGAACCCTGCCTAGCCCTCGATTGTGGTCTTGCTGGGATATATTTGCCCAGCCTACGATATTTGTCTCTGATAATTATATCCATAAAATGGACTACGCTGCATACACTAGACTCACTACAATCATTAGGAATGGATGTAGACTTGTCGGCCTCCTTGTGACTTTATACTATTGTAGTGTGAGATTTTCAGTATTTCTTGGTGGGTGGCATCTCCTGCCTCATCTCAGGGGGCCACACGTTGTCAGCACATGATCTAGCCGAGACGTAACCACAGGATCACTCCTACTGGAGAAAGCCATTGTTGAAAGATCCCGATGCTGGAATGCGGCAGTTCTTGTTTGTGTGGGGTCACCGAGGAGCTGGCTATCCCCTAACCAGGGGTTGCAGGAACGTCATCTGGGCTCCCCAAGGACAGTGAGATCAGCAGAAAACCATGTGAGCCGGCCTCATCTGTGAGATGATACGAGCAGATAGACACCAGGCCCACGGCCGGATATTTTTATTTGCTGCTTTGTCACTGGAGACCACCAAACCTGGTTTTTATGAGATTTCGACATTACATTGCTCACAGGAGCTTGTGCTCATTTCTGCCAGGTTACTGCAAGGACAGAACCAGATATTCACACGCTGAGCTTATACTTTTCTGCCTCAGGTTCTGGTTCTTAGACACTTTTGGTATAAGCTACAGGCATTGTACAGATATCCCTTTAGGGGTTGCATCAACAATAGGGGTCCTCCTTTAAGATGAGTGTCACCTTATTTGAAGGACTCCCCAATATTGCCTTTGTATGAACAATGGGCTGCAGTCCCTCAAGAAGATCAAAGAACTGTTATCCTCTTATACTGATCCTGAGTTACCGTATTTTTCGGACTATATGACGTATCGGACTATAAGATGCACCTAGGTTTTAGAGGAGTAAATTAGGAGAGAAAAAAATTGAAGCAAACAATGTGGTCAATTCTATACTTAATATCCCCTATCCTGGTATATATGGTCCCCTCATCCCCATCTTGGTATGCATAGATCCCTCATCCCTATCCTGGTGTGCTTGGCCCCCTCATCCCTATCCTGGTATGTATGGATCCCTTATCCCTATCCTGGTATGCATGGCCCCCTCATCCCTATCCTGGTATGCATGGCCCCCTCATCCCTATCCTGGTATACATGGCCCCCTCATCCCTATCCTAATATGCATGACCCCCTCATCCCTATCCTGGTATACATGGCCCCCTCATCCCTATCCTGGTATATATGGTCCCCTCATCCCTACCCTGGTATACATGGCCCCCTCATCCCTATCCTGGTATGCATGGCCCTCTCATCCCTATCCTGGTATGCATTGACCTCTCATCCCTATCTTGGTATGCATAGCCCCCTCATCCCTATCCTGGTATGCATTGACCTCTCATCCCTATCTTGGTATGCATAGCCCCCTCATCCCTATCCTGGTATGCAAGGATCCCTCATCCCTATCCTGGTATTCATTGACCTCTCATCCCTATCCAGGTATACATGGCCCCCTCATCCCTATCCTGGTATGCAAGGATCCCTCATCCCTATCCTGGTATGCATGGCCCCCTCATCCCTATCCTGGTATTCATTGACCTCTCATCCCTATCCTGGTATACATGGCCCCCTCATCCCTATCCTGGTATGCATTGACCTCTCATCCCTATCGTGGTATGCATAGCCCCCTCATCACTATCGTGGTATGCAAGGATCCCTCATCCCTATCCTGGTATGCATGGCCCCCTCATCCCTATCCTGGTATACATGGCCCCCTCATCCCTATCCTGGTATTCATTGACCTCTCATCCCTATCCTGGTATGCATGGATCCCTCATCCCTATCCTGGTATACATGGCCCCCTCATCCCTATCCTGGTATACATGGCCCCCTCATCCCTATCCTGGTATACAGTACATAGCCCCCTCATCCCTATCCTGGTATACATGGCCTCTTCATCCCTATGCTGGTATTCATTGACCTCTCATCCCTATCCTGGTATACATGCCCCCCTCATCCCTATCCTGGTATGCATGGATTGGGATGGGGCCTCTCATCCCTATCCTGGTATACATGCCCCCCCTCATCCCTATCCTGATATGCATGGCCCCCTCATCCCGATCCTGGTATGCATAGCCCCCTCATCCCTATCCTGGTATGCATTGATCTCTCATCCCTATCCAGGTATACATGGCCCCCCATCCTTATCCTGGTAGGCATGGCTCCCTCATCCCTTTCCTGGTATGCATTGATCCCTCATCCCTATCCTGGTATGCATGTCTCCCTATCCTGGTATGCATGGTCCCCTCATCCCTATCCTGGCAGGAATGATTGCCCTCATTCCTATACTAGTATGCATGGCCCCATCCCTATCCTGGTATGCATTGATCCCTCATCCCTATCTTGGCAGGATTGATTGCCCTCATCCCTTTCCTGGTATGCATGGATCCCTCATCCCAATCCTGGTATTCATGGCGCCCTCATCCCTATCCTGGTATGCATGGTGCCCTCATCCCTATCCTGGTATGCATGGCGCCCTCATACCTATACTAGAATGCATGACCCCATTCTTATCCTGGTATGCATGGCCCCCTCATCCCTATCCAGGTATGCATGGCCTCTTCATTCCCATCCTGGTATACCTGGCCCCCTCATCCGTATCATGGTATGCATGGACCCCTCATTCATCCCTATTTTGGTATGCAGGGCCTCATTCCTATTCTGGTATGATTTTCCCGCAACCTCGGTCCTGGTATGCATGGCCCCAGTCTTATAATTGGCCCTCATCCCCGTCCTGGAATGCATGACCCCATCCCTATCCACATCTCTGGTGGTCACTTGTGCCGCCACTTAAATTACTTGAATCTTCATTTCTCTTAAGTAGCGGCACATGTGACCGCCGGCAGCAGCAGGAAGCCCGTGGCTGACGCTGCGCACTACTGAAGAGCAATGAATAGTCACTGCTCTTTGCACGCACAGTCACAGCAAGTATTCCGGCATCTGTGCCCTGCTTGTGAGCAGCGCATGAGGTCCCTGCCATGCGCTGCTTACAAGCATAAAGCAGTTGCTGGCACCAGAGCAGGACGCTGCTAGGGAGTTCCGGGTAGGTAAGTGTAATGGTTTGGTTTTTTAATGTTTTTTGATGGGGCCATGCATACCAGGATGGGGACGCTGGTGGGGGCCAATTATAAGGCTGGGGCCATGCATACCAGGACTGGGGTTGGGGGAAAATCATACCAAGATACTATTTTTAAAGAGAAATGAATATTCATTGCTCTCCATGCCCATGGGCATGGAATACAGTGAATATTCATTTCTCTTTAGCAGCGGGAACCGGAGTTGGCTGCAGCCCCCGCTCCAGCCTCCTGTGACCAGCTGCTCCGCTGATGCCATTCCCCCACCTCCCCACCACAGCCAGACAATACATTGTACCCCAACGTACATCTGTACTATAACATGCACCCTCCATTTTCCTCCACATTTTTGGAGGATAAAAGTGTGTCTTACAGTCCGAAAAATACGGTACATCCTGTATTATACTCCAAAGCTGCACTCGCTATTCTGCTGGTGCAGTCACTGTGTACATACATTACTGATCCTGTACTGATCCGGAGTTACATCCTGTATTATACTCCAGATCTGCACTCACTATTCTGCTGGTGCAGTCACTGTGTACATACATTACTGATCCTGTACTGATCCGGAGTTACATCCTGTATTATACTCCAGAGCTGCACTCACTATTCTGCTGGTGCAGTCACTGTGTACATTCATTACATTACTTATCCTGTACTGATCCGGAGTTACATCCTGTATTATACTCCAGAGCTGCACTCCTGTACTGATCCTGAGTTACATCCTGTATTATACCCCAGAGCTGCACTCACTATTCTTCTGGTTCAATCACTGTGTACATACATTACATTACTTATCCTGTACTGATCCTGAGTTACATCCTGTATTATACTCCAGAGCTGCACTCACTATTCTGCTGGTGCAGTCACTGTGTACATACATCATTACATTACTTATCCTGTACTGATCCTGAGTTACATCCTATATTATACTCCAGAGCTGCACTCACTATTCTGCTGGTGCAGTCACTGTGTACATACATTACATTACTGATCCTGAGTTACATCCTGTATTATACTCCAGAGCTGCACTCACTATTCTGCTGGTGCAGTCACATTACATTACTGATCCTGAGTTACATCCTGTATTCTACCCCAGAGCTGCACTCACTGTTCTGCTGGTGGAGTCACTGTGTACATACATTACATTACTTATCCTGTACTGATCCGGAGTTCCATCCTGTATTATACTCCAGAGCTGCACTCACTATTCTGCTGGTGCAGTCACTGTGTACATACATTACTTATCCTTTACTGATCCTGAGTTACCTCCTGTATTATACTCCAGAGCTGCACTCACTGTTCTGCTGGTGCAGTCACTGTGTACACACATTACATTACTTATCCTGTACTGATCCGGAGTTACATCCTGTATTATACTCCAGAGCTGCACTCACTATTCTGCTGGTGCAGTCACTGTGTACATACATTACATTACTTATCCTGTATTATACACCAGAGCTCTATAACCAGGGAGGTTTCCAGATTATCAGACTTCTGTTGTACCATGTGATACTTGTTGGGGACCTCACTGTGGGGGGATATCACTGATCAGAGACCCTACCACATAAAGCAGCAGCCTCCTCTCCATGTTTATATTCCAGGTTGTGGCTTGTGATCTGCTAAGTGCCGACGCGTTTCTTCTGCTCGGAGACTGAGACTCGTTTTATCCCAGGAATGAGTCACAGTCCCCGCAGCCCCCTCAGCGTTACGTTTTTTATCGTCACCCTCAAAGCCACAAATCCATTTTCCTCTCTCCATTTGAAGGCAGAGATGGCTGACGGGAGATTTTCTCCTTTTATCTGCGGTTTGGTGTCAGTGTAACGTCTGTTATCTGGAAACCAGCGCTAATTTATCGCGCTATTGGTGTCTTGTACCTATGTGGACCCCGCTGACTTTTCTTCTCTGCTATTTTCTGGGCGGATGCAGTCGGGGTCTGTACATCCCAAATCTGTACAATGATCAGATGATGGAATCGGGAGCAGCCGCTGCGCTCTGGGGATATTGTGCAAACATTTGGTTTTCTGCAATCTTGATTGGAAAACCACAAATTTCCAGCTGTTTCTCCCCCCATATCTCTGCTTGTTCTGCACCTGCGAGGCGCAGGGTCTCGCTTTATCAGTAAGGAGGAGCGGTGGGGGTCTTGTCAATACTGATAACCGCCAACCACATTTTTGTATAACTGATACCAGACGTAAGAATCAGATTAAGGAAATTTGAGAAATATTCCAGGCAGAAAAGCCCATCGCTCATTGATCCTGGCCGCCCTCCCGGACATTGTTTACAAGCATCTAATATGTGACCTCTGCAGTAGACACCTGCTGTACTTATCATGGCTCTGTGCTATTTAATGATGCCTGTGGTATGGCACATGGCCAGTGATTGCCTGCAGCGTTTATGGCCTACAGAAAAGTCAAAGCAGACCATATAATGGACAACTTTCTCCGGATATAGATCAGCTATTTGATTTTAACATGTGGAGTCGCCTGGACAGCTAATCAAAAAAGGAACCTCAAACGTCTTCAGGGCCCACACATTTCTGAAAAGGCGGCTGAACTGGGTTCCTCACAGGCAGGTAGAAAATCCGATGCCAGATTAGTCACAAAATGTCTGGCCCCATAGAGAACACATGAACGCTCAGCTGGGCCAAGCATTCACAAGTATGGGGGTGTAACAGTGGCCGATCGGAGACCACCAAAGCATCAGCGTTGTATCAACAAGAACCCTAGTAGGGCTAGTTTACACCACGGCTCGGTTGGCGTACTCTCTTGTCTTCATTTTTGCCGTACGTCCCGGCCCAACTGCAGGTCTCATGACACGGACGTTCTTGAGAGTGGCACAGGTCTCAGAGGTGGTATCATCCCCCCGTAATAAGAATCATATCACAACTGTATATCCAGAATCAACATGCAAGTGTCCAATATTTCCTGCACTTAGTAAATGTCCACTCCCGTTACCCCACTGAGTGATAATGAGCCGGTAGTGGTTGATAACCGAGAACAATATCTCGCAGCAAGTAATGATTCAACGTTTGTAGGTTGTGAAGTGTTCTTCCTTCTTCCTGCATAGATAAGGTGGTATAAAGACACAGGGAGCTATGTTCTCCGCTTCTTCCTGCTTTATCATTTTTCCGCTGCACACGGGTCCTTATCGCTTCCTGTGTGCCATATGTTGGGTGCCAGTATTACTCAAGGTGATTACACACGGGGGTCTGCGAAGACGCTGGCAGCACCTGACTCCACAGAAGCACAGCAGGTTCCTCTCTGCATAAGAAATAACTAACGAGCGAAGAGAAAGGTGCTAATTAATGGAGAATGGCACCGTGCGCCAGGTACCGTTACCGTCCTCACACAGCCGACGTGTGACTGACAATGCATAGTGATATCCTTAAAGAGGAGCAGAACGTCTCCAAAGACGAGGCCATCGGAGGTGAAGCCATCAGTCATTTGTAATATGTCATCAGAGTAAAGGGATTCGCACTCCGGATCAACTCAGGGCTTCATCAAAAATAAAAACAGTCTATAGATACCTCATCCTGTGATGTCTGCGCTGCTGTTCCTGGCGAGTGACCACTGCAGCCAATCAGCTGTCTTTGATCAGCTGCAGCCTTTGCTATTTTGTCAGAGTGGACGTTCGCTCTAAAGGAATTTTGATGAGCAGCTGCTGATTGGCCACGTGACAAAGCAATGCCCCGTCACTTGTCGGGAATAGTAGCTCCAACATAGTTCAAAGGACCCGCTGCAGTAGGTCAGTATACATTGTTTTCATCTTTTAAGGGGCCCTGAATTGATTCAGCAATATCATTAAAGAGATTGATAAATCGTCATCACAGGATAGGTGATAAATGTATGATCACTGCAGATCTAAGAGCCTCAGCAATCACAAGACTAGGGGTCCCCTTTGGGAATGGAACAGGAGTGAGCATGTGCGACCACCCGCGAGTGAGCATGTGCGACCACCCGCGAGTAAGCATGTGCGACCACCCGCGAGTGAGTATGTGCAACCACACCACCATTCACTGTGTTTCACATGCGCACCCTTTTCACACAGGCGACTTTGGTGTCCTCCGCTCCATTTTTATGATTGTTGGAGGTCCCCAAAGGCTCATATATTTATTATAGAGCAACCAGTTTAATGTGCTTGATGACTTCAGATGAATGGCCCCCATAAGTGTCAACCATGAAGTTAGAGGCACTGAACCCAACTCCTGAGCAATAAGCAATCAGGGCCCCTGACTCTTGGATCCTGGGAGAAGCATAACTGGTCGATTTCATTATTGATTGGCCAATAAGGACTTCTCCTGGTTACCCGTTCCTTTAGAGCGACACTCCGAAGACATAACATAAGCAATCATCATTGGATACTACATGCACCATGCAGTACTCTCGAAGTCATGGCAGCGCTGTCAACATAGCTGAGAGATATGGAGATCTCTGGACTGAAAGCTGAAGGGCTAAAGTTCTCCATCCCGATCTTGTAGCTACATGCTGTACAAATCCCCACTGATTAGTAGAAAGAAGCTGCCACAGTGAGTGCCCCGTCAATAAGTGACCCTCACTGCTTCTGACCATCTTTGTGTCATCACAGTAATATAGGGCTAACCAAACGGGGCTGTGCGGTAATGCCCGGTTATTAAAGGGGTTTTCCAGTGATTGCTATCCTCAAGGTGGCTTCATACCTTGTGGGCACATTCTGTCCCTCTCTAACTCCCTTTGTATATGAAACCCATTGTGCCCGATCCGTGACATCGTCCATTGGAGTAGAGTGTGACTATCTCATGCACATTAGATGGTCGTCCAGTCCTACCAACATTACCAGGTTTCCACCTACCTTCATCTTGCAATAATCCCATCAGTCTAGGATTTGCGGAGGGAGGAGTTGATTCAGACTCCCACCGGTGGCTGTGCATGGTACTGCCGCTCAGCCCTGTTCACTTAAATTATTATTTTTTTTTTTCCAAGAAAAAAAGTTTCTTCTTCCACTAAAAAAAATATATATAATATTTTTAGATTTTTCTTTCCTATTTTTTTTCCCCTTTCCTTGGAGTATGTGCTGGTCTGCCAAGCCTGTCTCAAGAAATTAAAACTTGCCAACTCATCCTGCATCCAAGAGAAGGACTAATAACTCTGAAATTCAGGACACACGTGTGCTCTTGTGTGAATAGAGGAGCGTGTTTGCGAGCGCCAGCCCCGGACTCCTGGCTGCACTGTCGAGAGGATGATGAACGGGGTGATCTATAAAGCAACAGGTGCCAAGTGTGTGGGCAGGCGCTCCATATGGCCGCACGTTATAGGCGCTCAGCGAGGATATCCGATGTCTGGGCTGCGTTTCTTTATCATTAAGAAGCCTGTGATTGCCTATTTAGGTTGCATGCTTACGGTCCCCCTGGATTAATGTGTTTTGCTATTTTCCAGCTTTGCTCTTGATGCTTTGTCCGCTGCCGCCCCCCCCTCTCCCCTTTTCTTTTCTGTCGGGGTTCTCAGATAACTCTTTTGTGGTCCAGATGTAGCAAGTTATATATTAAAACTCCTTTAAGGCTGCAAAGTTCTGAAATTCACGTCATCTCAAATCCCTCCGCTGCTCCGTCTGTTCCTGCAGAAATTCGGGAAAGAAGAAAACTGTCCCCCGTTCCCAGCAGCCTGGCTTTTCTTCCCAGTTTTGCTTCACATACTTTGGTGCGAAAACCTTCAGAGAGCGGCGATTGATGTCAATTACCTTCTCTGCTCTTTTCATGTGGTGGCCATTGTGGACTTTCCTAGAATTGGCCAATTACAGGATTAGAATGCAAAGCTACCCCTGGCGCAGGCACAATAGTGGCCATTTTGGTTTTAGTTGAAGGCTCCCAAAAAGAAGAAGAAAAAAAAAAAAAAAGATTATTTTACATCTCGGCGTCTGTAGAACCTGAAACCTTCTACTTTATCCCACAGGACAAAAGAGGAAAAAAATGTGCTTTTTAGGTCGTCAGCATTACTGCCATTATCTTATTTTTTATTTTAGTTTTATATTTTAACTATTTTTTTGTTTTACTTTTTACTATCCCTCATTTTGGATACATAGGCACACGTGTACATGACGTGATAGCAGAGTAATGCACATGGGAAATATGGAGCGAGCTCTGGTCCTCGTCCGCTGTACTTTTGACATGCTAGATACGGTATCGAAAGTGATACAGCTTTATAAGGGGGGGAGAATGAGAAAAGAGCATTGTGGCGGCATGTAATATTAATATAGGGACGAGAACCTCACCGGAGAAAATAAAGGACCTGAAGTACGGCACTGTGCAAAATGGAGAAAATACTGCCAGCGTTTTAGGTGTTGGGGGACTGGCATATTGTGGGTATTGTTTTTGCATTTTTGATAATTGTGATATATTTATTTTTACATATTTGTTTATGATAAAGCCTAAAATTAGAATCAAATAATGAAGCTCAAAATGTAGCAAAGGGAACGGGATCCCTGTTGTAAAAAAAATGTAGCCTGTAATGATTAATAGACAAATTATCTCAGTATTAAAGGGGTATTCCCATCTCCAAGATCCTATCCTAATATGTAATAGGTGTAATAATATTAGGAAATACCTGCAATTAGAAATGTATAGTTCTCCTGATTAGCTGTGTCGCTTACCTCATGTGCAGGGCATTACAGTAGCTTAGGTAGCCATGGTTATGACCACTAGTAACTACGGTAACTGTCACTATAAGAGTGGTCCATGGACACCTAAGATATTGCAATACCCTGCACATGGGGTAAACAACATGGCGAATCAGAAGAACTATACTACATTTCTAATTGGAGGTATTTGCTAATATTATTATTTCACTTACGGAACTACATATTGGGATATGATCTTGGAGATGGGAGCACTCCTTTAGCCATATACCGTAACTAATATTTTTCGCAATACATTTTGCCTCAGTTTTGTTTTAGCGAATCGACAATCCTAAATGGATGATTATGTTTCTGCATATTTTTTTCTTTGGAGGGGATTTGCTTTACCTTATTATTTTATTAGTGAATGCTACAATAATACTAATAATAATTTATAACAAAAAGTTTAAAAATATTAAAAAATATGAAAAACAAATCGATTATTTCTGGTTCCTTAACAAAAATTGCAGCAAGTTTATTTCACCGCTTATAGTCTGCCTGCTTCAGGGGAAAAAAATGGAGCCACTGGGAGGATCACTGAGAAAATTGCCAATTTCTTTTGGATGGTAACACTCAGTTGTGTGAACGGTGCCCAATGATCACTGTAGGATTTATTATGGGTGATTATTACATGTGAGATCCTGTTTAGTAGTAAAGCTGTTGCTACATTACAATAATTTTGAGAATTTCCCCTATAATTTTTATTTTTTTTTATGAATAATATTTAAAAAACTAAAAAATCCTTGTATTTCTCTTTTTCTTTTTTGCAGTTTTTATTTTACATGATTAGCGTTGTGTTTGCAGTTTGGTATCTATGTGCATGTTTTCTACCTGCTGCCTCTAGGAGTATTATACGAGGGAACAGATTTTTTTTTTTTAGATCTACTATATAATTGTCTAAGGGTCACTTCCGTCTGTCTGTCTGTCCCGGATATTCATTGGTCGCGGCCAGCCAGTGGGCGTACCCAAAAAGGGCAGGGGAGGCCAGGAAGTATGCAGAGCTGGCCAGAAACAATGGAAAGGGGGCGGAGTCGCCATGAGGAGGGCAGAAGCGGCCGGGACCATGGACGCTGTTGGGCCTACCTCGCCAAAAAGGCGGGGACTAAATTACCGGCCGTGGTCAGCCAGTACAGGCGCGGCCAGAAGCGCTGCAAAGGGGGCGGAGTCGCCATGAGGAGGGCGGAGGCAGCCAGGACCATGGACGCTGTTGGGCCTACCTCGCCAAAAAGCCGGGGACTAAATTACCAGCCGCAGGTCGCGGCCAGCCAGTACAGGCCCGGCCAGAGGCACTGCAAAGGAGGCGGGTCGCCGTGAGGAAGGCGGAGCCGGCCGGGACCATGGGCACTGTTGGGCCTACCGCCGCCAAAAGCCGGGGGCTATATACTCTGTGGCTGTGCTATATAATACGTGGCTGTTCAATATACTACGTGGCTGTGCAATATACTACGTGACTGTGTTATATACTACGTGGCTGTGCAATATACTATGTGGCTGTGCAATATACTATGTGGCTGTGCAATATACTACGTGGCTGTACAATATACTACGTGGCTGTGCAATATACTAAATGGCTGTGCAATATACTACGTGGACATGCATATTCTAGAATACCCGATGCGTTAGAATCGGGCCACCATCTAGTCTTTATATAAAAGTTGAACGTTTCCCTATAAATAGTGTTTTTAGCATCATTATTCTTTATTAGCCTTTCCTTAGCTGTTTCTGTTAAGCGGTGATGCATGATGATCTCCAGTTGAGGTCGGTGGATGCCATCGGACAGAATTGTGCATCAGTCATAAAGATAGATGGCCATAGACATAAGATTAGCCTTCTTTGGAATGGGTCGATCAGTTGTACTTTGGGTGGCTTTCAATGACCGGTCCAGAAAAAATGTTTTTGTTTTTTTTTTTTTAAAAGGGCAACGTGGCAAATGATTGGTTGTTAACAAACGATCATGCCAAACATATTTGGTAAAGTTCCAACTTAAAGGGAACCTGTCACCCCGAAAATCGCGGGTGAGGTAATCCCACCGGCATCAGGGGCTTATCTGCAGCATTCTGTAATGCTGTAGATAAGCCCCCGATGTTACCTGAAAAAGGAGAAAAAGACGTTCGATTATACTCACCCAGGGGCGGTCCCGCTGCTGGTCAGGTCAGATGGGCATCTCCGGTCCGCTGCGGCGCCTCCCATCTTCTTTCCATGACGTCCTCTTCTGATCTTCAGCCACGGCTCCGGCGCAGGCGTACTTTGCTGTGCCCTGTTGAAGGCAGACAATGTACTGCAGTGCGCAGGCGCCGGGCCTCTGACCTTTCCGGTGCCTGCGCACTGCAGTACTATCCTCTGCCCTCAAGAGGGCAGAGCAAAGTACGCCTGCGCCGGAGCCGTGGCTGAAGATCAGAAGAGGACGTCATGGAAAGAAGATAGGAGGCGCCGCAGCGGACCGGAGACGCCCATCCGACCTGACCAGCAGCGGGACCGCCCCTGGGTGAGTATAATATAACGTCTTTTTCTCCTTTTTCAGGTAACATCAGGGGCTTATCTACAGCATTACAGAATGCTGCAGATAAGCCCCTGATGCCGGTGGGATTACCTCACCCGCGATTTTCGGGGTGACAGGTTCCCTTTAACAGATTCCAGTTTTGTTGAAGACCAATTTTAAATCGATGATCAAAAATGTAATGTACTAGCCGCGTTGTCTCAGTGCTGAAGATAATGTGAGAACGCTCCTCCACTGACCGGTCATGAACAAGCCATATTGTCTCGGTGGTGACGATATTGTGAGCACTCTCCTCCACTACCTGGTCATGTACAAGCTGTATTGTCTCGGTGGTGAAGATATTGTGAGCATGCTCCTCCAATACCTGGTCATGTATAAGTCGTATTGTCTCGGTGGTGAAGATATTGTGAGCATGCTTCTCCACCACCAGGTCATGTACAAGCCGAGTTGTCTCGGTGCTTAAGCTGTCTTGAGTGCGCTCCTCCACTGCCCAGTCATGTACAAGCCGCGTTGTCTCGGTGCTGAAGATATTGTGAGAACGCTCCTCCACTGACCGGTCATGAACAAGCCATATTGTCTCGGTGGTGAAGATATTGTGAGCACTCTCCTCCACTACCCAGTCATGTACAAACTGTATTGTCTCGGTGATGAAGATATTGTGAGCATGCTCCTTCACTACCTGGTCATGTACAAGTCGTATTGTCTCGGTGGTGCAGATATTGTGAGCATGCTTCTTCACCACCAGGTCATGTACAAGCCACGTTGTCTCGGTGCTGAAGCTGTCTTGAGCGCGTTCCTCCACTGCCCGGTCATGTACAAGCCGTGTTGTCTCAGTGGTGAAGCTGTCGCGAGCACACTCCTTTGCCGCCCGGTCATGTACAAGCCATATTATCACTGTGGTGAAGATGTCGTGAGTGCGCTGCTCCACCACCCGGTCATGTACAAGCCGTATTGTCTCGGTGGTGAAGATATTGTGAGCACGCTCCTTCACTACCTCGTCATGTACAAGCCATATTGTCTCAGTGGTGAAGATATTGTGAGCGCTCTCCTCCACTGCCCGGTCATGTGCAAGCCGTGTTGTCTTCGGTGGTGAAGATTTCGTGAGTGCGCTCCTCCACTATCTGGTCATGTACAAGTCGTGTTCTCTCGGTGGTGAACATGTCAAGAGCACGCTCCTCCACCACCTGGTCATGTACAAGACGTGTTGTCTCACTGGTGAAGATGTTGTGAATGCGCTCCTCCACTACCCGGTCATGTAAATGCCGTGTTGGCTCTGTGGTGAAGATGTCGTGAGTTCGCTCCTCCACCACCTGGTCATTGCAGACGACTTTCATCCGAACTCAAATTCACTGTAGGAATCCTGCCAGGAGACCGGATCTTCCACTGATTATTCTTCGGGGGTTTATAAGATTTTCTCTCCAAAGTCGCACTTGTGGGTACTTTTACGAAGAATAGTTTGTGTTATGATTGGAGGTTGCTTTGGGGGAATAGGGCTCAGATGTCCATCATTCTGGGTTATGATGGCAGAGGCCACAGACTCTACCGATGTTATCTTCTGGAAGTTCTCACACCGGTAACTCGTAAATGCTCAAAGTATAATCTTCACTTTGAAGAGAACATAAGACACTACAGAGCGGGTATTGTATGTAAGCAAACCAGTCCCCCTGCTTCATGATCCGCACAAAACCAGGATCTAGAGATCGAGAAAAAGAGCCATAGATCAAAGGGCAGCAAGACTTTCAAGATGTGAAGAGTCAAAGGAAAAGAAAACATAGAACACCTGAAACTGATGTATTATCAACGGTGTATTTGATAATGTACAGAAACTCCACCCTCAGAATAGTGAGCGCAGCTCTGCAGTATAGTACAAGATAAGTAATGTAATGTATGTACACAGTGACTGCACCAGCAGAATAGTGAGTGCAGCTCTGGGGTATAATGCAGGATGTAACTCGGGATCAGTACAGGATAAGTAATGTATGTACATAGTGACTGCACCAGCAGAATAGTGAGTGCAGCTCTGGGTTATAATACAGGATGTAACTCAGGATCAGTACAGGACAAGTAATGTAATATATGTACACAGTGACTGCACCAGCAGAATAGTGAGTGCAGCTCTGGGGTATAATAAAGGATGTAACTCAGGATCAGTAATGTAATGTATGTACACAGTGACTGCACCAGCAGAATAGCGAGTGCAGCTCTGGAGTATAATACAGGAGGTAACTCAGGATCAGTACAGGATCAGTAATGTAATGTATGTACACAGTGACTGCACCAGCAGAATAGTGAGTGCAGCTCTGGGGTATAATGCAGGATGTAACTCGGGATCAGTACAGGATAAGTAATGTATGTACATAGTGACTGCACCAGCAGAATAGTGAGTGCAGCTCTGGGTTATAATACAGGATGTAACTCAGGATCAGTACAGGATAAGTAATGTAATATATGTACACAGTGACTGCACCAGCAGAATAGTGAGTGCAGCTCTGGGGTATAATAAAGGATGTAACTCAGGATCAGTAATGTAATGTATGTACACAGTGACTGCACCAGCAGAATAGCGAGTGCAGCTCTGGAGTATAATACAGGAGGTAACTCAGGATCAGTACAGGATAAGTAATGTATGTACACAGTGACTGCACCAGCAGAATAGTGAGTGCAGCTCTGGAGTATAATACAGGAGGTAACTCAGGATCAGTACAGGATAAGTAATGTAATGTATGTACACAGTGACTGCACCAGCAGAATAGTGAGTGCAGCTCTGGATATAATATATGATGTAACTCAGGATCAGTAATGTATGTACACAGTGACTGCACCAGCATAATAGTGAGTGCAGCTCTGGAGTATAATATAGGATGTAACTCGGGATCAGTACAGGATAAGTAATGTAATGTATGTACACAGTGACTGCACCAGCAGAATAGTGAGTGCAGCTCTGGATATAATATATGATGTAACTCAGGATCAGTAATGTATGTACACAGTGACTGCACCAGCAGAATAGTGAGTACAGCTCTGGAGCATAATACAGGATGTAACTCGGGATCAGTACAGGATAAGTAATGTAATGTGTGTAGTGAATCACTACACTTTTCATTAAAACATCTCAACAAGAGAAACGTCAGTGGTAAATGTTTGTCCGGCCGTGCAGCGACTTGTACTCCGTGTGTAGCTCTATTCTCCGGTGAGGGCAGATGCCTCGTTCTCTACATACACTTGTGCACTGTGTTGTGTAATGTTGTGCGTCTTGTTTTTCTTTACATTCCTGTCAGTTTGTGGGTGTACGAATACAGATCTGACTTAAAATGAACACATCCACCAACTCTATTCCCACAAATCTATACGAGAGCTGTAGGTGCTCTGTGTGCCTCTGCCTCTGGATGGCGATGCTTCTGAGGGGGGAATAACTCTAATACAGAATTCGATGAAACCTGCTGGAGCTTACAAAGATGGTACTACAGATCTGTGCGTCGTGGAGCTTGGTTGGGATGGTACATGAGACCCAAAGCTGGGCCATTACAGGCCACTCTATCTACTGGATTTAAGCACAGATGACGCCAGTGACAGGCAACTGATTTTATAAACTGCCTATTATACACTCAGATCTGTAAATGCCCCTTAATGGATGTCTCATGATGTACAGGTAGCTCTCTAAGCTCAGTTTTATTTTTGGAGGGGATTTCTTATTTTTCCCAGATTTCTCAGTGGTTTTGATATTTTGTTTGAGGCATTGAAGAGTAGGAAGCCAGACAGGGGTCACATACTTTATGCTGACACTCGACTTGAGGTACCACAGCCCTTATCTCTATCCACTTGAAATATGACATGGAGTTACACCCTCCGGCCCAGGATAAGCTTTTGAACTCTTTGGTTCCCATCTCACTGCTATCTGTGTATTGATGCAGGCAGGTCATTGGACTGACAGCACGGTGAGTGTGAGGAGAAGCACAGTCCGCTCCTCGGGGAAAACTGTTTATAAAGTTCATAAACAAACACTTAGAGCCGTCTCCGACCTAACCTCTCACCCCTAATCAAAGCAGAGACCGGGCACACACCCCCCTTCCCTCCTCGGTATAATGTGTCCAACATGGGGGAACTTCTCACCCCTAATCAAAGCGGAGACCGGGCACCCCCCTGGTACCATATGTCCGATATAAGGGAACCTCTCACCCCTAATCAAAGCGGAGACCGGGCACCTCCCTCTGTATAATGCGTCCAACATGATGGAACTTCTCACTCCCTAATCAAAGCGGAGACTGGGCACCCCCCTGGTACCATATGTCCGATATAAGGGAACCTCTCACCCCTAATCAAAGCGGAGACCGGGCACCCCCCTCTGTATAATGCGTCCAACATGAGGGAACCTCTCCCCCCTAATCAAAGCAGAGACCGGGCACACACCCCCCTTCCCTCCTCGGTATAATGTGTCCAACATGGGGAACTTCTCACCCCTAATCAAAGCAGAGACCGGGCACCCCCCTCTGTATAATGTGTCCAACATGAGGGAACCTCTCACTCCCTAATCAAAGCGGAGACCGGGCACCCCCTCGTATAATATGTCTGACATGAGGGAACCTCTCACCCCTTAATCTAGGCGGAGACCGGACGCCCCCTGATATAATATGTCTGACATGAGGGAACCTCTCACCCCCCTCAGTATAATGTGTCCAACATGAGGGAACCTCTCACTCCCTAATCAAAGCGGAGACCGGGCACCCCCTCGTATAATATGTCTGACATGAGGGAACCTCTCACCCCTTAATCTAGGCGGAGACCGGACGCCCCCTGGTATAATATGTCTGACATGAGGGAACCTCTCACCCCCTAATCGTTGGAGACCCCAGGCACCATGCTATTATAATATGTCCGGCATGAGGGAACCTCTCACCCCTTAATCAAATCAGAGACCGGGCACCCCCTTGGAATAATATGTTCAACATGTGGGAACCTCTCACCCCCCGAATCAAAGCAAACCAAGGGCAACCCCCCTGGTATAATTTGTCTGACATGAGAAACATCTTACCCCTAATCGAAGCAGACCCCAGGCACCCCCCTGGTATAATGTGTCTGACGTGAGGGAACATCATACCTTAATGAAAGCAGACACCGGGCATCCCCCTGGTATAATGTGTCTGACACGAGGGAACCTCTCATCCCCTAATCAAAGCAAAGACCATGCACCCCTTAATGTTATATGTGTTGTGTCTGACTTGAGAGAACATCTCATCCAATAACCAAAGCAGAGACCGGACACCCCCTGGTATAATAATAATAATGTGTCCGACAAGACAGAACCTGTGGCCCAAACTACTCTTCTGCCATGTTGCGTCCTACAAGAGGATGCTCTCACACCGGATGGTCTCCTCTTTTGCGTCCAATTAGATAAAAGCTCACATCCCAGCTATTCTTCCCATACTGTGTCCTACAAGAGAGAACCCCTTACACTGGCACTCTACTTCAATGTTTTATATAGATCAAAACTTTTTCTTCAGTTTGCTGAGGACAAGCTCACAATCTATGAATGATTTGGCTGTGAATCAGTCTTGTGTGATATACTACTCCTTGTCCACGTGGGTCGTCTGTAGTCCGGCATCCTCCATCCCCTACAATCGGCTTTATGAATGGACGTGCGCAGATTGCTGTTCTTAGCATATCGCCAAGTCTCTCGGTTCCGGAAGGGAAGCCCCCAATTAACACTTACAGCTGGTCCTAATTATCGCCAGCATGCCTTATTGAGTAACTAGTCCTGTGTGCGGCTTTTACGTTTCTTCCTAGAGTCGGATTTCTCTGCTATTTTCTGTTCCTCCTTGCTGGAGACGATCCATAGACTGTGGCGGGTGATTGAGGCCGTGCCCCGAGATATAACACCTCTGTGTAAATTAGCGCCAATCTGGACCTGGAAGTGTCACATTAGAGAGGTTAATTAGGACCGTGACACTCTGATAGGGAGCTTATTAAAGGTACCAATCAATGGCCTCTTCTTCACCCGGCCAGACAGATCCAATATGTGCTAGTTCCCAATTAACTAGATTCCATCGGAGAAGAGCCGCCTTATAATACGACTTCTTTATCTTAATAGCATCCAGTGTCTGAGAATAATTCTGATTACGTTACTCGAATCGAGCTCGGAGCCCAAACAGTCGTCCGGTTCTCTCATCTTCTCCTCGAAGAAGCCGAATCTTCCTTGTGGATCTGTGTAGACTTGAGAGTTTAATATAGAGCGGTCGGTCACTCCTGGGAGGTGGAGGAAAGATATCTGGCATGTCAGAGAAGTGCAGAAATTGGGAGATGTCTATTCTGGTTTATATTAGGACATACCCGAATGTCCAGCCGGTGGTGTACCTGTATTATCAGAGTAGGTATGGATATACGTCACTCCCTATTTTTGTAGGTGCTCAGATAGTATACCACTCCTTCCAATTAAGTAAAGTAAAATCTGGCACTCTTGTAAGTTGAATGTGAGGTTTATTTAGTAATAGCGATCCCAAATTAAAGTAACGTTTTGACCTCATATATAGAGCTTCATCAGATAGTATGAAGGAAACAAGATGCAGCGCCTCCAGGATAAGAGTAGCAGCCCAGGGAGAGTTTGCTCACCGTTACCCCTATCCTGGTGAAGGTGTCTGATGAAGGTCTATGTTTGAGACCGAAACGTTACTTTAATTTGGGATAGCTATTGCTAAATAAATGTCACATTCAACTTACTAGTGTAGCAGATGCAAATTGCCTCTCCTGAGAAAAAGAGGACTTAAACTCTATAGCGCCACCTGTTGGAAGTAGCGATCCTGCAAGTCACAATCAACTCTTTAACGAGTCGTGCAATATGACTTAGGATAAAAGCCAAATTAGTATCTCAATTCGCAGACACGGTGTTTCGGGCAGATGTAATTGTACTCGTCTTATCATAATATGCGGCCGGTGGAGTACCTGGATTATCAATGTGAAGCCCACCATGCATTTCTGTAGGCAATATGTATGGCCTTTTGCAGGCGTCACACTCATTCCTTTATGGCGAGCCATCCTCGCTTAACCCTTTAATGTTAAGCTTTTGCGGTGTAATTAGTACTTTGTGTTTGTCTTTTATGTATCTGAGCTCAGGCAGATTGGAGTCCTTTCATTTACTGCTGTGTCGGTGAGGCGGAGGGTGTAATGAAGGCCGCGGAGCTGTTACCTTTATGTTATGATTTGTGACCGTCCCCGTGATGGCGGTGTGCGGCCGCAGCGTTCAAAGCACAACTTTGTTCTTTAACCCCTCTGTGACCTTAGACGTACTATCCCGTCGAGGTGCCCTGGGCTTATCTGACCCTGGACGGGATAGTACGTCATAGCCGATCGGCCGCGCTCACGGGGGGAGCGCGGCCGATCGCGGCCGGGTGTCAGCTGCTTATCGCAGCTGACATCCGGCACTATGTGCCAGGAGCGGTCACGGACCGCCCCCGGCACATTAACCCCTGGCACACCGCGATCAAAGATGATCGCGATGTGCCGGCGGTGCAGGGAAGCACCGCGCAGGGAGGGGGCTCCCTGCGGGCTTCCCTGAGCCCCCCGCAGCAACGCGATGTGATCGCGTTGCTGCGAGGGTCTCCTCACCTCCCTCCCTGCTCGAGCCCCGGATCCAAGATGGCCGCGGATCCGGGTCCTGCAGGGAGGGAGGTGGCTTCACAGAGCCTGCTCAGCTGTGAAGGCTGCAGCGCTGCATGTCAGATCAGTGATCTGACAGAGTGCTGTGCAAACTGTCAGATCACTGATCTGTGATGTCCCCCCCTAGGACAAAGTAAAAAAGTAAAAAAAAAAATTTCCAAATGTGTAAAAAAAATAAAAAAAAATATTCCAAAATAATGAAAAAAAAAAAAAAAATATTATTCCCATAAATACATTTCTTCATCTAAATAAAAAAAAAAAACCAATAAAAGTACACATATTTAGTATCGCCGCGTCCGTAACGACCCGACCTATAAAACTGTCCCACTAGTTAACCCCTTCAGTAAACACCGTAAGAAAAAAAAAAAAAAAACGAGGCAAAAAACAACGCTTTATTATCATACCGCCGAACAAAAAGTGGAATAACACGCGATCAAAAGGACAGATATAAATAACCATGGTACCGCTGAAAGCGTCATATTGTCCCGCAAAAAAAGAGCCGCCATACAGCATCATCAGCAAAAAAAAAAAAAAGTTATAGTCCTGAGAATAAAGCGATGCAAAAATAATTATTTTTTCTGTAAAATAGTTTTTATCGTATAAAAGCGCCAAAACATAAAAAAATGATATAAATGAGGTATCGCTGTAATCGTACTGACCCGAAGAATAAAACTGATTTATCAATTTTACCAAACGCGGAACGGTATAAACGCCTCCCCCAATAGAAATTCATGAATAGCTGGCTTTTGGTCATTCTTCCTCACAAAAATCGGAATAAAAAGCGATAAAAAAATGTCACGTGCCCAAAAATGTTTTCAATAAAAACGTCAACTCGTCCCGCAAAAAACAAGACCTCACATGACTCTGTGGACCAAAATATGGAAAAATTATAGCTCTCAAAATGTGGTATTGCAAAAAATATTTTTTGCAATAAAAAGGGTCTTTCAGTGTGTGACGGCTGCCAATCATAAAAATCCGCTAAAAAACTCGCTATAAAAGTAAATCAAACCCCCCTTCATCACCCCCTTAGTTAGGGAAAAATAAAAAATAAATGTATTTATTTCCATTTTCCCATTAGGGCTAGGGTTAGGGCTAGGGTTAGGGCTAGGGTTAGGGTTAGGGTTAGGGCTAGGGTTAGGGTTAGGGCTAGGGTTAGGGCTAGGGTTAGGGCTAGGGTTAGGGTTAGGGCTAGGGTTAGGGCTAGGGTTAGGGCTAGGGTTAGGGCTAGGGTTAGGGCTAGGGTTGGGGCTAGGGTTGGGGCTACAGTTAGGGTTGGGGCTAAAGTTAGGGTTAGGGTTTAGATTACATTTACAGTTGGGAATAGGGTTGGGATTAGGGTTAGGGGTGTGTCAGGGTTAGAGGTGTGGTTAGGGTTACCGTTGGAATTAGGGTTAGGGGTGTGTTTAGATTAGGGTTTCAGTTATAATTGGGGGGTTTCCACTGTTTCGGCACATCAGGGGCTCTCCAAACATGACATGGCGTCCGATCTCAATTCCAGCCAATTCTGCGTTGAAAAAGTAAAACAGTGCTCCTTCCCTTCCGAGCTCTCCTGTGTGCCCAAACAGGGGTTTACCCCAACATATGGGGTATCAGCGTACTCAGGACAAATTGGACAACAACTTTTGTGGACCAATTTCTCCTGTTACCCTTGGGAAAATACAAAACTGGGGGCTAAAAAATAATTTTTGTGGGAAAACAAAAAGATTTTTTATTTTCACGGCTCTGCGTTATAAACTGTAGTGAAACACTTGGGGGTTCAAAGTTCTCACAACACATCTAGATAAGTTCATTGAGGGGTCTAGTTTCCAATATGGGGTCACTTGTGGGGGGTTTCTACTGTTTAGGTACATTAGGGGCTCTGCGAACGCAATGTGACGCCTGCAGACCAATCCATCTAAGTCTGCATTCCAAATGATGCTCCTTCCCTTCCGAGCCCTCCCATGCGCCCAAACGGTGGTTCCCCCCCACATATCGGGTATCAGCGTACTCAGGACAAATTGGACAACAACATTTAGGGTCCAATTTCTCCTGCTAACCTTGGAAAAATACAAAACTGGGGGCTAAAATATAATTTTTGTGGAAAAAAAAATATTTTTTATTTGCATGGCTCTGCGTTATAAACTGTAGTGAAATACTTGGGGGTTCAAAGCTCTCACAACACATCAAGATAAGTTCATTGAGGGGGTCTACTTTCCAAAATGGTGTCACTTGTGGGGGGTTTCTACTGTTTAGGTACATTAGGGGCTCTGCAAACGCAATGTGACGCCTGCAGACCATTCCATCTAAGTCTGCATTCCAAATGGCGCTCCTTCCCTTCCGAACCCTCCCATGCGCCCAAACGGTGGTTCCCCCCACATATGGGGTATCAGCGTACTCAGGAGAAATTGGACAACAACTTTTGGGGTCCAATTTCTCCTGTTACCCTAGGGAAAATACAAAACTGGGGGCTAAAAAATAATTTTTGTGGGAAAAAAATTTTGTTTTATTTTTATGGCTCTGCATTATAAACTTCTGTGAAGCCCTTGGTGGGTCAAAGTGCTCACCACACATCCAGATAAGTTCCTTAGGGGGTCTACTTTCCAAAATGGTGTCACTTGTGGGGGGTTTCAATGTTTAGGCACATCAGTGGCTCTCCAAACGCAACATGGCGTCCCATCTCAATTCCTGTCAATTTTGCATTGAAAAGTCAAACGGCGCTCCTTCCCTTCCGAGCTCTCCCATGCGCCCAAACAGTGGTTTACTGCCACATATGGGGTATCAGCGTACTCGGGACAAATTGGACAACAACTTTTGAGGTCCAATTTCTTCTCTTACCCTTGGAAAAATAAAAAATTGGGGGCAAAAATATAATTTTTGTGAAAAAATATGATTTTTTATTTTTACGGTTCTGCATTATAAACTTCTGTGAAGCACTTGGTGGGTCAAAGTGCTCACCACACCTCTAGATAAGTTCCTTAGGGGGTCTACTTTCCAAAATGGTGTCACTTGTGGGGGGTTTCAATGTTTAGGCACATCAGTGGCTCTCCAAACGCAACATGGCGTCCCATCTCAATTTCTGTCAATTTTGCATTGAAAAGTCAAACTGCGCTCCTTCCCTTCCGAGCTCTCCCATGCGCCCAAACAGTGGTTTACTGCCACATATGGGGTATCAGCGTACTCAGGACAAATTGGACAACAACTTTTGAGGTCCAATTTCTTCTCTTACCCTTGGAAAAATAAAAAATTGGGGGCAAAAATATAATTTTTGTGAAAAAATATGATTTTTTATTTTTACGGTTCTGCATTATAAACTTCTGTGAAGCACTTGGTGGGTCAAAGTGCTCACCACACATCCAGATAAGTTCCTTAGGGGGTCTACTTTCCAAAATGGTGTCACTTGTGGGGGGTTTCAATGTTTAGGCACATCAGTGGCTCTCCAAACGCAACATGGCGTCCCATCTCAATTCCTGTCAATTTTGCATTGAAAAGTCAAATAGCGCTCCTTCCCTTCCGAGCTCTCCCATGCACCCAAACAGTGGTTTACTGCCACATATGGGGTATCAGCGTACTCAGGACAAATTGGACAACAACTTTTTGGGTCCAATTTCTCCTGTTACCCTTGGTAAAATAAAACAAATTGGAGCTGAAGTAAATTTTTTGTGTAAAAAAGTTAAATGTTCATTTTTATTTAAACATTCCAAAAATTCCTATTAAACACCTGAAGGGTTAATAAACTTCTTGAATGTGGTTTTGAGCACCTTGAGGGGTGCAGTTTTTAGAATGGTGTCACACTTGGGCATTTTCTATCATATAGACCCCTCAAAATGACTTCAAATGAGACGTGGTCCCTAAAAAAAAATGGTGTTGTAAAAATGAGAAATTGCTGGTCAACTTTTAACCCTTATAACTCCCTAACAAAAAAAAAAATTGGTTCCAAAATTATGCTGATGTAAAGGAGACATGTGGGAAATGTTACTTATTAAGTATTTTGTGTGACATATCTCTGTGATTTAATTGCATAAAAATTCAAAGTTTGAAAATTGCGAAATTTTCAAAATTTTCGCCAAATTTCCGTTTTTTTCACAAATAAACGCAGGTACTATCAAAGAAATTTTACCACTATCATGAAGTACAATATGTCACGAGAAAACAATGTCAGAATCACCAGGATCCGTTGAAGCGTTTCGGAGTTATAACCTCATAAAGGGACAGTGGTCAGAATTGTAAAAATTGGCCTGGTCATTAACGTGCAAACCACCCTTGGGGGTAAAGGGGTTAATATTGAAACTTGGACGGATGATTGAAGTATTTCACTTTGTACCTATGTGTTACAGGGACTGCACTTTTCTATGTTCAGAGTTTCATGTTTCATTATATTCACAAGTCGTTCCTCCAGAATGAAAAATATTGTTCAGGTGACACCTGGCGCCCTCGCTGATCAGTTGTTATCCCTTCCAGCCCCGGCCGGATGTAAACCGTTTACGGCACGGAAAAGCACACCTTCATACACTGTAGCGGTTGTTCCCGGGTACTGCTGCTCAGGTCCTATTGACGTGTATGGGATCTGACCTGCAGTACCTTAAAACAGCCACTACACAGAGTACAGCACTCTGCTCTTCAATGTCGTACACTGATGATGACAGCAGATCCATGGGGGAGTCGGGTGTAGGACCCTTACCCTAAGGGTGAATCGTCATTATAAATGTACCGGGAAACCAACACTGTGGGGAGAATACACCGTACATGCTCTATGGAAAGATCTGAAACGGTTGTGCCCGACAAACACTTTATATTCTGGCATTATCTCATGTGATACTTCGTTCCATTTTCTGGTGACGTGCCCTGTAATTTCAGCCTGCCTTTTTTTTTTTTTTTTTTTATATCCTCCTGTGATTTTTCCCTAATCGGGGTCTCATACTAATCATCCTGTGATTTTTCCTTGATCGGGGTCTCGTACTAATCCTCCTGTGATTTTTTTTTTTCCTGATTGGGTTCATATACCAATCCTCCTGTGATTTTTCCCTAATCGGGGTCTCATACTAATCATCCTGTGATTTTTCCCTGATTGGGGTCTCACACTAATCATCCTGTGATTTTTCCCTGATTGGGGTCTCATACTAATCATCCTGTGATTTTTCCCTGATTGGGGTCTCATACTAATCCTCCTGTGATTTTTCCCTAATCGGGGTCTCATACTAATCATCCTGTGATTTTTCCCTGATTGGGGTCTCACACTAATCATCCTGTGATTTTTCCCTGATTGGGGTCTCATACTAATCCTCCTGTGATTTTTCC